>NC_058135.1:243930161-243946561 GCF_016433145.1 Gracilinanus agilis
GGTGATGGAATACTATTGTGCTAAAAGGAATAATAAACTGGAGAAGTTCCAGGCGAACTGGAGAGACCTCCGGGAACTGATGTAGAGTGAAAAGAGCAGAGCCAGAAGAACATTGTACACAGAGACTGATATACTGTGGTAAAATCAAATGTAATGGACCTCTGAACCAGCAGCAATACAATGACCCAGGACAATTCTGAGGGATTTATGGTAAAGATGCTACCCACATTCAGAGGAAGGACTGCAGGAGAGGAAACATATAAGAAAAACAACTGCTTGAACGCATGGGTTGGGGTGGACATGATTGAGGGTGTGGACTCGAAACTACCACACCAATGCAACTACCAACAATTTGGAAATTGGTCTCGATCACGGACACATGACAAAACTAGTGGAAATGCGCATGGGTAGGGGGGGTGCGGGGGGTGGGTTGAAGGGGAAAGGAGGAGCATGAATCATGTAACCATGTTAAAAATGAATATTAATAAATGTAAAAAAAATGAATGTATTGAATTTATTTTTTTTATTTTTGAACATGGAAGAAAGTCTTAGATTTTCAGTCAGTTGGCAAAGTGATTAAGTTGCCATTCTGTTAAATACTGGAGCACAAAGATAAAAATGAAAAAAACCTCTGCCCTCAAGAAGCTTAACTTCTATCAAGACAACAATAGGAAAGACAGGGAGATGGTTCAGTGGATCTCAAGCATCAGGTCCAGAGATGAGAGATCCTGGGTTTAAATTTTACCTCAAACAGACATTTCCTAGCTGTGTGACCCTGGACAAGTCCCTTAACCTCCATTGCCTAGCCCTTACCACTCTTCTGCCTTGGAACCAATACATAGTATTGATTCTAAGATGGAAGGTAAGGGTTTTAAGGGGGGGAAAGAGAAGACGACATGGATAGATATATGTAGATATATAATATATAGTAGGTAAATAAAAGTCATTTCATGGGGAGATACTGGCATGATCAGGGTAGTGTCAGGACGGTTCTAAGATAAAAAGGGATACTTGATTCAAGCTATGAAAGAAACTAGAAATTTTAAACAGTAATGATTAGGAAGAGTAGAATTCTAAACATTGGCTCAGCCAATCCCACAGAGATGAGAATGGAAACAGCATTTTTACAAACAGCAGATGATAGTATATGTATAATTCAGGTATGTGATGGCCTCATTTCATTTCATTTGCCATGTGCATTGGGAGATGAACTTCTAGTTAAAAAGGTCAAAAAATAAATGAAGACAAACTGTGTAAGGAAATATAATGTCTTGCATTAATAGATTACTGGTTCATACTGAGTGTGGGGTAGAGATGCTGAGTGGTCTCTTTTATCGATGGTCTTTATCTGATTCCCAATGACCCATCTGTCCTCACCTCTTACAAAACCACAGTGTACCAGGAGATTGAGGACAGAGAGTGGGTCTCCATTTGTGTGATGATCTATTTTCAGGGATGACTGAAAGGGCTTATCAATGAATTCTAATGATGCTAGTATAGAATTGCAGAAGCTTCCTTGGAACATATTTCTAGAGATGAAATTAATTTAGAAGTGAGTTTCTGGAATACTATTATCATGGTGAATTTTCAGCTGATCTTCCCAGCTCCTTCCCTTGAGTACTGCAGAAATGGCAAGGATTGAGCCACTGGCATGATCTTCCCCTTGACCAGTAGGAGGTAGTAGGTAAGTGGCAAGGGAGGGCAAGGGGCTGTACTCCTTGAGAATTATTTTAATGATGATCACATCAACACTTAATTCCTCTTGAGAGAGAGAGAGAGAGAAGAGAGAGAGAGAGAGAGAGAGAGAGAGAGAGAGAGAGAGAGAGAGAGAAGGAGAAGGAGAAGGAGAAGGAGAAGGAGAAGGAGAAGGAGAAGGAGAAGGAGAAGGAGGAGAAGGAGGAGAAGGAGGAGAAGGAGAGAGGGAAGGAGGGGGGACACTTTCTCGCTCTCAGCTATGTGTTTTCTGTGTGTGGTTGAGTTGATGAAGTTACCCAGAGGACTAGCCCCTGACTGAGGTAGCCCCATACAGAAGATCTCTGTAATAACTCTACATCTTTAGGTGAAATGAATGTTACATCCCTACTTACCCCCATCTCCTGAAATGAGGGCCAGGGCCATAGAAAGTAAGAGCATGACAGTAACTGGTCAGTCTCTCTCTTTGGGTTACTGTAACAGGAAGTGACACTAATGATAGACTTGGTAAGTTGGATTCCTGTCTAGAGCTTCCAAATGACTCAGACTATTTGAAGAAAGTGGTGTCAGTGTTTTGCTGAACTCACAGCTAATGAGGATGCTTCTTTGGCAGCATAGAACTCCTACTCATATACTCTGTGTTCCAACCCACTAGCCTTGTTGTTCTTCTTCACACACGATATTCCATCTCCTAAATTCCTGCCTTTGCACAGGCTACCCCTGTCCCTCTGCCCTGTGCATGGGATTCACTCTCTCTCCTCATTTCTCATTTTTGAATTTCTCATTATTGAATCCTTAGTTTCCTGGAAAACTCTATTCAAGCATTACCTCTTTTCCACATGAGGTCTTTTCCGATTCTCCCAGCTGTTAATGCCTCCCTAGCCCTGATGAAACTACCTTCCATTTCTTTATATATGTGCTTATGTTGTCTTCCTGGATAAAATGCAAGCTTTTAGAAGGCAAAACCCATTTCATCTCTCTCTGAATCTATAGTGTCTAGCATACAGTAAGCACTTATTCAAAGGGAGGGTGGGGAGGAAAATTGGTTGGTTCTCATATTTTGCTTTCACATGTTATTTGATTATAATCTAAATTCTCAGGATTGACTTTTGGGCTATTTGCTGCTCTTGCTCCCTTTATTACCTGAAATATGTATCTAGTGGAGATCTCTCTAAAGATAGTAACCTTCCCGATCCCTCTGAAAAGGTCCCTACTTGAGAAATAGACTGAATTTAGTGAAGAACTAGCAGGTCACAGACTTCTGAGTAATTGCAATTTACTTGTGGTTTGTCTTGGAATCAAGCATTTTCTTGAGTCTAGAGATTCTTATTTTGAGCAGGGAGGCTTTGGGGTGTGTGTGTGCGTGTGTGTGTGTGTGTGTGTGTGTGTGTGTGTGTGTGTGTGTGTTTATTAGTCCTAGCGCCCTAGGTGTAGAGAACAGAGATATATATCCCTCCAGAAGCCCTGGGAATTGTCAGAAATTCACCATGTGCCTTTAATAGACCAGTGACTTCCTGATGCCATTCCCATTTCTCCCCTTTCTTATCTTGGCCTCTTATGCCCTTAGTCTTAATAGCATGTGACACTCTTGGCAAGAAAACCACAGAGAGATGGGAGAACCATTTTCTATTTTTGATGTGGGTACCCTTCCCTAAGTGCTCTTGTTAATGCTTTGTGATGGATGTCAGTGCAACAGGGAAGCTAAACCAGCCCAGGCGCTTTTGGTATTTGCTCCACACTTCCTTAATGTATTCATTTATTCAGTGCTACAGAAGAAAAAAAAAAGTTTCATTAATTCAGAAGGCAAACTGAGAAGGAATCTTGGTCCCATAGATGGTGGGACAGTATAATTCAGCTAAGTGAGAAATGGAAGGCTGAAACAAAGAAAAAAATAATTATCTTAGTTTCTGTTACATTTTTAATAATTTCCAAAGATAAAATTTTTAAAAAGTTTCCCTCCCTTTCCCTTTTGTTTCTCCACCCTCGTGGGTGGAGATGAAGTCCTTTTCTTTATTCCCTTTAGTTTTAAAGGTTGTCATGTTAGAGTTTTTTGGAAGTACATCTGCCTTGGGAGGACTTTTTCATTTAAAAACTCTATGGCACTGGCAAGTATCACTGTGCCACATATTTTCAGTCTTAAGGCTTCCAGCCACAGATTCTTTCCAAATGGCAAATAGAAATTACATACTTCTTAAAGGATCTGTGATTGTATGAGTGAGTGTGGGTGTGTGCTCCCTCCATAGCTGCCAATCATGCCCCTTTCATGAGTTTAGCAGATGGACTTCATGAGTTGTTATGGCTGAAAAAAAAATAAATCCATGCCCTTCTGGTGATGAGACGCTCCAAAAGTAGTTAGGCTGGTCCTCAGATGGCAGATATACAATACTCAAAATTTTTTTCCAGATTTGTTTAGGACTTGACAGGAACCAATCTCTGCCTGGCCCGCCTTCCAGAATCTAGTATCAGCCTGCACCAAAAATGAGGCACCAGAGGAAGATGACTTTAGTAGAAGTAATTATATAATGGTAATAGCAATTTGGCTTCTCCCCTATTTGTATTATCATTTCCCATGAGAATAGCTCTCAAATGAATGTCAAGATCCTGTTTTTATTACAAAATTATAACAATATTATCTCACATTTATTTAACACTGGGAGGTTTGCAAAGCCTTTTACAAATATTATTTCATAGGATAATTTCTGAAAAACCTAGAAAGACCTGCATAAATTGATGCAGAGTGAAGTGAGTAGAACCAGGAGAACATTGTATACAGTAACAGCAATATTACATGATGAACAATTGTGAAGGGTTTAGCTATTCTTAGCAATACAATGATCTTAGACAAGCCTCAAGGACTCATGATGAAAAATGTCATCCACCTCTAGAGAAAGAATTGATGGAGTCTGAAAGCAGATTGCAGCATACTATTTTTCACTATCTTTCTTCATTTTTTTTTTGAGTTCTCTTTCCACAAAATGACATATATGAAAAAATGTTTTACTTTTGCATATGTAAAATCTGCATCAGACTCTTTGACATCTCAGGGAGGGGGGAAAGGAAGAATGTCATTTGATTTTTTTTAAATGAAAATTAAACATTGTTTTTACATATAATTGAGGAAAAATTTATTAAAAGGAAAAAACAAAACAAATATGATCTCATTTTATCTTCACAACAACTCTGGGAAGTAGGTGCTAATATTGCCTCTACTTTATGGATGAAAAAAACAAGGCAGCCAGGCTGTGACTTACCCAGGGTCACATAGCTAGTAAGTATCTGCTGCCAGATTTGAACTCAGGTCTTTTTAACTCCAGGTCAGACACTCTATTCACTGTGCTAGCTAACTGCTGATAATAACCTTAGCTTTATATATCCCCTGGGATCTGAATATTATATCGGCATTTCAAGTTCAACATATCCAAACCAGAATTAAATATTTTCTTCCCAAATTCATCCTCATTAACTTTTACAATTCCATTCAGAATTCTGAGGGTGTGCCACATTCTTTTTACCCCCAGATTCATAAGAAAGAAAAGTCTTCCTCTATTTTACTCTTATGAACATCCTTGATATTTAAGCATTGGCTGTGTCTTCTAGATTCTAACAAACATTTCTTGAATCCAACTATTTCTCTCTATTCAAAAAACTACCACTCCAAATATCCATCAAATCTATAATCCTAAAAAAACATAAATATGACCATGTTACTGTATGTAAGAAAGTCCAAAGGGTCCATATTCTATCTAAAATAATTTGCAAAAAATGCAAAATAATGCAATTTAAAGTCCGTCGCAATATGATTTCATCTTATCATTCTGTGCCAATTTCACTTTACATCCTTGTCACTTATTCTATTTTCCAAAGTTGTTGTTTCCCACGCATGGCATTCCATCTTCCTCTTTTGTGTTTTTGTACTTATTGTCCTCTCTTCCCTGGTAAGTCCTCACCTCCACCTTAAGCTCCCTTCAAGACTCAGTTCAGTTGCCACTTTCTTTAAAAGATCTTTCCTGATTTTCTCCAGTGTGGATGATTCTCTCCCCAAATCACTTTGTTTGTATGTCTATGTCTATACATCATTTATATCTCTCTCTAATTATCTTCATAGATTTAGATAGATATAGACCCAAATATACACTGTATAAAATATATATCTATATCAATAGAGATCCAGATGAGACAGATCTCTATCTCCTAGACTCATTCATCTGTGAACCAGTTGTTTTTCCCTCGTTGATTGTGACTTTCTAGAGGACAGAGATGATCTCCCATTTATAGCTTGTGGTACAGACACTTGGCACAGAATAGACCATTAACTAATCCTTATTCATTGAAGAGCTGATCTCAGAAGAGGCATAAGAATGTTACAGTATGTTTCACTTCATTATAGGAAGTTTATAGCTCCCTAGTTGTTCCTGCATGATCATTTATGTGTGCCTGGGCACATACACACATACACACAAGCACACACACACACACACACACACACACACACACACACACACACACAGGTACACCTCCCCAAATCTCCTTTGTTGGAGAGCATGATCTAGGATGGCCAAGTTACAAGATCCATTTGGAATATGCTTTCTAAAACCCAGTCTGGTTGTTGGGAGCTGTACCCAAAGGAAACATCCATTTCCCACTATCCTTTTGAGTTTTCCAGTCTGCTTCTCCCTAGAAAGCCTAAGGGAAACCCCCTTCCTAGCTATTTGTATGTAAATGAACACACCATGAAAGCTCAGCTTCCTCTAGCTGATGAACAGCTCATCAAAAATAGTGGCCTTTGGGACCTGTCATTCCCAAGCAGGTAAAAAATAAGCACTTCTGCTCTTTCTACTAGAGTGTGTCCTTGTGTACATTTGACCCATCTTGGGTTTGTTTCACCAATGGCTGTTTCAATGAGTCACTTAGGTGATTGAGTCTTTGCAACTTAAACATTTCTTGTTTGGAAAGAAAATGTTCCAGAGGGGACCACAGACTTCCCCCTTCCATGATGTTTTTGTTCTGTTATCCAGCCCAGTGTTGGTGGAACCAAGTGATTCAAAGAAAACATACATTAGAAATGCCAGAAAATATTGATTCAGGCAGCAGAACTAATGACTAACAAATGCTATTCCCAATCAGAAGTAAATAGTTACAGAGGGGTTCTAAGGCTTCGAAGTGCTTTTAATTCTGTTCTTTCTTTATGCTGACCACAGAAAGAGCATATGCTGCTTGTTGTGACCCAGCCCTGATTAACATGGTTAGCATTCTCTGCTGGATAGATGCCCCAGCAACATGGTAGATAAACGTTAGGTTCTGGCTCTCCGGTTCTCCTCCTTGTGGGACCCCTGCAGGATCCACCAGCCGGTTTACTCCTCTCTTTAATTGTCTGGCACATTAAGGGCTTTCAGTGTCTCTGGAAAATCACTAGAAAACAGTGAAAACAGTGCAAGACTGGGAAAACAGTGTTGACATTCATAAATAAGCAAATTCAGCTTGATTACTTAGTTTAAGACCATTTCCCCTGCTGTCAGTAGAATAC
This sequence comes from Gracilinanus agilis, assembly GCF_016433145.1. Taxonomy (NCBI): domain Eukaryota; kingdom Metazoa; phylum Chordata; class Mammalia; order Didelphimorphia; family Didelphidae; genus Gracilinanus; species Gracilinanus agilis. Next base: position 243,937,378 of record NC_058135.1, read on the forward strand.
TTCCTTTCCAAGGTATCAGATATGTCTTTGAGGCTTGTATTTCTTGAGTAAAAGGCTGAAATTGTGCTATAATCATCTCTTTGAACCAGAGCTTTCTTTTTTGACCAGGTTGCCCCAGTGATACCAGTTAAAGAGAGTTGCACTTCATAGAGAGAGTGGGATGGGAGGACCTGGCAGGACAAACATTGTCTTAAAAAGTTTGAACAGCTGTAGGATCCAAAGAGTTAAAGGAAGAGGCAGAGGTAGTATGATTAGAATGGGGAGGGGGAGCAGGCAAAGGAATGTCATCAGGCTGGATTATCAAGTAGCTTTTAAAGCTTTTACAACCAAAACCTCTTCCCACTTTTCCAGTCTTCTCAACCATAATTCCTACTCTAGCACCCTTGGCCTTACTGCTCTTTCTCTGACTAAATACTCCAACTTTAGCTTCTGTTCCTTTTGCCTGGATGTTCCCTATTCCTGGAATATTCTCTCTCTCCTAACTTCTGCCTCCTGGCTTCCTCTGAAGACTCATTAAAATGCCCCTTCTGATTTTCCTCCTTCAACCCATTCCCATGTCTCTGGCATTGCCTCTTATTTACCTTTTATATGTCTTGTATGAATGTAGTTGTTAGCATGTTCTCTCCTCCATTAGAGTTTGAACAGTTTGAGGGTAAGGACCTCATTTTTTTTTCAGCACTGTGTCTAGCACATAGTAAACACTTAATAAATTCTTGTTGATTGATAACAGACCTACTAACACTTTTCTATTTTTGAGCTTCTGCTAGAAGTGGTTGGAAAGAAGGAATCAGCTCTCTCAGCTGCTAGAAGAAGATAGAATAGTCAACAAGCATGACTGATATGGTTTAGGTGATGTAGGAGAGAGAAGAGAAAAATAAGATGTAGTCCCTACTTTCAAGGAAGCCTTATGGAGGAGACAATAAAACCTAAAAACGTCTTTACTTTATCTTCCATCCTTTTATTTCCCCTCTGTTCTCTCAACAATTGGTCTTCCTCTTTGCCATGACTAACTCTTCCACCTGGACCCATTACCTATGAAACTTTACTCCCTCCTTTATTCCTCATTCATCTTCAGTCTCCTCCACCAGATCCTTCACCTTGGCTTAAAAAATATTTGTCTCCCATACCCTAAAACAACCTTCTTTTGATCCTGCTATTGTTTCAAACTCTCATGCTTGCCCTCTGTTCTCCTTTACTCTGAAACTTTTAGAAAGAATAGTCTACACTCACGCTCTCTGCTGCTTCCCCAGTCAATAAGCATTCCTAAATCACTATGTATGTCGCACTCCTTCAGAGAGGTGGGGATACGCCCAAAGAGATCAAAGGAAAAGGAAAAGGACTTACATATACAAAAATATTTATAGCAGCTCTTGTTGTGGTGGCAAAGAATTGGAAATTGAGGGCATGCCCATCCATTGGGGAATGGTTGAACAAGTGGTGTCATGACTGTGATAGAATACTATTGTGCTATAAGAAATGATGAGCAAGAAGATTTCAGAATAATCTTGGAAGATTTTCATGAACTGATACAAAGTGAAGTGAGCAGAATCAGGACATTATACACAATAACACACTATTATTATCCATGATCAATTGTGAAAGACTTAGCTACTTAGATATGATCCAGGATAATTCCGAAAGATTCTTGAAGAAAAATACTGTCATCTTTAAGAGAGAGGCCCCATGACATCTGATTGTAGAGTGAAAAATAACTTTTTCACTTTATTTTCTTACTTTTTTTTGCAAAATGAAAAATATGAAAATATTTTATATTATTTCATATGTGTAACCAATAACACATTTCTCAGTTTCTCAATAGGGAGGAAGAGAATTCAGAAATCATTTTTTAATGAGTGTTAAAAATAAATAAATAATGATGTTATTTTTTTTTGTTTTTCTTTTTCTTTTAAACCCTTAACTTCTGTGTAGTGGTTCATAGGTGGAAGAGTGGTAAGGGTGGGCAATGGGGGTCAAGTGACTTGCCCAGGGTCACACAACTGGGAAGTGTCTGAGGCCAGATTTGAACCTAGGACCTCCCGTCTCTAGGCCTGACTCTCAATCCACTGAGCTACCCAGCTGTCCCCATTGATGTTATTTTTTTAAAAAGAATTGAGAATACAAAGAGAGGTAAAAATAGTTCCTGCTGAAGGGGGGGGGGAAGAATCATGTAACCATATAAAAGTATTCTTAATTAATTAATTAATTTTAAAAATACACTCTTAATTCATGTATAATTGACAAAATAAAGATTTTGTATATTTGAAAAAAAATAGTTCCTGTTCTCAAGGAGCTTACTTTCTCATATTCACCATTTCTCTGCAGTCTGGTTCTTATCCCTACTATTCTCCTGGAACTCTTTTTTTTCAAGTTCACCAATGACCTATTCATTATCAAACACAAAAAACCTTTTTATGTTCCTTGACCTACTTCTTCATTTTCTCCTCTCTCTGCATTTCTGAGACATAGTTCTTCTATTTCTCTTCCTTCCAGTTGGTTTACCTCTTATTCTCCTTCTCTAGATTTTCTTCCACCTAGCACCCCATGGATCTTACATTCGTTTGCCATTTTCCCCCCCATAGTGATATTCATCTTTCCACATAGATAAATATCCAGTATATGGGGTCACAGGAAAGCAAAATGAAAGACTTGATGGGAAGATAAGCAATCCATGTGCTGAACTTTGACTTTATTTTGAATGTTTATCTTCACAATCCTAGAGCCTTTGCTATTTAGCCTAAACTGTGATTAGTTGTACAGTGGTGAGAAGAGACTTGGAGTCAGCATGGCTGAGTTCAAATCTTATCTAGACATTTACTAGCTTTATGACTCTAGGCACTAAGTCACTTAAGGCATCTAAATAGAGCATTAGAGCACTGGACCTAGAATCAAGAAGATCTGAATTCTAATCTTGCCTCAGAAAATTATTAGTGACTCTGCCACCATTTCTTCAAGTAAAATGGGGATAATAATAATACCTATCTCCCAGGGTTGTTGTGAGGATCAAATGAGATAATATTTATAAAGTATTAGGATAGTGCCTAGCACATAGTAACTGCTATATAAATACTAGCTATTAACATTTTCTTCTATATCATTATTATCCCCTTTTGCCCTTAATTTCCTTATCTGTAAAATGAGGACAATAATTGCACCTGCTTCCCAAGGTTATTGTAATGATCAAATCAGACAGTATTTTAAAGTATACAGTATTTCAGTATATCAAATCAGGTCAGCAAAATGAGGTAGATAGCTAGAAGATGTGTTTTGCTGGGGGTGGGGAGGGAGGAAGAAAAGTGGGTATTCCCTATATATTCATCACCCAACATTTAAGTACTATATGAATACTAATATTATTATTATTATTTGGAGTTAGAAAGTCTGGACTTGTATCTTTGTTCTGCCTTTGTGACCTTGGAAAAATTACTTAAACTCTCTGGGCCTCAGTTTCCTTCTCTGTAGAATGAAATGATTGGAATAAATGCTTTCTAAGGCTCCTTTCAAGTTCTTGAAGCCTACATCAATCTTCCTACAAGCCATGTCTTCATAAGACTTCTGATGTATAATATGAAGCATACTTTACAGCCATAAATAGTCTCATTAGAAGTGTGTGATATGTATTGCTATTTGGTGGGGAACTTTTGGAACAGGGAGTGAGATCTAATAGTAGGGCTGTGTTGAGAGTATAGCCATGTATACTGCCAAGAACTGACTGTCTTAGTGAATGAATTGTGAACCTTTGGATTAAAACAGCTTCAGGTCAGCAAAATGAGGTAGGCAATTAGAAGACGTGTTTTGCTGGGGGTTGGGGGGAGGAGAAGTGAGTATTCCCACTAGGTCAGAATTGCAGTGTGACCTAATAGATATAGCTGGCTAACCCAGATGTGCCTCTGGCAGAATCAGCTAAACTGTGAGATATAGGAAGTTTCCTGAATCCGCTGGACTCAACGTTGCAGGGTGGAAGAAGATGGGGCCATAAGTCCAGTTATTGGTGATGGTTTCCTGAATCATCCATTTTACTCAAGAAGTCATTTCTCCCTCAAATCTCTGAGTGATGCTGCGGTTGAGTCCTTTAAATAGGCAATCAGCAGCAGTTTTGCATTGATTAAGCAACTTGAGCCTCTAAAAATAGCCTGCCAAGCAGTTTCTTCTTGTGGCAGAGACTTTAAATGGAGCTGAATTCACACCTTTTAAAAGAACTGAGCAAATGAGACACAGGCCCGGAATCTGTACTGAATATTTCTCAACTATTTCATCAAGATGAATGCTGAATTCAAATGCACTAGGGAATATTTAACAGGACAATCACCATTATCATCCTCATCCTCAACAATCTTTTATTAAGTACCTATTTTGTACCTGGCACTGTGATAAGCACTAGGGATGCAAGAGAAAGCAAAAAACAATCCTTGACCTCAGAGAGCTCACATTCTAATGAGGGAGACAATATTCAAACAATGATGTAGGTACAAAATATGCATAGGGTATAAAAGAGTCTAGTTCAGTGGGAAAACAAGAAGGGAGGAGAGAGAACAGGAAAAGTCCTTTATAATAGGTGGGAATTAAGCTGATTCTTAGAAGAAATCAAGGAAGTGATGAAGAGAGAGAGCATTCTTTGTGTAAGGGGCAACCAATGAAAAGTTATGGAGTTGAGAGATGGTGTTATGTTCAAGAAACTGCAGGAAGACTAGTACTCCTGGATGAGAGACTACATGGAGGGGAAGAGAATATAAGAAGACTGGAAAGACCAGAAGAGGTCAGGTCAAGAAAGGTTTTGAAAGATAAACAGAAGATTTTATATATAATCCTGGAGATTGTAGGGAACTGCAGGAGATTATTAAGTGAAGAGAAGAAATGGTCAGAATTTCACTTTATTATCATTAGCAGCCGACTGAAAGATGGATTAGAGTGAAGAAAGCCAATGCAAGGAGACCAACCTTGCACAACTATTGCACAAATACCTTACACTTACATAGTTTTTTCAACTCTCCAAGACATGTTTGTATCTTTGACTTCAGGCTAGGTGAAATTATTATATCTGTTGACAGATTCTGTCTATACAAAGACAGGCAACAATAGCCCCATGTGGCAGGTGAATAAACAGATAAAAGATTGAGTCACCCAAGGTTACCTGATAAGGTAGAACTGTGGTTTAGACTGAAATTTGTTGACTCCTGCTATTTATGGGTTTTTTTTTCTCTACCATCTGATGACTTTTTAACATTTTATAAAATTTCAAAAATTATTCTAAAGGGAATGAGTGGTCTCTACTTTTTTCTTGAATTTGGTCACTAGAATAATAGTAGTAGTAGTATTGTTGTAGTAGTAGTAGTAGTAGTAGTAGTAGTAGTAGTAGTAGTAGTAGTAGTAGTAGTAGTAGTAGTAGTAGTAGTAGTAGTAGTAGTGAAGATATAGAAAAGAGAGAGTAAGTGAATATAACATATCCCACTGCAAGATGGTCAGTTCAAGGAGGTTGATGTATACTAGAAAATAAAGAGAGACACTGCCATTGATATATATAACCTGTGCCATAATGCAGCTGTTAGTAGTATGCAAAGTATAATAAGCCACCCAAAGAGGACTCCAGGCTCTGGCACAATCATTGTATTATCAGCCTTTAGGGCTTTCAGATGAAGTCCTCTCTTTTTCAGAGAGCTACATCAGTGAAACGACAAGGAGTACTATGTGTACAATTAAATAACTCTTTCCTTCAGGAAGGAGATGATAATTATCATATATTTACTCCTCAGTAACACCACAGAGCTGTATTTTGCCTGTATTACTTCTATTCAGTTGAGAAGCCAATGCGTCTTGTTTCCAAGCAGCTGGATTTATGTCTGTGTGCTCCCAGCAGGCTGACTCCATCAAAGGAGCCATTAAATTATTTCCCATTATGCTCCTTTCATCTCTTCAGCTTTCTATTGTGCATAGTTTTCCCCCACTGGCTGAGGGCTTTTGCAGCAAGGCAGCTCTCCCTTTGGGATGCCCCTTTCTTTAACATATGGGTGTCACTCCCCTGTGCCTCTTTGGAAAGAGACAAATAGTCCCCCTTTCCTTTTTTCCCCCACCATATTCTTCCTGGTGGGTTCTCCACCCTTTCCCCTACTCCCATTCAGAACTGTGTGGCACTGTAGCATTTAGCTAGTCCCAGCCAAAATGGGAGGACCTCACCTCCCCTAGATCTGTAAACAATGCCAGTAGTTTTGGCAAGAGGTACAGAGAATCAGAAGGGTTAGAGAGTTCCCTAGCAACCTTTTTAAAGAAGGTAAATTTTTCTCTGCCCCAGAGTCCTCGTGTCAGCTTGTGCTGATAGGAAGATAGGAAGCCCACAAATTTTGATCACAAATTGAGCTTCATTTTGAACATGGTTTATCTGTTGTATTCTGGTGCCTTTGGTATATGGTCTGTTAGGGAGCCACCACCATGGTGTATATATATATCAGGATAAAATGATGAAAAATATTGGATTGGAGGTAGAAAAAATTGCAGAAGGCAAATAAACTCTATACAGAAAATTCCCATAACTCCTAGACATTTGGTTGAATTTCTGGGTGTTTCTGGGCACTGGGGCTTCTTTTCAGGGTACCTTTTCCAAAATAAATGGAATAGGGGCCACTAAAATAAAGCTGTGATTTGATCCCCATCTGGCCCTCACTACAAGTTGGAACTCTGGCCCTGTATACCCTATCTCTGATAGATAAGCTTTTGCCTTAGCTTGTTTGAAACCAAGCCTCTACTGTATTTTCTGGTCCTCTTTACACCATGCTAACCCTCCCTATATATCCTCACCCACTCCCTTCCCAAACCCTTCATATGGGCTATCTTTCCTCATTAGGCCATAAGCTTCTTGAACCCATTAAGTGGTGATATGTAGAAAGTGATGGTCCTGGATTCAGAAGACTGTCAAAATCAGCCTTAGACATCTACTTTCTGTGTGACCCTAAGTGAGTTATTGAATCTATATTTACCTCTCTTTCATTATCTATAAAATGGGAATACTATTACCATCTACCTCTCAGAGTAGTTTTGAGGGTAAAATGATATCATATTTGTAAATTGCTTTGCAAACTTTAAAGTTCTAGATTAATACCATTTATTAGTAGTAGTAGAAGTAATAGTACTAATAGTAGTGATAAGGAATAGCTGTGTCCTGGTATCAACTAGGATACCACTAGAACTAGAGTGGATTGAATTAATCCCCACATTTGTACACTACTTACTAAGGATGTTATGAATCAAAACCCTTTGTGATAAGCTTGAAGAAATTGGAATTAACTTTGCTTCAAGATGGATTGACCCATTTATCTCCTCATGCTGTACATTAATTTTTTTAATAACCTTGATAGGAAGTTTTTCCTAAGGCAGAAGCCTAAATTTGCATCTTCTACCCATTGTTTCTACTTCCACCATCTACATCCATGTAGAAAAAATGTAACATTTCTTTCATATGACAGTCCTTCAAATTAGCCTTCCAAGTTTTTTTCATTAAAACTTTTGTTAATGTTAAAAAGTAATAAGGGGCAGCTGGGTAGCTCAGTGGAGTGAGAGCCAGGCCTAGAGACAGGAGGTCCTAGGTTCAAACCCGGCCTCAGCCACTTCCCAGCTGTGTGACCCTGGGCAAGTCACTTGACCCCCATTGCCCACCCTTACCACTCTTCCACCTATGAGACAATACACCGAAGTACAAGGGTTTAAAAAAAACAAAACAAAACAAAAAGTAATAAGGAATATCTTACCTATAATAATAATAATAATAATAATATTAAATAAATAAATAGATCATTAGAGGTAAGGGCTATCTTGCATCTAGGTAGCCCGCTGGACCTGGAGTGAGGAATACTTGATTTCAAATCTAGCCTCAAACAGTTACTCAAAATTATAACCCTGGGCAAGTCATTTAACCCTGTTTGCCTCAGTTTCTTCAGCTGTAAAATTAGCTGGAGAAGGAACTGGCAAATCATTCCAGTGTCTTCACCAAGAAAACCCCAAATAGAGTCCAGAAGAGTAAAGCACGACTGATTTGAACAACAACAGAAAGAACTACCTTACCTGTATTTGTGCTTTGTAACTATTATTTTCATTCACCCCAAGAAGCAATCTTATCCTTTCTGTTATTATCTTTTTTTCTTTTTCTTCTAATATAGCAAACAATAAGCCAGTTTTTTATCTTTTCTCACAAGTCTCAATTCATTCTTTGTGTAAGAATTACTTATACTCTTCTTATAGGCCTATGTCACACTTTTTTACTTATCCTGAGTCATCTACCCTGGATACCATCTTTTCTAGATGTCTTTTAAGAATTAAAGTTTTTGAAGAATTCACAGGGGTCTTTTCAGTCAATTCCCCTTTTCTTCCTCATCAGAATTGTTTCTCTTTGTATTTTCAAAATTTCCTTCTTGAGAGCTTTTCATTGCTCTTAAACTGAATATCCATGTAGAATTTCCTACCTTTCCCTTTTGAAAATCTTCTAGTACTTAACATAATACTTGGTTGATGGTAGATACTTGCAGTAAATACTCATTTACTGACTTCTGAAATCTTTCCCCCCGTATCTAGGGTGTCTGTAAGACTTTCCTCTACCATAGATTTTAAGATGTAGTGGTCCCTTCCCATCATTTATATCTCACCAAGCTGTTCTTCCATGTTGGTGAGAATCAGACCAAAATATGAGTTGCCTCTATTAGATTCTTCATCTCTTTTTAAAATCTTTTCATTTATATTTTGTTGATATGTTTTACTTGTGTAACCTTCATTTTGCAGTGTATTCTACCCCTCCCCACACACTGACCAAGTCCAACAAAACAGGCAACATATTCTACACCCATAGTCTTCTACCTCTGCAAAGAAAGGAAAGAGACATCCTCACATCTCTTCCAAGGGACAGCCTTTACCTCTCTTGAGGGATGACATTATTTTTTAAAATCTAATTAATTAAGACTATTTTTCCATTGTTACATGATTCATATTCTTTTCCTCCCCTCCTCCCTCACCCCTCCCATAGCCAATGAGCAATTCAACTGGGTTTTACAGATATCATTGATCAAGACCTATTTCTATGGGATGACATTTTTAAGGCAAAAGAAGAAATTGTTAGCTTTTCTGCTTGGGAGATGGGGAGAGAGAGAGAGAGAAAGAGAGAGAGAGAGAGAGAGAGAGAGAGAGAGAGAGAGAGAGAGAGAGAGAGAGA
>NC_058135.1:243949496-243957148 GCF_016433145.1 Gracilinanus agilis
AGGAAGGAAGGAAGGAAGGAAGGAAGGAAGGAAGGAAGGAAGGAAGGAAGGAAGGAGGGAAGGAAGGAGGGAAGGAAGGAGGGAAGAAAGAAAGAGAAAACGAAAGAAACTCATGGGAGGAGGAAGAATCAGAATTGATATTAAGGTTTTGAATATGAAACATTGGGCAAACGGAGTTGCTATTGATTTTTTTTAAATTATATAAATACATATACACATATGTCTCTAAGTATAAAGAGACATATGTGTATATGTGTATGTGTATATGTATATGGCCAATTAAGGAAAAGGATAAGCTCTGAGTTAATAAGATAATAAAGAAGAGTTTGGGACTTATTGATTTGGAGATGCTGGAATGACTGCCAAAAGGACAGGTCTTTTAAAAGACTCTTTTTCATCCTCTTAAGCTTTTTTTTTGTTTGTTCTTCTTCTCTTCTTGAAATACACTAGTGTCCTTCCCTACGAGCACAGCCTTGTATAACTTTAGGACAGTAAAACTGAGCCAAGCACCACTTGAATTAAAAATTCTTTCCTGATCTCTCAGCTGGAAGTACTTTCTTCCTTTTCCAATCTCTACCACTTTGTGCTTCTGATAGGTAACTGTCACATTTTTCACTTTTTATTATAGTCATTCACACAAAGGTCTTTCTCCTTTTTAGCCTATCTGCTCTTTGAAGTTGGGTAGTATTTCTTATTTTCGTGTGGCCCACATTGCCTTGCACACATCAGGCACTTGGAAAATTTTTGATGAATTAAGTTGAAAAGTGGAACATGATCCTCCTGTAGGAAATATGTTAGGCTATTAATCCCACCTGAATCGACATAGAACTCACCTTGTTCAGTTTGAGAGTAATTGTTTAGTGCTAAGTGGTTATAAACTGGCTATGCTGTAGATGATGGGGTTTTTATTACCTCCCTGCATTCTGAAATAGTTAGAGACATATAAAGACTAGGAATAAGAAAGAAAAGGAAACAAGCCTAGAAGAAACCCCTATCAGTTCCCTCAAACAGTTCCCTTCTGTGATGGGGAAAGAACATCTCTCCTTCCCGGATGCAGTTTAGGGATAGAATCACAATGTAACTGTATCTATGCAAAATCAGGTTAAAATTACTTGGCAGAGCAATCTGGAGTGGGGGGGGTGGGGAATAGTTCTTTATTGATCAGCTTTACATAAAAGGGGGGAAAGTAGTTCTATTCCTTTGCCTCCATAAGTCTAGAAAGCTTAAATGCAATCTCAATTGTGGTAAAAGAAAGTATACTTTTAATGGAATTACGGAATGTTAGAACCAGCAAGATTCTTAGAGATCAGCCAGTTCAATCTTCTCATTTTATAGATAAGGAAACAGTCCCAGAGATTTTTTTCGAGGTAAGAACATAAGTGAATGACAAAGTTGGGATTTTAATCCAAGTCCTAAGCTCTTTTGACTATACTCTACTTTCTTCAAATAGCATTTATTGGACCATGTATTCTGATATTGGCTATACAGCCCTTTAGGCCCATCACTTCAGTTCCTCATCTGTAAAATGAAAATAATGGGCTCAATGACCTCTAGAGCTCCTCCAAGTTCTGGATTTTTTATACTGTGATCCTAGGGCAGAAAACAATCCCCAAAGCCTTTGGTCAATGGAAAGAACATTAACTTAATTGAATCAATAAGCATTTATTGAGTACCTTCTATATGCCAGTCTTAAAGATTGAAAGATCTGGTTTTGAGACCTAACTACTTATTTGCTGCAATCCTGTGAGCTAATCAGTATAACTCTCTGGGTCTCTCATCTTTCATCAAATTGAAAAAAATTATATTTGTAATTCTTATGTTTGGACATAAAATCTGTACAATCATGAAAGGTTATAATGAATGTGAGCTATAATTATTACATAGAAAAGCCTGGGGATTTTAGCACCACCTTCTCCTCCTCCCTGTCACTACTCAGTCAGGAGCCCTGGAGCTCCCTGGAGCAATTGGGACACTTTTTAACCTGAGTCATTGTCCCCAGGGGCTGAAAATGTGGCTCTGTTCTCACTCTTTAATCTCCACAACTCAAATAGAAAATTGAGATTTGATGTGTTTTTAAATCAGAAACTCATACCTTTATCTAATGGTACCATGGTAAATATTTAACAGCCATATCTCCAAAATGCAGGACACACTTTTAAGTTCAATTTACATTATTAACATTTTTTCCATCACTTTCCTAAATCTACTCAATTAGCAAATAAACAAATCAAGCCCTGGTTTATGGCCTTTTCTAATATGAGATGTCTAAGCTCACAGTGAATATTTAAAAGCAGATTCCTTTGTACCCCTCCCTCTTTCCCCGTGGCAGTTAGACTGGTCTTGAGATAAATAATGGAATAGGAACAACAGGGCCACCCTTATCAAAATTGTGCAAGAGAAAGGTTGCCTTTGCTATTCGCCCAGGGTCTTCTCTGTCTGTAGTGCCCTACAGCATCTTCCTGGCTCTGGACAGCACTCCCAGAATTCTAGTTCCCCTTCATTTTATATTCTCACAAACATGATTCTTCCTTTGTCCAGTTTCCTCAGTGCTTGGATCTCAGATACAGACTCTTAGAGAATGTCTACATCCCATGATATCAGACCTTAACCCTAAAAAATGTTAGTGGGTATGGGTTTAGATTGGGGAGTTATTTTTGGTCAGGGGTTCCTAAAAATCATACCTATTCAACATAAATAAGGCCAACCCTGATGGATTATTTCCCACATTCTTAAGCCAAGAGTAGAAAAGGGTCTCTTAGGGTGATTTGTATGTGTGAAAGAAAGAAATAAAAGCTTCTATATAAAGAACCAACTGGTTACTCCCTTTTCTTTCAGCCCACCCCTGACACCATTACCTCACTTTAAATCTTGTTCCTATATCAATGAACATTTTAGACCTGAAAGGGACTTTTGTGGTCATCTGCCTTTTTTTACTTCTGTATGTGTGTGTGTGTGTGTGTGTGTGTATGTGAGAGAGAGAGAGAGAGAGAGAGAGAGAGAGAGAGAGAGAGAGAGAGAGNAGAGAGAGAGAGAGAGAGAGAGAGAGAGAGAGAGAGAGAGAGAGAGAGAGAGAGAGAGAGATTGTTTTGGCATCCTGGTAAATTCTATAGCTCCCTTCCCTTTCAGAATAATATGCTTAAAGATATGAAGTCAAACACAAAAGAAACCAAAGATTAATGAAAATAAAGGTATATTTTTCTTCTTACTCAATGTCAAAGCTCCCTGAAATCTATCCACAGATCTCTTGGGGCAATTTAGTCTAATCCTTTCATTTTTCAGAAAAGGAAACTGAGACCAAGACAATTCAAGTAGCTTACTTGAGCGGTCCTGAGTTGGGACCTAAAATCAGGTCTTTGGCACTCAGTCCAATCCCATTGCATTCCCCTCAGGAAAACACTCTCCTTCAAACCCTCAGTAGCAAAAGGTTCCAGACAAGTCTAGATGATAGCTTCTCAGAAGTCCCTCAGTATGTCACAGACTATCTCTTAGAAATTTCTTCAGTGTTTTGTTTTCCTTCTAGTAGATAGGAGTATCTCTCTGCTTCAGCTTTCCTGTCTTAAAAAGAGGTTGGGAGTGATGGTATAAAGAATCTCACAGGTCCATTCTAGCTCCAAATTTTTAAAGTTCTGATCCTTTGCCAGACATTTAGAGCTAGAAGGGACCCAAGAAGTCGTCTACATCATCTCTTTCATTTTACAAGTGAATAAATTAAGTCACAGAGAAATTAAGCAACTTGCTTAAGGTCACAGTATTAAGTGGCCAATCCTGGGTTTATCCAGATGTAGGTTCTCTGATTCCCAATCAGTAGATGTAGGTTGAGATTTGGGATTTTTTTGTTCATCTTATGCACTCACAAACATACCCACTTAGAGTGTCAAGGTACATGTATACTTCCTCTGGTATCATTTCTGGCTTTTCTCGCCTTTGACAAGTGGTCCCTAACTGGATTGAATAGAATGACAAGAATGGGTAGTACACATCCATCTAGTTGATTGAGGGGAATGCATTTATCTCTGTGTATCTTTTAAGACCCAGTAAGGTCAAAGGTGGGCCCATGTAGTTGTGAAAGGAACTGACAGAGAAGCTTGGTGAGTTTGCACTAATAATTTTACATGCTCCGTTTTTTAGAACACTTAATTTAGCATTCTCAGGAGAAAGCTTCATCAGAGTTGTGTTAGCCTTTTATGACCATAAAACTAATTAAGTAAATGTAATTCAGGGGCACTTTGAAACCACCTTCTCTTTACTCAGGAACTGGATATGTCTCCAACTTGAATATGGCAAGAGAGCCTACCTCCTTCAGAAAGCAGGTGCTTTTTCAGAAATGAGCATTTCATGGTTTAACTTCCCAGTAGATCTCTGCCTCTTGCGCTTCCCCTTGCAAGAGGGTCTTAGCTCATGCTGATTTTCCTTCCTTCCCATCACTAATAATTAGTGTTATTGTCTGACTGAGCTATAATAAACCCACCTAATCACTGACCTGCAATTGCCCCTGTACCAGAACTGGATTCTTATTACGGCTGATGAAGGTTGTCTGTGCCAGTAAGAGAAAGGGATTTCATTTACCATTAACAGGAACTGTGAGAAAATAAAACCTTCCTTTGTGGTTAAAAATATCATTTCCCATATCTTACTGTGTCACTAGCTACATAAAAGTATGTACATGTAAGTGTATGTATAAATAAGTAAGTATATAAGTATGGCTATAAGACAAATACTGTCTCAGACTCAAGTCTATGGTCATCCAAAGTGTAAAAGATATTGACTCTAGAATGAGAGGGCTCAAGTGCAGATTCTACCTCTGATGCCTTCTACCTCTGAGCCTGGGAAAATCACTTAACTTCCTCAAACTTCAGTTTTCTTACCTATAACATGAGAACTAGAATGCTTCGTAGGTCCCTTCTAGCTCTAGGTCTCTAGTCTTCTGAACTATGGAGCATGTTTAAATAGCTTGTATTTCATGTGAAAAGAGAAAGTGAAATTTCAGCTAGTGGGTTCAAATTGAGATGAAAGTCTCCTCTGCCTACCTTTGTTGTTGTTGTTGTTGTTTTCCTTAATATAAGCCTAACAAGAAATTACAAGGGCTTTGCATGGTAGATCTGTGATATACAGAGTTTGGCAACTCCCTTTACCAACCAAGGAAGTTGATTAAGGCATCCAAAGATTAAGTCATTTTTCCAGGGTTTCATAGCCAATAAGTATCAAAGGTGGAATAAATTCTTACTAAATACTTGTTGATTTTTTGAATGAATGAATGAACATATTCACATTTCTTTCACTTTCTTCTGGAAGTAGAAACAAGATCCCTACTAGGAAATTTGTTAAGGCCATGACAAAAGGTTATTATCTTATTGGAAGAAAACCTATCTTTACCTTTTCCTTGATTTCTCCCCCTCCTTGATTTTGGTCTGCTGAGAAAAATAAATCTTTTTTTTTTTTTAACCGCCATTTCCAGTGTGTTGCCCTAGAGAGAAGCACAGTAATTAGTTTCCTGAAACTTGGTTTCCTGACTTCCTCATTTGTACAATGGCGGTAGAATGAAGCCTTTGTTATCTGGATGCCCTAGGGATGATAATGACATCAAGAGTATATTAGGTGAAATGGCAAAATGGATCTTCGCTAGAGACATCTTTGATGTGTCTTCCAACTCTAAAAATATGATCAAATGATTGCTTGAGCATCCCTTTATCCAGTCACAGGGCCAGTGGACAGAGGTACTAGGCCACATGCAGTATTTGTCATGAGGCTAAATTCCTTGATCTAATAATTCCAGACTTATAGTCAATCAGTACAGAGATTCCTGGCCTTCCTTTATTGCCAATATAAAACACACACTATATCCAGATTCAGAAAGCTTTGTTACTTTCCTTAGATCTTTTAAATAGTCCCCAAGACTTAAAGGCTGCTCTATGAGGCATGAGCCCTGTGATTAATTTTTTTTAACTGTGGGAGTAGCAAAAGAGAGATCACTAAAGGGAATAAAGGCTAACAAGCCACAAAGGACCAGCAAAATCAGGGAAGAGAGCATGGGAGGGTGGACAGAGAGATGTCCAGGCAAGGTTGTCACAGCACAGGGCAATTTGGTTCAGTTTCCTTGCTAATGGATTTCCCCACCTAACTCAACAGTTTCTCTGCAGAGGGAACTGCCCCTGCTTGCCTGACTTAATGAGAGCTGAAAGTTGCTGCATATCCAATCGATTTCCAGTGTAGCTGGGAAAAGGCAGCTGCCCCCCCCCTCCCCATCCCATACCTGCTGGATTCCTGCCCAGTCTCAGCCAATTGGCAGACCAACCAATCAGGATGTAGAAGGGCAAGAAGGCCAGTGCATAGCAAGAGATCACACTTGATATCTAGAGAAACAGTCAGAGGATTTGCCTTTGAGCAGGATGTATCTCAATGTGGAAGAAGGAAATGGCAAACCATTCCAATCTCTTTGCCAAGAAAACTCCAAATGGGGTCAAGAAGAGTCAGACATGACCGAAACCAGTCAACAACAACAGCAAAAATCTCTGGAGGTAATAGTGTTGGACCCAATCCACTGAAATTTTCCTGGACCAGAACTGATTCTTGGTCACACTTGTCAACATCTCCCTCCACTGAGGAGAGATGCCTCATCTTAAATGAGCAGAAAGTATCATTCAGGAGGCTCCCATTAGGAGCTCTGGCTATTGGGAGTGAATCAATGTTAGTACCAGGGAAAGAGTACGGACTAGAATCAGCAAACCTGGGTTCAGATCCTGCCTTCCAACTGTACTGAGTACCTTGGACAAGTGACTTAACCACTCTGGGCCTCAATTTCTTCATCTGTCAAATGAAGGGATTAAACTTGATGGTCCTCGAAGGCTCTTAACAGTTCTAGAACTTGTACCCTATGAATGAATTTTTTAATCTTCTTAGTCAGATAGATCTTAGAGAACATTTAACACAACTCCATTTTGAAGCTAATCATAAATCTCATTTATATTTTTATTTAATCACTTATTTATGTATTTGACCATTTATTTATTTATATGTTTTACATTTAACCATTTATAAAGCACTTTCCTCAAAATTATATTTACAAGATAGGGAATGCAAGAATTGTACCCATTTTGTTGTTTAGTCGTTTGATTCTTATCCTACTCCTTGTGATCCCATTTGGGATTTTCTTGGCAGAAATACTGAAATTGTTCGCCATTTCCTTCTCTAGCTCATTTTGTAGATGAGGAGACTGAGACAAACAGGGTTTAGTGATTTGCCCAGGGTCACACAGCGAATAAGTTTAAAATTTAAGTCATTTAAAATTTAAAATTAAGAAATATATGTACAGCAAGAAAATGGCGAAGCTAGTGGTTGATTAAAAATGCAGTTATACAGACCTAGAGATAGGAGGTCCTAGGTTCAAATCTGGCCTCAGACACTTCCCAGCTGCGTGACCCTGGGCAAGTCACTTGACCCCCATTACCTACCCTTACCACTCTTCTGCCTTGGAGCCAATACACAGTATTGACTCCAAGATGGAAGGTAAGGGTTTTATTAAAAAAATAAAAATAAAAAATGCAGTTATATGACTAAATGGCATAGTCCTATCCTATGACTATGGCAGTCATAGGATCCTTAATGTAGTTAAGAGCTAAAAAACCTAAGGTGTTTTAGTGGCCTGAAACCTGGGA
>NC_058135.1:243959898-243993466 GCF_016433145.1 Gracilinanus agilis
AGGAAGGAAGGAAGGAAGGAAGGAAGGAAGGAAGGAAGGAAGGAAGGAAGGAAGGAAGGAAGGAAGGAAGGGAGGGATTGCTTTACACATCTGGTATATGGCCATCCTGAAAGAAAGCATCCATCAAGATTTTAATTATGACTACATTTTCAGGGGGACCACTGAAAATCATTCTGGAGTTTCTTCTTTTTGCTAGTGTTGTGGCCAGAGATAACTATTTTAGGTTGATGAATTGGTCCTGTGAATTAATGAATAAGCAAATGAATAAATACATGAAAGAAAAAGTATTTATTAAGTGCTTACCATAGTCAAGCCCATTTCTTTCTGCATTCTCTCCTGAATAGTCAGACCCATCCAAAATGAAAAAAATATGGACCTATAGATGCTCCCCTTGCAGCAGTCTGGGGTTGGGGGGTGAGGGTGAGATATATGGACCTATTTGCAAATTTCTATGGGCAAAGTCATACGAATGTCCCTAGGAGGCATTTTTTTGTTGTCTCTGGACTATCCTGACATATACCTAGTACATTTATAATAATAATAGCCCACATTTTATAGCATCTTCATAGGCTGAAATAAGCACTCTCTTTCAGTTTGGGTCTTTGTAAAGTTCACAGTGCTTTAAACATGGTAGATACTTAATAAATGTTTACTGAATTCTGGGTCCAGGGGAAGAAGTGTGACGGTACCTAGTGTAGACTGAAGGAGATATTGAATAATCAATTGGCCTTTGTCCAGCAGGTAGTGAAGTATGGTGGGAAGGAGAATGACTCTGTGATGAAAGGATCTGGGTTTGAATTTTGGCACTGACACTTAATGCCTAAGACAATCACTATGATGTAGGGGGTAGAATTCTGAACTTCAAATCAGGAAGACCCAGGTTCAAGTCCTACTAGAAATACAAGTCAAGTGACCCTAGTCAAGCCACTTAAGCTTTTATGACTTTAGTTCCCTATCTGTAAAATGTAGAGATAGACTTGATGCCTCCCCCTTAGTTCCCTTCCAGCTCTCAGTGTAAGATCCAATCATCCTGTGACCTTGAACAAGTTATATAATCACTCTAGGCTTTAGTTTGTTATATTTGAAAGGAGGTGATTGGATGAGATGATCATTAAAGGTACCATCCAGCCCCAGATTTATAATCCTTTGATTCTATCTGGATAGCTATGCCCGTTACTAGTGTCAATCACAATCCAGTCCTCAGACCCAAAGGATTCCCTCCATGTTTCATGAACTATTATGGCTGAAAAATTCACATCCCATCGACCCAATTCTGATAATACATCTCTCTTTACCAAGCTAAATTGGTCCCCGGACAACTGGCACACAGCCTATCTCCTATGCCCTGCTCAGAGCCCTTTTCACTTGAATGGACCCCATGAGGTCGATTTCTACTGGCAGAGTCTTCGAGAGTCCAGGGTTACCCCTCCATTCTAAGTTGCTGATGTAAAGATTGAAATATTGAAAATAAAGAATGTTTTTAAAGGTCACATTGAAACATTCTATCCACAGGAAGTTTTGTAAGACTTTTAAAAGTTGATGGACTCATACATGCAGTCTAAAGATTTAAATGTCATACCTTAATACCATCCTTTATCATTTGATTCCACAATACATTTACCGTCTTCATTCATATAGATTTTAAACAATAATATTTTCTGTATAAAGATTATTTTCTTAGCTCCTAGCCCTCAGAGATTTTTATTTTGTAGTATATTCAATAACATATCAACGTAATATTGAAATGAACATCTGTATATCAGGATTATTTTTAAGTATTTAAAGATACAACCAGTAATACTTAAAAAACAAACCCTAAATGTGCTATTTTTTAAATTGTGGAGTTTATATCCTCTCCTTTTGGACTTCTCAAGTTTCAAATTTGAGAAGTGACTGACCCATAGATACACATAGAGTAATGCTGAGAACTGAGGCTCAAATCCAGCTTTTCATACACCAACCCCAGTGGTTCTTTTTAGGATGTCACAGTTTTTGGGAGGCAGCCACAAAGCAATACTTCCTAGCCCAGCTTAAGGAGAAATGGGACTCCTGCCCCTGGATATTGCAATGTTGTTTACCTTTATGATTAGAATGAGGTGAGTAAATTCAAAAGGAGAAATAGAGTGGGTCTTGCCTTTATGATATTGTTAAGTTCCTTTAATATTCCCAAATTTGTCTCTAAAATAAAAGTCCAGGTTTTTAATTATGGTATTCTTCATAAGTTGTGTATCTGAAAATGATAGAATTTCATCTCAGTTCCCAAGAATAGAAATTAATTGCCATCTAGAGGAGAATAGAAAGTTGCATGATGGCTATAAATGGACTACAACTAACACAATGGACTGAATCTAGATTCAGGAAGACCTGCCTGAGTTCAAATCCAGCCTCAGATACTTTCTAGCTGTGTGACTATAAGTAAGTCACTTAACTTCTGTTTGCCTCAATTTCCTCATCTATAAAATAGGGGACATAATGGCATCTATCTCTAAGAGTTATTGTGAGGATCAAATCAGAAAATATTAGTAAAGTACCTTGCAAATCTTAAAGTCTATATTAATGTTAGCTATTATTATTATTATTATTGGTTAGCAGTAATATTCTTTCCACAATTACATGTAGAAACAATTTTTTTTATTTTTTTAATTTTTTTTTTATTTTAAACCTTTAACTTCTGTGTATTGACTTATAGGTGGAAGAGTGGTAAGGGTAGGCAATGGGGGTCAAGTGACTTGCCCAGGGTCACACAGCTGGGAAGTGTCTGAGGCCGGATTTGAACCTAGGACCTCCCGTCTCTAGGCCTGGCTCTCAATCCACTGAGCTACCCAGCTGCCCAGAAACAATTTTTAACATTCATTTTCATGTTGAATGAACTCCCTCATTCCCCTTATTTACCCCTCTCTGAAACAGTAAGCAATTTGATATAGGTTATACTTGTGCTATCATGTAGTACACATTTCCATATTCATCATATTGTATAAAAAGACATATATCACATGCAAGAAAAAACTCATGAAGGAAATAAAGTCTGTATTTAGGCTCCATTAGTTCTTTCTCTGGTGATGGTTAGGATTTTTCGTCACTGAGCCCTTTGGAGTTGGCTTGGATCATTGAAGTGCTTGGAATAACTAAATCATTCACAGTTGATCAGACTATAACATTGTTGTTACTGTACAATGTTCTCATGATTTTGATCACTGAACTTTACATCATTTCATATAAATCTTTTCAGGTTTTTCTGAAATCATCCTATCCATAATTACTTATCATTGGCTATTATTATTAAGATATAAACAAAAAATTACACAGGAGAAAAGGAGTAAGGGATATCATCAAAGAAATATATGAATGAAAAAGATGGGGTGGACATGTGGCTAAAATGAGCAAACCTCACTCTGTTATTTTTTAAATGTCAAGAGAAAATGATAAAGACCCTTAGTATGTAGGTGGACCCAACCATGTCAAACTTGTGGAAATATATGGTTAACAGTCCCACAATGTGGTAGATTATTATAGATTTCAATCTCCATTGTTGGAAGGGATACTACATTGATAAAGTCATAGACCCATTTTTGTAGCTGAATGAATAAATACACCTGTGTGAGCCTCAACCACTTGAACTGGTGCTCTCTCTCTCTCTCCCTCTCTCCCTCCCCTCCCTCCCTCCCTTCTTCCCTCCTTCCTCATTACTTCAATTCCTTAGCCTCATACCACTCATAGCCACCCGATTTCACTTTCCATACTTGGCAACCAGATCCAGTGCCTCTGAGTGGTTTGGTTTGCTTGTCCTTCTCTATGGGTTCTTCAGGCTAACCATCTATCTTTAAATCTCTTTTATTTCCACTACAACTGGAATTTTCCTTTTGGTTCCATGGCCCACTATCATTTATCAGCAGTGGGTGGGACCAGAGAATTGGAAAGCTGGGAGGGAAAAACCCCAATGCATTCATTGTTTCCAGAGGGATGATTTAGGGAGGTAAAAGACTTCAGTTCCGACAAAATGGCATAATAAAAAGAGGGTTGGATTTGGAATTAGAAACTCATTTCTCTCTTCTGTATGACTTTGGATGATAATGACGATAATAGAAGCTTGCGTTTATATATAATTTTAAAGGTCGAATTTATTTTAATAGATTATTGCATTTGAAGTCACTTCTCTAGGACTTGGTTTTCTGATATATAAAATAAAAAGAGTAATGGCTAGATCAATCCATTAATGAGCATTTGCTAAATGGCTACTATGTGTTAGGCCTGGTGAAAGGAACTAGAGATATGAAGAAAGGAAGGAAGGATGGATGGATGAATCCCTGCCCTTGAAGAGCTTATAATTCTATTGCAGAAAATAACCTGTAATACATATTGCTGTATTTGCATATTTCTACTTTTTTGTAATGGGTTCGTTTAAGTGAACATTTTTGTATTGATTTCCAGCTGGAGTGTACCCTTCTCTTTAAAAAAAATAAATTTTATTAAAAAGAAAAACTCAAGAAAATAATTATTTACAAGAAACACAAAGCAGACAGAAGGTAACCTTGTAGGGGACAACACTAACAGCTGAGTCCAAAAATGGTCTCTTGTAAGTAGTAGAAATCAAAGACTGCAAAAACCAGAGGTGAGGAAGGAGAACATTCCAAGCATGGGGGGGGGGGGGACAGATCATGCAAAGTCATATTGTTAGGAGATCAAACACATTTTCTATAAGGAGCAGTAAGTTGGCCACCATGGCTAGAAAGTAGAGTATATGAAAAAGAGTAATGTATAAGAAGATTGGATGAGATTTAAATGCCAAACAGAGGATTTGACCTTTGCCCATTGGAACATGGTCTGATTTTTATTTCAGGAAAATCAGTGGTAGGATTCTAATAGGCAAGAGGGGAGTAGGGAGAACAGTCTAAATAAGGGGAGCAGCATAAGGACAGAATCCCCCTCTCCTTTCTTCCCTCCTTCCTCACTACTTCAATTCCTTCAGCTCATACCTCTCTGTCTCTCTGTCTGTCTCTCTCTGTCTCTGTCTCTGTCTCTGTCTCTCTCCCTCTCTCTCTGTGTCTCTCTGTCTCTCTCTCTTTCTCTTTATCTCTGTCTCTCTGTCTCTCTGTCTGTCTCTGGAACTGGCTTAGCTAAAAAGCACTTCTGGAGCACATATTGTTTTCCTAACTATAATAAGCATCAATGGAGATGCAAAAGGAATACAACAATCATGCTTGTCTCCCAATAGCTTGGGTGAAGCAGTAAAAGGCAATATGGAATAATGACAAAAAAGTCTGCTTCAAAGCCAGATAGACAAGTATTTAAGCTATCTGCTAACCGTGTTGCTCTAGGATTGAGCATTTTAGACCACTGATGTCAAAATCAAATACAGACAAGGCTACTCCATCTTACAAAAAGATCTCTGAGGGCTACTTGTTGACTTGGAAAGCCACATATTATTTGTGTTCTACTCTATTTTCATTTATGTTGTTAAAATTTTCCCAAATACATTTTAATCTGACTCAGGAGTGTTGTGGATCCCATACAGCTCTCAGGCCATGTTTTTGACATTTTTACTTTAAGTAACTCCCATAAGTTACATAGAAGGTGCCAACCTGAATTGGTAGAGGGATTATCCTCATCCAGAAATTCTTAATACTATTGGAATTGCAGTTCCAATACATATTTTCTGTGCCTAAGTATAGCAGCATCATAACATCCATCCTCCATCATGGTTCAGTGAAAAAAGAATGGGTTTTAGAAAATGAAGATCTGGATGTATGTTCTTCTTTTGTCACTCTGAAACTGTGTGACTAGAGACAAATCACTTCATTTCTCTAGCCTTCAGTTTTGTCTCTATTAAGTGGGTTGATTGGACTAAATGGCCCCTAAGGACCTTCAAGTTCTAGATACCTACGATCCTTTAGTGGGAAATGATGAAACACTCAAGTCAATAGGAAGGATATCAGAGGAAGGGGGGAAACAAAATGGGCTGAAATGGTCAGGGAAAGCGTTTTGGAAGATGTGGGCATAAAGTTGGACCTTAAGGAATAACTGGGATTTGGCAAGGCCAAAGGTGGCATCAAGGGTGTTGCAAAAGAAAACAGCTTAACCAAGAAAGAGTAGCTGCAATTTCAAGTGTTGGGGAGTAGTAGAAAATAGGATTCACAGAATGAGGGACAAATCGACGAGGGCCTGGAAAACCATGCAGAGGGCTTTGATCATCATCCTAGAAAAACTTTTCTACTTTTTCATGAAGTAGACTTTTGCACTGATATCCAGCTGGAGCATGTCCTATTTTTAAAAAGTATTTAAGAAAAACACAAAAACATTATTGATACATTTTCTTTTTATATAGCTTAAATTTCTCTCTGTATAACTCCTCCCCCTGCCTCCTTCCTAATGAACTATCTCCTGTAACAGTGATGGGCGAACTACTGCCCAGGGGCCAGATGTGGCCCCCTGAAATGTTCTATCCGGCGGCGTGACATTATTCCTAATCTGACAAATACAATGAGTAGGATACAATACAATGAAACTTCAAGAGTTACCTTTTACCTGTCAGAGACTGACAGATAAGCATTTCCTTTCTTTGGCCCCCTCTTTAAAGTTTGCCCATCACTCTCCTATAACAAAGACATTAAAAAAAGAAAAATAGAAGAAGAAAATAGCAAAACCTATTACTACATTGAAGAAAATCTGACAATATATACTTATGTGCCCACCACCTCTGAAAAGCAGTCAGGAGAGGTGACTTTTCCTTTCTTTCCTTTAGGGTCAAATGTGACATTCCCTCCTCTCAACTCCCATTTGGGTCAAAATCAAGAGTGACACACAATGTACTTAGCATAGATTCTCATCACTCCTGTGATGGTTCTCTTGCCTTGGCCCAGTCTTCCTCTGTGATATAAAGAATGATTGCCTGATGACAAGAGATTTTATATTGTCACTCTCTTCCCCTCTGGCTACCAGAAAAACATGTGTCAGACAAGAAAAAGAGGTAATATACTACCGTGAAGCGAGAATGGGACTTGGACCATGGCAGACCCAGTTTCAAATCCTGACTCAGTTATTTAACATTGGAAAGTCTTTATGTCTCTGGGTATCTATAAAATGAGGACATTGGATCAGGTGGCCTCTAAGATCTCCTCCAGTCCTAAATCTAGGATCTTGTGAAAATACCTAGCCATATTACCTTGACAGAGCCCAGTAGTTGGAGCACTCAGAGTCTTGCCCTTCCCTTCCATGCTCCAAAGAACACCAGTGAGGTGAAACTAGAGGTTCTGGGTGTGAGTCCAATTCAAAGGAGGATTCATGAGCTGCCAAAAAGCCATCATGAGAATTAAGCCTTAAATATTCCAAGCGTAGTTCCTGTCTGGAAGTCTCTCTCTTGGAGAGGAGCAGAGTTTTTAATAGAGGACTATTTGCCAGCAGCTGCTTGCTGGCTGTTGCATGAGCCAAATAGAGTCAGGAGACTTTCTTGTTCGGAAGATAGGCTCCTGGTTCCTGCCTCATCTTCTCATTTCTTATTGCCCCTGGGTGCTGCAGTTCGAGGGGGTGGGGAATCCCTGGAGCTCTCCAGCTGAAATAGGAAGTTCATTTTCAAATTATGCTTGTATCTCAAGGGGAATCATATGTCTGATAGTTGTCAGAGAGTCGAGGAAGGAGACACATAAAATGTGGGGGCTATGGAGTGTCCTCGAACCAGTCAGAAGGCTGTTTCAGAGCAAAGAAAAAAAAATAACATGTCATTATTGGCACAGAATATTCTGCATCTATCTTGTGTGTGTGTGTTTGTGTGTGTAGGCGTGAGAAGAGGACTTCTGTGTGACATGACATTAATTGTCATTCAGCTCTTATCTACCCTTGCAGGGGCTAGATCTAAGGATGGAAATGTAGTGATTGTTAATACCAGTGGAATTGATTTTACTCTCTCTTCTTCCTACCACCTCTTCTCTCTCTCCGTTTTCCATCCTCCTGTCTCCTTGGCCAACCCGATTAGTGTAATAAAATCTTGGTGGGCAATATTTAAGCATTCTTACCAAAAGCCCAAAATGAAGACTTCTATTTTGGGGTTCCATTGGAATTGAGGAAGGACCTCAATTTCCCAGAGATATAATCTAGTTTAATAAAGCCCAGAATTTCAGACAAGAATAAGACTAATCTTTACCTTTGGGAAATAATGGTCATATTCTCTCAGACACATTTCTCTCTCCTTCTGTGCCTTTGTCCCTCTTTCCATCACCTTACTCTCTCCCTCTGGGGGCAGTCGCTATTTATATGTATAACATTTATGCCTTTCAACCAGTCATTTCTAACTCATGGGTAAATAAATCCCCACAAATACATATTGGTCTATATGTATCTGTATCTATAAACCATATATTTATATATACACCCATATCTGTGCATACACACTTGCATATAACTGACACTTACATGATTCTCTGAACATTTGTAAAGGGTCACTTTACATCATTATCTCATATGATCCTTTACTAGCCAATAAAGCAATAGGAGATTTAGTAATAACTGTGGCATTTATTAAAAAAGAATACCTGGCACCTATTCCAGTATAACAATGGTAAAAACAACTCAGCTTTCCCTCATTGTCAGCTGCTTGACCTCATCAGTCTCAGTTAGGCTATGGAAGTTTATTTAAAAGGGCTACCCTCCCCCCAAATGAGTAGTTCTTGGCCAAATTCTGTAATGAGAGGGGATCAGCACACACTATAGCCCTGATGGTCCCCAATGGAGATAAGTTGTGTCTGTTGGATTAACAGAGAAGATTATGGAATAGACAGCTGAAGAGGATGAAGGAAGGAAGCCAACGAAAGTGAAAAAGAATGGAAAAAGAAAGAGAAGAAAGTGGTGCCTATATTAGCAAGTTGTGAGGGTGACTCATTGAATCAAGTGTTACCAGGTGAGTGTGTAGGTGGCTGAATCATCATTGAAAAGTCAGGAAGTTGGCAAGAGAGGTATAAGGATGAAACGGTAATCTCCCCAACTCTGAATAATAGAAAGTCTTTAAGGGTTGACAAAGCACTTTCCTCACATCAATCTATACTATGAGGCAAATGGTATATATAGTGTTAGCCCCACTTTGCAGATGGGGCTAATACTGAGGTTTAGAAAGGTAAGTGACTTGTCTATGGTCATATAGCTTGTGTCAGTCAGAATTTGGGGCTTCGTGGCTCTTTTCATTTAACCTTGACACCTCTGTAATAAATCAAGTAGGATCATGAATTTAAAACTGGAAGGGAACTCTGACATTCTAGATAAACTGTCTTATTTTACAGATAAGGAAAATGAGACCCAGAGAGGTTAAATTGTTGGCCCAAGTCATACGAGTAATAAATAACCATCAATGCTGGGATTTGAACCAAGACCCTCTGACTCCAAATTCATTGTTCTTTCCCATACTGTATAGCAGTGATTCCCAAAGTGGGAGCTACCGCCCCCTGGTGGGTGCTGCAGCAATCCAGGGAGGCGGTGATGGCTACACTTTTTTTGTATTACATTCTATTTTGAGTTCAATAGTTTCATAATTTCCAGGGGGGCACTAAGTAATATTTTTTTTCTGGAAAGAGGATGGTAGGCCAAAAAAGTTTGGGAACCACTGCCGTATAGATTGTCCTTCCTCAATTACTTTCAGCTTGTATAAATCACTTGCCTTACCACAATGCTATCCAGTCAATAAGTATTATCACCCCCATTTTATAATATGGAATCTAAGGTTAGAGAATTTGGGTGTTTTCCCCAAAGTCAACAGGTCAAAAGAGGAAAAGAGAAAGTTTTGTACACTTCTCTGAGGCTATCTCTTAGCCTGTCTTGCTATGGTTTAGAAGGGGCTAATTAATTTAGATTTTACATCCTCTGGGCAAAAATATTTCTTTAGGAAGAGTATATATTTAAGAAGGCAGGTTGATATAGTGAGAAAAAAGCACTGATTGAAAACAATCAAAGCTAGCTCTGAATGCTGACACTACTATTTAAAGTACTTTTGTGACCTTGGATAAGTCATTTCACTTAATATCTCACTGAAGTTCTGACTCCCCACCATACCTCAGCTGCCATATTACTATTGAAATTTGCTTATCTCCTGTGACCTTCTCACTGCTGGTCCCTGTGGTCCCCTTCTCCCACGGGTGAGGTGCTCTTGGGGCTTCCATTTTAAGGCAGGACCCAGGCCAGTGATGCTTCTTTCTCTTCCCAACTCTGCCTCTGATTGATTATCCAGACTTCCTTCTCCATCATGCTTTCACACATGTTCTATTTTTTCCAGCACAAAGTTTTCAGTTCCTTTTATATGTTTCCTTCCTTCACTAGAACATAAGCTTCTTGAGGGCAGGAACTATCTTTTATGTGTGTGCGTTTGTATCCCCAGCACATAGCATAGTGCCTGGCACAAACTACACACTTAAAATGCTTGTTGAATTTATACAACCTAGTGGAACTGATTGTCAGCTCTGGGAGGAGAGAAGGAAAAGAAAATGAACCATAGAGACATGGAAAAATATTTAAAAATAAATAAAGAAAATAAAACACTTGTTAAAAATCTCCCTTAGACTCAATATCTTTCATTGCAAGATATATGGAGCTGGACTAGATGGTGTCAAAGGTCTCTTCCACCTCTGGATTTATGATTCTATGATTTCTAAAGTACTAAATCAAAATCTATTAATGTACTAAAAAACCGAATATCATTGTGACCTATGAATATTCTTCATATACAGTATACCAGACAATAAAGAAAAATTCATAACCACCATAGATCAAGAAGCTAAAAATAAGTCGAAGTAATTACTTTGAGCACAGATATCTTTTTCCTCATGTTGGTTTGGTTATTAAATCTTTTGCATTCGCGTCATTTCTAGCCACCCTGGAGGCTACAGTTGAAGTGGCTGAGTCTATCCATGCTGGGGGATTCAATATCAGAGGCTGCAGCCCCTGCTTGCCTTGTTTGTGTCTCTGATGCTATAGCCTCTTCCTTCCTTTGAACCAGTTGAGTTCTTCAGATGTATCAGGATTAACCACTAAGGAAAGACCTAGAAGCAGACTTCTTAAAATGAATATGAGGATAGTCTGAATGAGCTATGTCCTCTGGAGCCATGCACCGAGTACTTGCTGGTCACTCTCAGCCTCCTACTTGGGCCTTCCAGGGCAATGGGTGAAGAAGATAAGTGTGTGAGCGATCCATCCTTCCAGCCAGCCAACCATCTATCCATCAATCCATTTATCTGTCCATCCATCCATTTATCCATCCACCCACCTAATTTTTCTTTAACCCAAGAGACCTGCACCACTGGACAGTAGCCCAATCCTTAGGCAGAAGAAGTTACAGCCCTGGTGAAAAGTGATACCTCTGAGCCTATAGTATATCCTAAGGGAGAAAGATGGAAATTGTTCAGTGGCTAAGTGGCTGGCCAAGGTCTTGGAAGGGCCTTCTTCAAATACAGATGCCTGTTTGGAATAGCTTGAAAGTCAAGCTGGCCAAAGGACTGAGGCTTGATTGGCAGCATCCTAGTGATGGGGAAAAAGGTCAGTCTTTGCCACTGATTCTAGCACCTATTTCCCAGGGTTATCTCAAGGATAAAAATTCAATAATATTTATAAAGCATTTTGCAAACTTCAAAGCACAGTACAAATGCTAGCTGTGATTTCCTATGAAATTTTGTACACATACTGTCCCTCATGAAACATCAGTATTCTCCTCCATAAAATGATGAACAATAAAATCCTTATCAACTCTGACTTTCACCTGTTCTGGGATACAGAGCACAGAACTCTCATTTGTAACATTGTTGGAATTTTTTTATAAGTTTTATCTCTAGCATGATAGCCTAGTGAGACATGGTAGATGTTTCTAGTGGTAGCTAACTTCTTATAGAGCAGAGTCAGAGAAAGAAGCAGGGCAGTGACAGAAGAAAAGAAATATGTTTTTATTGCCCCCACCTATCCAATGAACCTATGGTTAGGTAGGTGTTGCAGTCAGTGGATAGAATGCTGAGATTTGAGTCATGTCTATGAGTTTAAATCTGGCCTCAGACATTTACTAGCTGTGTAACCTTGGGCAAATCACTTAAGCTTGTTTACTCAGTTTCTTTATCTATAAACTGAGTCAGAAAAAGGAAATGGCAAACTACTTTAGTATCTTTGCCAAGAAAACCCTAATGAGGTCATGAAAAGTCAGACATGACTGAAATGACCCAATAGCAACTCAATGGACCTAATCCAAAAGGCTTCTTGGGCCCTTCAGAAATATTTTCATTTACTATGCCCAAAGAGCGCTAAAAGATTGCCTGCCCTTTGATCCAGCCATACCATTTCTGGGTTCATACCCCAAAGAGATCATAAGGAAAAAGACATGTACAAAAGTATTTATAGCCATGCTATTTTTGATGGCAAAACACTGGAAAATGAGGGTATGCCCTTCAATTGGGGAATGGCTGAACAAATTGTGGTATATGCTGGTGATGGAATACTATTGTGCTCAAAGGAATAATGAACTGGAGGAATTCCATGTGAACTGGAACGACCTCCAGGAATTGATGCAGAGTGAAAGGAGCAGAGCCAGAAGAACATTGTACACAGAGACTGATATACTATGGTAAAATCGAATGAAATGGACTTCTATACTAGCAGCAATGCAATGACCCAGGACAATTCCGAGGGATTTATGGAAAAGAACGCTACCCACATTCAGAGGATGTGAATCCACTCTACAGGAGTGGAAACACAGAAGAAAAACAATTGCTTGAACACACGAGTTGATGCAGACATGATTTGGAAAGTAAACTCTAAATGACCACCCCAGTGCAACTATCAATAATATAGAAATAGGTCTTGATTGATGACACATGAAGAAACAGTAGAAATGTGTGTCAGCTATGGTGGGGGGTGGTTTGGGGGTGAGAGAGTAAGAACATGAATCATGGAACCATGGAAAAAAATTTCTAAAAAATAAAATAAAATAAAATGCAGATATAAAAAAAGAAAAAGAAATATTTTCATTTAATATGTATTGTTAGATTCTGTCTCCCTCCATTTTGTTCATGTGTTTGGTAAACTAACTGCTCTGGAGATAATCAGTTGATGGTATTGAAGACACAGGATCACAATTAGCCATACAGAGTTGATGGCAAGCTAATTGTACTATTCAGCCAATAATCTAATGTTTGTAAGATAATAGAAAAACAATACAAAATTTGTTTTTATAAGCTGATAATATGGAAAGAAGCTCTAATTCTATAGTCTTGAAATAATGTAAACTATCTGCTCACCCAAAAAAGGAATATAGGAGTGGGCTAATATGATGGTGATCACTGGTCTCCTTTATAGAGTGTTTTCCCTACAACTCTCTTGTGAGATAAGAAGTTTATGTATTATTGTTTCCATTTCACAAATTAGGAAATAGAGACCAATATTATGGTTCCTACCAGGTCACAGGGTTAGTAAATGTCCAGGATTCAAATTTCAAATCTACTCTCTCCACCACCCCATAAATGCTGGTCAGTTATTCTCTGCTCTCACTCTCCAACATCCCTCTCACCCCCACCACCAGCTTCCTAGTCTCCTTAAGGGCATGGACTCTATTTTCTTTTAAATGCTTCTGTACCCTCAATCTCCTCTAAAATCTTAACACAGTCCCACATCAAGGAGACTAAGGTTCTTTTTCTTTTTTTTTTACACTTACTTCTGTCTTATAATTGATCATAGGGGCAACTAGGTGGCTCAGTGGATTGAGAGCCAGGCCTAGAGATAAGAGTCCAGGGTTCAAATCTGACCTCAGAAACTTCCTAGCTGTATGACCCTGGGCAAGTCACTGAATTCTCATTGCCTCACCTCTATCCTTCTTCTGTCTTGGAACCAATATACAGTTTTGATTCTGAGACTGATGGTAAGGGTTTAAAAAAAAAGAATCCTTACTGACAAACCTGGAGATCCTAGCTAAGTAATAGGAAACAAACAAACAAACCCCAGCCTGGCCAACAAACCCAACTAAGCAATAGGCCAACATATAATGGCTGCTATGATTGATGGTTGCCAATAACATTCAATCTTCTAATACTATAAGATTTCATGATTTCCCCACTCAGATGGGACTGAGTAGCCATCCACTGGCATCAGGCTCCTCCTTGCTGCTCCTCCCCCAACATGGGACCCCCCCCCCAGCGGGCTCCCCCTTACTCCCTCTTTCCTCCATTCCCCAACCCTGACGGGACTCCCTCTTCTCCTTCCCTCCATTAAAGCTTTGTTCTATTATCTAATTCTACTCTCATTGTCTCTTGTGTCTAATCACTGTCAGACTGACACATACTATTATGTGTGTGTCATATCTAAGGCAGGGGCAATTGGGTTTAATGACTTGCTCAGGGTCAGTAAGCTAGGAAGTTCCGTGGTTCAGATTTGAACCCAGAACCCTGTGCTACCTAGCTGGGTTCTTGAAGATTATGCCAATAACCTCTCTTCTCTTCTCCCTTCTTCCCTCTATTTTCCTAATTTCCCTTCCCTCCCTACTCTTCTCCTATGCTCCCTTCTTCTTCTCTCCCCTTCCTGTGGGTGATATTATTGCCCAGGCTTACACTTTGACACAGAGGGTCATCATGGGGTCCTCCTGCTATAAGGTTAGCTAAAGACATTGAGCTCTTTTTATGCTACCTTGCATATGTCTTTATATACTCAGCATGGCATAGTAGAGGCAAGATTACATAGCAGATTGATTCTGGATTTGTAACTAGGAAGTTCAAATCACTCCTCAGATATTTGCTAGCTGGGTGATCCCCGACAAATCACTTAATCTCTCTGTGCCTCAGTTTCCTCTTCTGTAAAATGAAGGGATTAGACTCACTGGTTTTTAAAGTCCCCTTCTAGGTCTAAATCTGTGATCCTGGGCACCAGGTGGAGAAGACCCTAAGAGACCCAGATCCCATTCTTTCAACTGTATTGATCCTTGCTCCTTTTTTCATATGCTAAGATTATGTTCTGAAGTCCTATTAGCTCAACTCCAGCTGGTTAGACTCCAGACCAATACAGAAACAGATGCATATTTATGGTATTATTACTCTGTAATGCTCCAAGAGCCACATGTGAAGATCTCCATTATTTTTTGAACACCCTAAAGCCACCTAAAGGCTCAGACTGAGAGATGAGTGGAGAAGCTTGGGCATTTTGTTCAAGTCACCCCCTGAGTCTGGCATGGCCCTGCCTTCTCAGTTCTATCCATCTCTTCTTCCTCCAGTTGTGACCAGGAGCATTTTTTTATTTCTTTGGTAGATTTGGACAACAGAAGCATTTGAATGACATTCTAACATGTAAATGGTAGAGCCTGCGGAACAAGGATATAGCAATAGACTCTGTCTCAGAGAAGACATATGGGTCACTAGCAACCAGACGGAGGGAGCAGTACATTAGCAATATACTGTATGCAAATCCCCTGGCTTGGAAAGAACTGAATAGCTGTGTAACCCTCATGGAGCATCCTGGCTGTACCCAAAAGAAGCAGCTACAGAGAATTGGCCAGCCTTGTGTTCTGCAGAAAAAAAAAATAGAAAGACACACAGACCCTGTCACAGGATATAAAGGCAAAATCCTCTGATGAAATTGAACATCTGCTTATTAATTGGGCTTTCGGGTTTGTTTTTCACATTGCTGATTGATTTTTGAGCCTCAGAAGAGCATTTTTGTTCTACAGGTAATTAACTGCTTCTTCTAGAAAATTAATTTGGGAAGGAAAAGAGGGAATTTAGAGAATAAAGATCCATTGTCCTTACTTAGCACCTGCTCATGGTGTCCAGAAGCACTGACCCTTTCCAGACCACTTCTCATTGGGAGAGATAAATGTAAAAAGCAGTCTATACTTCCAGTAGGAACCAGGGCACTTTGTACTAATTTGGGACACAGAGAATGGAAATGAAGTTCTTTCAAATGAAAATTTTATTATGAAGACAGTGGCATTTCTGCCATGAATGTGGCATGGTCCAAATGCCTTGGGTTGTTTCTTTCCTTTCTCCCATATCCATTGTACTTACCAGCTACCATCTTCCTCAGAAGTGTTTTTAAGAGGGAAAGAACATGAAACGTGTAACTATGGGAAAATATTCAAAATAAAATTTTTTTTAAAAGAAGTGCTTTTTTTTAATTTGGGGGGGAGAACCTTAATAAAGATATTTTATTTTATCAATTACGTGTAATTACAAATTTCCACATAAGTTTTCTGAAGTTAAGATGATCCAAAATGTCTCCTTCCCTCCCATCCCTCCCCCTTCCTGGAGCTGGCAAGCAATTTGATCTGGGTTATGCATGTATTATCATGCAAAACATATTTCCTTGTTGTTCATTTTTGTAAGAGAATAATTACACAAAACCAAAATGCCAAAATAAAGACCCAGAATAGACTAAAGTGAAAAATGTATTCTTTGATCTGCATTCCAACTCCAACAGTTTTTTCTCTGGAGATGGTTAGTATTCTTTGTCATAAGAATGTTGAATTGTCGTATTGCTGAGAGTAGCTAAGTCTTTTACAGTCGATCATGGTACAATATTGCTGTTACTGTGTACAATGTTCTCCTGGTTCTGCTCATTTCATTCTGCATCAGTTTATGTAGGTCCTTCCAGTTCTTTCTTAAATTATCCTGTTTGTCATTCCTTTCAGCACGATAGTATCCCATCACTAACATATACTATAATTTCTTTAGCCATCCCCCAATTGATAGACATCCCCTCAATTAAAAAGTAGTATCTTTGAAGTCCCTTGAATACCTCAATAGGTTTGATTACATTCACCAAATACTTATCAAACATCTGCTAGATACAAAACATTATGGATATGAAGACCAAAAATCCTCTCTATCCTCAAGGAGCTTATATTCTATTGAGGATAAGGGAAGGAGAGAATAACATGTTCATAGATAAGTAGACACAAAATAAGTAGAAAGTAATTTCAGCAATGGGGTGGGATAATCAGGAAAAACCACTTGAGGCAACATTTGAGTCTTGGTGGGGTAAAGGTGAGGAAGGAGAGCTTTCCAAAGAGAAGTGGAATGCTACACATGAAACAAAAAAGCAAAGTAGCCTAGTTTAGATGGAAAATACAATGTGTAAAAGGGTTGTAATATATTATATGCCTGGAAAAATTGATGTTCTTTGAGTGGCAATGATGCACTTAGATATGTGCTAAGCATTGGAGGGGATATAAGGAAATATAAGGCACAGCCCCTATCCTCAAAGTGCTTGCAATCTAGCTGGAGAGAAAAGACACACCCAAGAAAAGATACATAACAATATTAACATGTAACAGTATGATATAACAGTATAACAATACACAATGCAGTGTAGGCGAAGAGCCCCAGGAATAAAACTGATAAAATGATAAAATCCCTGTAGGTTGAAGTGTTAATGGAAGGGGGAAGAAGATTGAAGAGGAGTTGACCTAAGCCTTAAAAAAATGGATAGATGGTTCTGAAGGGAAGACTTTCTAAGTGGGAGAAATTATTCCAGGAGGCAAGAATATGGAAGACAAGTTTTTTTTTAAACCCTTACCTTCCATCTTGGAGTCAATACTGTGTATTGGCTCCAAGGCAGAAGAGTGGTAAGGGTAGGCAATGGGGGTCAAGTGACTTGCCCAGGGTCACACAGCTGGGAAGTGTCTGAGGCTGGATTTGAACCTAGGACCTCCTGTCTCCAGGCCTGACTCTCAATCCACTGAGCTACCCAGCTCCCCCCAGAAGACAAGTTTTTCAAGGGAAAGTGAATAGATTCATCTGGTCAATAGCTGTTCATATTAGAGAAAAGTAGGAGATTTACCTAAAAAGGTAGGTGGGAGACAAGTGCAGGGCTTTGAATGCTAGGTTAAGGAGTTTTCATATTCATCCCATAGATAGTTGAATATATACATATTTATACATATATATATATGTGTGTGTGTGTGTGTGTGTGTGTGTGTGTGTGTGTCTGTGTGTGTTGTCAACTGAGTAAAATGGTTATCCAATAAAGAGAAGTCCTAATCAAGTCAAAAGAAGCAAGAGATTTCTTATTAAAAGGTAAACTATTGGCATGCATGCCAGAGCAGACAAAATACTGAGTACAGTCGTGCTCAGGGGCTTTGGGGGAAGCAAAAACAATTTATGTTCACAGACCATGGGGTGGGGGGCAGGTTGAGGGAGGAAAGAGGAAAGATGGAAACTGAGGAGGAGTTCTAGATGAAGAATGGGCAGTCTCTTTCAGGAACAGGTGAAACACAGAAACAGGATGTTCCAGGATGTTTGCTGTGACAATTGACAACAAGCCTGGTTTCAGCCGGCTTTGGCTGCTTCAGGTAGAATTTATGATGGACAGCTCAGTAAGGTCAGCCAGCAAACACCATGAGAACATGGAGGTATCTGGGAGCAAGCAAGACTTCTGGCTCACTGCAGGCTCCTGATTGACTCTTTACTACATCCTTGTGTCCAGTGCATCTGTATGGCAAGGTAGCTCATGAAAAACAGACATATTAGTGACAGTATGTATATATACATCATATTCTTTCATAAACAGTATTTTTGTGGTTTGTGTGTGTGTGTGTGTGTGTGTGTGTGTGTGTTTAGTTATCCAGTTAATATGGTACAGTAGAGGAGGCTAGATTCGAAGTTTAAAAAATCTAAGGTCAAAGCCCAGGTTTGTCTGGAACTGTGTATGTGAGTATGTGGGTCTATGCACACGTGTAGACATATATGTATATATACACACATTGATATATACATATATATAATGTAATACCTATGTGTGAATACATATATGTATGTGTAAATATATAGACATTTAGATAGACAAACAAAATAGATATTCTCAGGAAAGACCTAGGTATACCTTAGAGATCTTCTCATTCTTGTGGCTTGTAGCTCCTATCCCAGAAGTTAGGAAAATATATATTCATGGCATCCCTACAGCCCCAATACCTTCCCCAATATACTGAGGCCCACTGCAGGCAAGCATTTCACAATATTTCAGACCAGTTTTATAAAAGGCAGAGAAATAAAACAGATGCTTGATTGAGCAATCATTACTCCCACTCCCATAGACACTGGAAAATCCCTAGTCATTTATAGTTCTGAATATAAGGGCTCCTTTGTCAGAGGCTCCACACTCTGATTCCAGTCTGGTTCTATGGCTCTTTGTCACTTGACAGTGAGAGGGTAGCTGTGGTGGCAGGTAAGTATTGCTCATTCTTTCTCTTCCCCTTTTCAACGTCCTGTCAATTTCCATTGCATTATAGCACACAGTCCGCCATTTTCTCAGGTCAGTCCATCAAATCTCTTTTCCACAGCTCTCCTACCAGTGGAAAAAAAACTAAACATCAGCAAAGCAATAAACCCTTGCCGTGTCCTTTTTTATTCTTTCCAGGTGCCCATATTTTCTTATTATTACTATCTTGAAATATTAAGGGCTTCAGAGGTTTATAAATCTTGAGTTAGAAGGCATCTAGGAGCCATCTATTCCAACTCCCTTAAATAACAGATAAGGAATTTGAGGCCCAGGGAATTTAAATGATTTGCCCATTATCATATGGATAGTTAGTAACATAGCTAGGATTCAAACCTAGATTCCTTCTTTGACCTCAAATCTCTACCCTTTCTACTGTACTCTGTTAAGTTGAATACTTCTCCCCATCCCCCCCAAATCAAACAATCCACTTGGAGTCAGAAGCACAGACATAGGAGCATTAGATGCAAGGTACAAAGAGGAAAATTTAGGTTTACATAAGGACAAACTCCATCTACTACTTCTCTTGTATAGAGCTAGGCAGGCAGCTTTTAATAATTTTCATTGCATTCAATTGAACTAATCAAGTACTTGGCTTATGAATCACATTTATGACACATAATAGCATATGCAAATGTGTCTTTATCAGGTTGCCTGATCTGGCAATCTCTTATCATTTTTTTAGGAATGATGGGGCCACCACAGGCTCCAGAAGAGATTTTGGATTTCTCAATTCTCTTAATCAGATCCTAATTTAAAATGTTTTATTTTTGTTAAGAACCAGAAGATATATTAGAGATCATCTAAATCCAGGCTCCCTACTTTTAGATGAAGATATTGAGACCCAAGAGGTAAAACCAACATTTTTTAGCTAGAATTAGTTTTAGCTAGAACTAGAACCTTGGTCTCCTCAGTATAGTGCTGTTTCTACTCCCCAGCTTTTCAGGCTAGAAGTCGTACCAAATGGAAAGGTAGAAGCAGGGGAAGGAGGAAACCTTAAAGTACCCTTATTAAAAGATTGCTTTTTCCTTGGCTTGGTCATTCCTAAAAGAGGATGGACAGCTCTGTGGTACAAGACAGACTGTGGACTGCCCCCACTAAAGCTACAGAGTTCCCCTGAAAATGAGATTAAGGATAAGCAGCAACATCTGCCCTCGGTCATGGGGGCTGGTCCTAAAAATGCATAACACATGGTTTGGGCCATGCCACGACAAAGCACAATTTCCCAAAGAACATCACATTGAGCTAGCAGTGACCAAGGAGGAATTGCTCAAAAACAGGCAGCATTTCAGTGGCAGAGTTCCAGTATGACATCTGTAGCCCCTTTGGGACTATGAGATTGGGGGCATTTTCTTGCTAAAAAGCCATCCGTGAAATATATTTGACAGCTCAGTCCATACATACATATGTATTCATTGGCCAGTCCCAACATATATGCATATAAATTAGAAGTCATTGAGTTACCTCGGAAGCACTGAAAATGATGTTTTGATTTGGCATTTGTGTATTAAATTAGTACTTCTTTTTTTTTTAATCCTTATCTTTCATTTTGGAATCAATGCTGTGTTTTGGTTCCAAGGCAGAAGAGTGGTAAGGGCTAGGTAATGGGGGTTAAGTGACTTGTCCAGGGTCACACAGCTGGGAAGTGGCTGAGGTCAGATTTGAAGCTAGGACCTCCTGTCTCTAGGCCTGGCTCTCAATACCCTGAGCTACCCAGCTGCCCCCTAAATTAATATTTCTATTCCCCTCAAAAGAACTATTAAGGACTGTTTCATGGCATATCTGTATTTTAAAAATTGGATTTCACTCTATGTAAGAATAATGCCCAGTCTTGGCCATTAATTAGGAAATTCATCTCTTTCCTTTCCTTGGAGAAATGGAGCATTATAAGAGCAGAATATTCTACCCACTGTCATATATGTTTACTGTGTCAGTTTTGCTTAGTTATTTTTCTTTGTTTTAAGGAAAAATTCCCTGGAGGAGAGATATCTAGAAACTATTGTAATATAAAATAGATGTGAGATAATTAGGTAGCTCAGTGGATAGAGAATCAGGTCTGGAGTCTGGAGGACCTAGGTTCAAATCTGCCCTCAGACACCTCCTCCCTGTGTGAGCCCCAACTGCCTAGCCCATACTGCTTTTTTGCCTGGAACCATAGTATCAGTTCTAAGACAGAAGGTAAAGGGTTTTGAATAAATATATAACATGTATGTCTATGTATGTTCTCTCTCTATGTGTATATGACAAGATATGGTTATTATCTTACTAGTACATGCATATTATATTAATGGGGCAGTATGTTAGAATGGATAGGAACCAGCTTTGGAGTCAAGAAGACTTGACTCAAGTCCCGCCTCTGACAGAGATGCTGGCCACGTAGATGTGGGCAAATCCTTTAATCTCTGTGCCCTGAAACAATTCTCCAAAATATAAATTGCAGAGCAGGTGACCCTCTGCTTGGATAGAGGGAGTTTCCGCATCAGAAGTTCTCCATGTCGATGACATCCTGGTACTGACTGAAATGCACACATGCACAAATATTTCAGATCATCCTATTCAATTTTATCTTGCAGTTATATATTGGCTCTCTGGTCCCCCCCTTTTTTAAAAAGAAGTCTCCAAGCTCTTTCCCCTCTGAGATCCAAGGAGAATCCATATTAGCCCTTTTCTTCCCTGCATAACCATGGAGTTTTCAAATATTTAAAATAAAAAGTCAAACTCTCTGAAAGCCAAAGTTGAAGATTGACCTAACTGTTTCATATTGGTGGAGGTCTTTATTTTGTCTTCTTATACTTGATTAACTTGACACTACTGGGCATCAGACACGGATATTTAATGATAGGATAGTTTGTGTTTTAGAGAGAAAATTTCAAAGAGAGTAAAACCTTGATTTACCAAAATGCTTGGGGCACAGGATGTCGTGGTTAACAGAATTTTCTGGTCAATTCAAGCATAAGCACAAAGCTTATTTCAACTATTGTTGCTCTGAATCTTCCCCAAATCTCAGACTATTATTCTGCCTTAGTATATTATACTAGAAGGGAATCTCCTCCAAAGCACTGACTTTAATTCCTGGTATTATCCTTGGCACCTAGCTTAATACCTTGCATATAGAAGATATTAAATAAACTCTTTTAAAATTTAATTTAACTGAATCTTTTTTTTATTATCTCAGAAGCATTGGACATCAGTTGTTTTTATACCAATTAGGTGAAAAAGATACATATGAAATGGGGATAAAGGTATATCATACCCCAAATATCTTTTGAAAGTTCCCTTTTTTAAAATGAAATTATCGGCTGATTTATCCTAAAAGTATAGGGTAAAAGTCTTTTCACTGAGAGTTCCATGTATCTAGGCTCCTCCTTACTTCAGCTTTCACTGAATGTCTCATTTTTTCAGCCATGTAGACACAGACCTTAATTCAAATTTCCCAGTCTCCACTGCTTAGTTTCTGGCTTAAAATGAAGCTGATTCCAATTTGGCTCAGAAACTTGTGAACAGGAGGAATCCCTGCCTTTGAACCAGACAGGTCTTTGCCTGGATGGCTAAGGCTTCATGTAGTCTCCCTGTACCCCTTGGAAACTTCTCATGACTGATTACTCTATCATCTCCTGCTTCCCCAACGAGGATGTGTTTCCTCCACCTGGACAAGTAGAGCAGGGACATTCCTAAGGTTGCCTTTTCTAGTTCAGAAGCTTTTCTTTTCCAGATGGCTGGGTTTTACCACTTGGCTGGGCACTCAGCTATTCCATGCATCTTGGCCACGTAGTTAGAATCAGAGATTAATTTTCTGCCCTTCACCTTTCTGCTGCCCATCAGGCTCTACTTTGAATCCAAAGCTTCCAGAACCATTTGAAATTAACACTCTTTTTGCTCCTGATCTAATTCAGTGACAGTATCACCCCATAATGGGCAGTGGAAAGATGGGCAGTATACTTACCACGTTATGTTTTGGGTCAGATAAGTGAAAGGATTGTTTGTAACTTAGATTTTTCCATTGTCACATGGTCATGGTAGCAAATGATAGAAGGAAGAGAAAACAAAAAATTTTCCATGCCTTTTTATATTGGAGTCAGCCTGATCTACTGTAGTAATATATGTGTGGTACTAATTTCTATGTACCCCAAAGCAAAATGTACCATAAATTTAAAATGACCCATCACACAATTTGCTTATAACAGCATGCTTGAAAATTGCACGAAAGTCATCCCTTTGGAAAACAAAAACAAAATCTGGACAATTAAAAAGAGAACTCATCCTTGGATGAGCTGGCA
The DNA here is from genome assembly GCF_016433145.1 of Gracilinanus agilis. NCBI lineage: Eukaryota > Metazoa > Chordata > Mammalia > Didelphimorphia > Didelphidae > Gracilinanus > Gracilinanus agilis. The sequence goes on from NC_058135.1 coordinate 243,983,379, forward strand.
AACATTCTTCCTGTTAATGATGCTTATCCCCCTCCATTTGACAAACACTAACTTCCTCTCTCCCTGCCCCACCTTTGCCCCTCCTTTTATTTGAAGTAGAACAGGAATTAATATGGTTATCTTCTTAAATAACAAATGCCTCGGTTCAAGCATCAGCCTAGTAATGGCAAAACAACATTTTATTTGGAGGTTACTGTCATACAATACCACTGTTCTAGGAAAGATCATATGTATTACTGCTGGTGATACAGTTTAAAAAAAAACCCATCAAACAGAAGATCCACCAAAATGATAAGATATTGTTTCTTTTTGAGGATTCCTCTGCTACAGGCTGATGAGTATGTTAGAGCTGTCAGGCTGGGAGATTTTGAGAATCGGGTGTGCACTCAGGACTAGAGCCATTGGAGAGAGGTACCTAAAATGGAATGGGAGCAGGACTTGGAATTCAGATACCAGACATAGGTCAGAAGTCCAAGAATCAGAATTAGGGCAATGGGAAGGAGAAAGTCCCTCTGTTTGACTCAGAACCTTGGGAATGTGGACGAAGATGCAGAAATATCTACAGTTAGGGATAAATATGCAGGTAGGTTCTTATTGTAAAAAAAAAACCCACTTATCAGTTACATTGTTTATGAGCCATCTATAACTCACCACCCTCCTTCATCTTCCTTTTTCTCAAGTCATTGCCAAGTCTTGATTTTATTTGCACACCTCTCACATTTTCATCTCTTTCCTACTGCCAAGATGACCACCCTGCTCAGGCCCTCACCACCTCCTACTTAGATGGTTGCAACAGCCTTCTCGTTCATCTCCCTGCTCCTGCTCTCTTCCCTTCTCCACGCCATCTCCAAAGAAAAATTTTCCTGAAGCACAGAGTACAGTCTTTCTTATGTTACTTCCTTGCTCCAGAATCTTGCATGACTCCCTGGTAACTGTATTAATGATATCTGAACTCTTCAGCTTGGCATACTAAGCTCTTTACCATCTGGCTAGAGCTTCTTTTACCAGATTTTATATTTCTATTCTTAATACATTTGACCTTCGCTGTTCCTAGACCACAGCATTTATCTTCTGTCTATGTATCTTTGCGTAGGGAAAAAGGTCCTGTAGTGGGTAAAATGCTAGACCTGGACCTATGAAGACCTGAGTTCTAAACCAGCCTCAGATGCTTTTTAAAAATTATATTTAATTTAATATTGTTGGTATTGAGGTGATATTTTTCTTTTTAAAATTTATTTATTTATTACATTAAGGTTGCCAGTAATCTCTTTCCCTCACTCCCCTCCCCACACATCATTTGGCAAAAAGATATGTGTGTGTGTGTGTGTGTGTATAAAAAAATTAGTGGAGGCAATAAAGTAAAGAATGGCATGCTTCAGGCTGCATTCAGACTTTTGTCAATTCCTTCTATAGAAGTGGATAGCCTTTTTGTATCAATTTATACATTTATTTTGTCTGAGATCTTACTAAATGTTTATTGACTAGTAGGTGAGTCAGTTCAAAGTAGATAAGAGTACTGAGCCAGGAGTTAGGAAGATGATTTCAAATTTTACCTCAGATACTTACTAGCCATGTGACCCTGGATGAGTCATGTAACCATGCGTTTTTTTCATATGTAAAATTAAGATAATGGCATCTACCTCCCAGAGTTGCTGTGAGAAAAAAAAATGAAAAAAAAAACATTTTTAAACCCTTACCTTCTATCTTAGGATGGATAGATAGTGAGCATAGGCTCCAAAGTATAAGAGCAACAGGGCTAGGCAATTGGAGTTAAGTGGCTTTCCCAGAAGGGTCATACAACTGGGAAGAATCTGAGGTCAAATTTAAACCCAGAACCTCTTGACCCCAGGCCTGGCTTTCTGACCACTGAGCCATCCAGCTGCCCCTGAGAAAACATTCATAAAGTACTTGATAAACCTTAAAGTGCTAGATAAATGCTAGCTAGCCATTATTGTCACGATTATTATTATATATACTTCTTGGTGTACATGTTATTTTCCCCAGTAGAATGAAAATTCCTGGAGAACAAGGATTGTTGCCATCATATCTTTGTATTCTCATTTCCTAACAGTGTCTGGTACATAGTTTGTGTTTTAAAATGTTTGTTGGTTGATTGAAGAGAACCATTGCAATAGCGAAGTCAGACATGCATCAAAACAATAACCAGGTAAAGGCTCCTCGGTAAAGGTATGAGAAACTCAACCATCTTTCTTTTTTTTTTTTTAATTTAAACATTTATTAATAATCATTGTTAACATGGTTACATGGTTCATGCCCCTACTTTCCCCTTCACCCCCCGCCCCCATGGCCAATGCACATTTCCACTAGTTTTGTCATGTGTCATTGATCAAGACCTATTTCCAAATTGTTGGTAGTTGCATTGGTGTGGTCGTTTCGAGTCCACATCCCCAATCATGTCCTCCTCAGCCCATGCGTTCAAGCATTTGTTTTTCTTATATGTTTCCTCTCCTGCAGTTCTTCCTCTGGATGTGGGTAGCGTTCTTTACCATAGATCCCTCAGAATTGTCCTGGGTCATTGCATTGCTGCTGGTACAGAAGTCCATTGCATTCAACCATCTTTCTTTAATAGCAATGGGACTTGAAACCTTTTGTTCTCATCAGTTAATGTAATTAGTGTGCTTGGGTTAAAAATTCTTGTCCCGAGAGCAGGTTTGCATTGCAGGCTAGCAAGCTGCCTTCATCTAATGGTAATGACCTTTGTTCCCTGTTGGCTTCTTGCCCCTGCCTGAACTGATGATTTAATAATGGGAAGTCTCTAGAATCTACTACTAATTTCCCCTCGTTTCCCTTCCTCTCCTCCCCCCTTCCCACCCCACCTCAGGGTCTAACCCAGATCTTTGTGACATGGTTGTACTTAAAACAAGAATGTTTCAGTTTGGTGAAAATAGGTTGGGCTGATAGAAAAGCCTAAAGAAAGGATATGGTACCTATTTTTATTTGGCTTGAATTTGAACTGCTGGCCCCTCTAAGCCCTTTTTCATTTGTTCTAGTACAGTAGGGCTCCCTAATCCATGGTTTTGTTTTCCTTGGCTTCAGAGGTTTGGTGATCCTCCATCCTACTGTAAAGATCAGTCAGGGAGGTCCACCTATTGCTCTCTTCTACTTTCACTTTCTACTTTTTTGGGGGGGAGGTGGGGTGGGAGGTGGGCAAGGCTGCAAAATGCTGAGCCAATGGGCAGGAGCAAGGAGAGAGAGCATACACACAGACACACACAGATATCAATAGATAGACAGACTGATAGGTAGATAGATACAATAGATATGATAAATAGGAAGGATGGATGAATGGATAGATAGGTAGATTAGATAGATAGATAGATAGATAGATAGATAGATAGATAGATAGATGATAGATTAGATAGATAGATAGATAGATAGATAGATAGATAGATAGATATGATCAATATGATAGATAGGAAAGATGGATAGGTAGATATGATAAATAGATGGATTGATGGATAGATAGATAGATAGATAGATAGATAGATATGGTAGATAGATAGATAGATAGATAGATAGATAGATAGATAGATAGATAGATAGGGTAGATAGGAAGGATAGATAGGTGAGTGGATAGGTAGATATGATAAATAGATATGATAGATAGATAGATAGATAGATAGATAGATAGATAGATAGATAGATAGACAGACAGAAACAATAGATACAATAGGAAGAATGGATGGATAGATAGATAGTAGAAAGACATAATAGATATGATAGATAGGAAGAATGGACAAAAGGATAGATAGGTAGATACGCTAGTTAGATATAGAGATATCTTTATCTATATATATGGTCAGCATATGTTCACTTATATCTGAAGTTTCAGCTCTCCACAGTAGCTCTTGGAACATAGCCCTGTAGTTACAGAGACCCTACTGATTTTCCTCTATATGACAAAGTGTCATGGATTATATGTAAGGTTTCAGGAAAAATTTGTTTCTCAAGTAACCCCCCACAATCACTGATCTAATGGCAGTGGTGGCTCTAATAATGATAATTAAGCTTCATATAACACTTCAAGGCTTACAAAGCACTTTGTATTATCTCCTAGTCCTCCTTAATCTTAGACTCTTCCTTCTTATTACCTCTAATTCCTCCTCCTATATATCCACTTTGTACATAATCATTTACATGTTGTCTCCCCCATCAGAGTTGGAGCTCCCTGGCACTTAGAAGTGCCTGGCACATAGTGAGTACTTACCAAATGTTTATTGACTGACTGATTTTCTCTTCATAATTGTGATATAGGTGCTATTATTACCTCCTTTTTACAAATGAGGAAAATGGGTCTAAAAGAATCTAATTCCAAGGGTCACACTGATATTAATGTGTGAGGCAAAAATTCAAATTGAGATACCTCTTACTGACACCAAGGCTAAAGGTATATCCATTATTCCAGCTAGTTACTAATACCAAGAACTTGTTTTGAAATAACCTTATTTCCTCCTAACTTTCTTTACCCTGAAAGATCAAGGGAACGTTGGATATCTCATTTTGGGAATGAGGAAGAAGAGAAATAGAGCAGTTCTGGACACCTCCATCTGATTTCATCAACATGTTCCCAGAAGTAAAGGAGTTCTTATTGTATAAAAAAAAAAAAGAAGCAATCCATTATGGTTGGAATTATTTTGCTGATTCCCAATTTTTCAAAAAGAAAGCAGTAGTGACATTCAAGGGGCATTTTTAAAAACTAGTCAAGGATAAAGGTAGATCTAGCTCCAGAAAATCCAAACCATCAAACTAGAGGTCTTAGCTTCCACAGAAAGATACTGTTCCAAACTGTGCTGCCCTTCATTCTAGGCAACCGCAGTCAGTTGCATCATTCATCTGCCTGTGGATTGAATGGGGCCACTAGGAACTAATGTCAATTGTTTCATTTATTCCAGCTGATAAATTCTCATTTTCAGTTTAAGAAGGTTGGTCTAGGTATTCTCTAAGGGCCTTTCAAAATAAAAAATTCTAGGATTCTCTGATTTTTAGGTCCTACCTTCCCAATTAGAGAGCTTTTAATGGTCCCACAGCTATGTGACTTATCTTCCCACCTAAATTATGTTCCTTGAGAACAGAAACGTTGACTCATATTTCCACATCCTTTACAAAATGGGTAATATCCTAGGTATACAATGAATCTATGAAGAATAATTGATTGATAATATTACTGCGTTCTAGTCCCCAAACTAGAATCTTCTTAGATAAGTGTCCATCTTTTATCCTGCCTTTCCTACGATTCTGCTGCACATGGCCCCCAAGTCTTTCAAAAGCCTTCTAGATTGACAATCCATTTGAATTGAGCAGTGGTAAATCTGGAGTATGGCTTACCGTGTAGTTGAAAAATAGTAGACCACGATTGGATTTGACTCTCCTAGAAGTATTTGTGGAATGCTTGGTTCTATAAAAAAGGGCAAAATCCTTATTCTGCTTATGACCAAATGACCAGACTTTTCTTGGGAGAGGGAGATCTAAAATTAAGCCTACTAAGTGGTCTTCTTATTATTAGTCCCACTCCTCTCCAATCCATCTTTCATATTTCCATAGAAGACTCTTTAATACACAGATATCACCATAGTACTCTCTGCCTGAGATTGAAACCTACCAGGGATTCAAAGACCATAATGAAATAATCCCCACCCTCAAGTAGTAAATACTTATAAATGCTGGATTAAATTGACATCAGTATCTAAAAGAAACTACTAAAAAAAGAAAAGAAAAGAAACTATTAGCCCCATTTCCTTGTTTCCAGTGCTTAGCACACTACCTCTGGCATTTACCACATTGCCTGAAACATGGTAGGCAATTAATAAGTGTTGATTAATCTTCCAGAAAAATCCAGTCACTCATCTAGCCTGGCTTGCAGGCTTGTGGCTGCCTGGAGAGAAATCCCTGCTATGATCACAGGATCATAGTCCTAGACCTAGAAGAGGCTTTAGTCCATTCCCTATCATTTTGTAAATGAGGAAGCCAAGACCTGGAGAAGTTAGGTGACTTGCCTACAATTGCACAGGAGGAAACGGCAGAGGTAGGATTTGGAATCCTATTTTAGGACCCCGAATCCAGCACTCATCCATCAAAGTTTGAAGAACCCTCTGGCTGAGCGAAATCCTTTGTTCTTAGTGTCAAATCAACCTCAGAGAGTGCTTTGATCTCTGGTACTTTGTATGAACTCAATTGTACACCTGTCCTATTGCCTACTCTGACTTTGGTGTCTTCACCAGGATCATTCCAGCCCTGGCATCCATCTGGTGACCTCTGCTTTCCTATCACCCATGGTCTGGACTCATACCTGGGCTTTCTGGGGTATAGGGTGACTGCCAATGAAAAGTGCCTTTGTCTGGCATTCACACAGAAGTATTTTGTCCCTTTTGAGTTACCATCTGAGATCTGTCCAACAGCTTTAGGGAGCTGGCTGTTTCATTGATCTTTGCTAATGCAAGGTCAGAGCTCAGTCATTTGTCAGTGTACTCATTTTAACACTGTGTGCCAATTAGTCTTTAGAATAAGAACTGCTCCATCAGCATCCTATCAGAGAAAAAAAGGAATTTGACAGCATGCACTGGAGCTGAATTTTGCCCAGCCACTAATTTTTCCCCATGTACATAGTAATGCTAGTCTTGTTTTCAGAAGCCTAATTGAATTTCAATATCTTAAAAAAAAAAAAAGGGAAAAAAAGAACCTGTGTTCAAGGTACCTTCCATCACCGTGGTATCACTGGTTAGAAAAACCTTCGTTTCGCCTGGGATTATGTTTGAGAAATAATCAAATGGATTGATGTGGCCATCTTACGTATGAAACTAGCACAAACAATTGAAATTGGGGAGATTTGAGAAATACGAAGAAGCTTAAAGTAAATATTGATTTCAATCAGTAAGCCTTTATTAAATTCCTACAATATACCAAGCACAGGGCTAGGAACTGAGGATATATAGTTAAAAATGAAACAGTATTTGCCTTGAAGTAACTGCTATTCTACTGGACTTATGTAGGTCTGATGTACTCTGGAATCTTTCTCTTGGTATCATTGAACAGTTCTCTGTTATTGTGGAAGGGGAGGGGCTTATACATGCCATCATATTTTGGTCTGGCTGTCTAAATTGACTTTTGGTCACCATTTCAGTTTGGACCTTTGCTCCAAGGTGCTGGTATCCAGGGGACCTCACTTCCTCCCCACAGAAATTCTTCTCCCCAATGGAAGGGAAGGGAAAAGAAATTTCGGATCTCCAAAAGTTGGACTCCAAGGATAAGAAGCAGATAGAGCTAGAGTTCACTAAAGAGATGCTCCTTCTTTCCAGGTAGAATTCTATGAAAAGGAGTATGTGGAAAAGTACCAAAACAAGCTGTGAGCTGGAAAACATTCATCTCAGACCATAACCCATCTCTTCTCCTTAAATGAGTTTGTTCTGGGCCACTTGAATTCCTAGCTATGACGCCGGATTTGTATGTTCCTATATTGCCCAGGACAGTATTCCACATGTGTGAGTGTTGAACAAATTCTGTTTGGGAAGATAAACTCACAAGTCAGTTCGTTTAGGATGGAAACTCATTTTTAATAATGACTAAGGACCTGGACTTTCTCATACTGCATCTGAGAAGTATGTGAACCTTAAACAGTTCCCACTAGGGACAATAAGTAGAAAATGGCACTCAAGACAATAACCATACTCCTTCTCCCAACTCCATCCTTTTCTACTAGCTGTCCCCCATACTTAGAATTCTTTCCCTCCTTGTGTCTATTTCTTGTCTTCCTTGAGACTCTACTTCAAAGGTTTCTAATCCTCCCACTGGCTAGTGTATCCCCTCCTATATTAATTCCAATTCATCCTGCATATATCTGGTATGTATTTTTTGCTTCTTATCTCTCCCATTAGAATGTGAGAGACTTGAGGCCAAAGACCATGTTTTTGCCTTCCTTTGAATCCTTAGCATGACACTTGGCACATAGTAAGCTCTTAATAAGTGCTGTATTGACTTGACCTGACTATTACTCTCATTTATATAGTATTATAATATTTTGAAGTGATATGAGGATATGAAATTATTCAAACTAAACTTGATTAGTTTTACTAAAGCCCCTTTCTCTCCTCTTTTTTCTTTAAATTTCTTTATTTATACTTGAAAAAATTAGTTCTCTGGCATCTCACCTCCTCCCTCCTCTCCCTGCACCAAAAAAGGCATCATCTCTCTCTCTCTCACACACACACCACACACACACACACACACACGTGTGTATGTATACATACATATATGTAAATTATGTCTTTGGGGTTTCTATTCACCAGTTGTTTCTCTGGAGGTGGACATTCACAAGATATTCTTCAAATATTAATTCTGTAGCTGTACATAATGATCTCTTGGTTCTGTTCCTTTTTCTCTTTATTGTTTCATGTACATCTTTCCAAATTTTAATTAATTATTAATTAATTAAAGAATTAATCTGTTTATTGTTTCTTACAGCACAGTAGTGTTCCATCATTTCCTTCTCTTAGAAGGTGAATGGGAATCAAAGAGTTGCTAAATTGTGGATGTCCTTTAATCAACTATTAAGGCTATACTCCAAAGAGATCAACGGAAGAAAAAAGCATTCCTATGCAGAATAATATTTACAGCAATTCTTTTTGTAGAAACAAATAACTAGAAACTTAAAGGGTACCCAACAATTGGGGACAGCCAAATAAATTATGGTGTATGATGAAATACTATTGAAGTGTAATAAATTATTTATGGCGTGGTTTCATAGAAACCTCTCATAACTGATGCAAAGTAAAACAAGCAGAACCAGAATAATTTTTTCAATAGCAATAGCATTTTAAAAACAAACAATTTTGAAAGACTTTAAGAGCCCTGATTAATTAATTAATAACCAGTTATGATTCCAAAGGACTAATGAGCAAGCATGCTCACCTCTTGATGGGGAAACTATGGAGACAAAATGCAAAGTGAGACATGCATTTTTGGATGTGGCACTGTGGGGATTTGTTTTGCTTAACTACATATTTGTTGCAAAGGTTTTGCTTTTCTTTGCTTTTTTTCCAGTGGGGAAGGTGGGATATGAGAGAGAAAATACATGTTTGCTAAGTGAAAAAAATAAATGAAATTTTAAAAAACACAGGGACATAAAACAAGTTTAAAAAATTAAAAGATTTGTCAAGTGACTACAGTTGAGATTTGATTGGGGGGAATCTAACATATGAGAGGCTCCATGATGTGATAGAAAGAATGAAGGATTTGAAGTGAGGAGATCTAAAGTTGAATCCCATCTCCAAAACTTTTAGCGGAACCCAATGGCAAAAGTCAGTTAAATTTTCAGAATCTCACTGAGGTGCAGAAATGAAGATTATATTGTATAATCTCCCTCACAAGGTTGTTGGAAAGGAAGAGATTTGTAAATCTTAAAATTCTCTATAAATGTGAGTTACTTTCTCTGCAATGTTTCATATACTATGGGTGATCAAAAATATATCACATCAGCAAAAAAAAGTAGGTCACGATTTGTGCTTGGGTGTGCTGAGGGGCAGACACTAAGTGATGCCAACAAAATTTGACAGAAATTCAGTGCTGAGCTTCAAGAAACACCCAGAGGTCCTCATACTCTTTTTTCCCCTACTTAAAGGTTATTCCTACCAGGTATATTAAGACATCTGGGGATAGTAGTTATCCAACAAGTTAAAAGTATTCCTTATTTTCAAACAGTGGTGCTTAGTATTATGCTATTTCACTATTAATTTTGTCTTTAGTCAACCACTGGGCATCTTGCCTGGAACTGGGATAAGATTTGAGAACAATAAATACAGTTGTCTCGCTGATGCATTGCAAGTAGAATAACATGTGATGAGGTTAGAAAGGGATGATTATATGGCCAGAATAAGAACACTAAACTAATCAATGTGGGAATTGATTGGGGTTGGGGTGACAGCAGGGTTCAAGAGGAAGAATAAACAAAATAAAAAAAAATACCCGTGTCCCTGCCCTTAGGTAGGTAGGTAGAGAGAGAGAGAGAGAGAGAGAGAGAGAGAGAGAGAGAGAAAGAGAGAAAGAGAGAGTGATAGGAGAAAAAGGCAATAAGCTGT
>NC_058135.1:243993566-244026481 GCF_016433145.1 Gracilinanus agilis
AAACAAAATAAAAAAAAATACCCGTGTCCCTGCCCTTAGGTAGAGAGAGAGAGAGAGAGAGAGAGAGAGAGAGAGAGAGAGAGAGAGAGAGAGAATAGAATAGAATAGAATAGAATAGAATAGAATAGAATAGAATAGAATAGAAGAGAAGAGAAGAGAAGAGAAGAGAAGAGAAGAGAAGAGAGAGAGACAGAGAGGCAGAGAGAGACAGAGAGGCAGAGAGACACAGAGACACAGAGAGACAGAGACAGAGAGGCAGAGAGACACAGAGACAGAGAGGCAGAGAGACAGACAGAGAGAGAGAGACAGAGACAGAGACAGAGAGGCAGAGAGACAGAGAGAGAGAGAGAGACAGAGACAGAGACAGAGAGGCAGAGAGACAGAGACAGAGAGACAGAGACAGAGACAGAGACAGAGAGGCAGAGAGAGAGAGAGAGAGAGAGAGAGAGAGAGAGAGAGAGAGAGAGAGAGAGAGAGAGGCAGATAGACAGACACAGACACAGACACAGAGAGAGAGCCAGACAGAAAGACAGAGACAGAGACAGGGACAGGACAGAGAGAATGAATATGTGTTAAAAATATGCTAGCAGGAAAATAATTTAATTTATTGAATGATTCTGATGGGAAGGCTCTGTCATCAACCAAAGATAAAGCTTTCAAAATTCTGTTCTCTCCCTTGTACTTAATTGGCCAGTATTGCAGAGAATTCTGGGTATTTTATTTCACATGGTATTGCATAGGGGATAGAGTAAAGATGTAAGTTAAGTTTCTGGTTCCTCTCCTAGGTGGTAGGTGACCTCTTTTCAAATTTACCTTGCTGTGGAATGGAGAAGACCCGATCTATCTCCCTGTATTGTGGTGACAGTGAATTCCATAATAGCTACAGAATCTTGAGCCTTATGGAGAAAAATGCTAAACAATTTACACGTGTTCTTTATATAATGTACATAGTATGTGCTCTTCCTTCAGAGCAAGGATAGCTACCATATGCACAGAAATGTGACAAAGGCTCCAGAAAAATCTGGTGGATAAAAATTGGAGCCATAGTCAATTTATTGGTTTGCGTTCATTCATTTTTTCATATGTCTGTTGGCTTCTTTTTTCATTATCTACTATCTTCCATGGGACCTAGAGAAGGTAGGTGCTCAATAAATGTTAACTGGTTGACTTCCTATGTAGGGGAAGCTTGAAAGATGAGCAAGGATAGAGCTGAAAGCCTTTCCAAGAGCTTAGGGATGGATGTAGGTAAGAATTTGATTTGGGGAGTAGGCGTCAATCCCCTGAAGATTGGCTATTTAGGTTCAGAATCCTGCCAAGTGAGGAGAGTCAGTGATTGAAGCTCAACCCCCAGGGACTTAATTAACTGTGGGCCAGTAGGGATTCAGTCCTGTGTGGGGATGAGAGATGACATTTTTACCATCTTCCGAAGAAGAACTGGAAGCAAAGGAGCTTGTAAGTACAGCCCACATACCAACAGTGGTAAGAGCCTCCCTCAAATGAATCCCTCTACAGTTGGTCTTCTGTATTGTGGTTTGAAAAGTACTGAACTCCTAACCACTCTCACCCTGATGTATTCTCCCTCCCCACCAATTCGGTCCTGGTGCCGAAGACTGGGAAGTCATTCATTTGGGACAAAGTTGAAGAATCAGATTAAAATGCAGTCTACTCCATAAGATTAACCCTTTCTTAAGAAAAGATAGCCATTTATGCTGTCTTATTTGGGGAATATTTTAAATGTTTTATTAATGATTTTTTAGGTTTATGTCATATTCTCTTCCCAATATGTCAATTGTTCTTAACCTTTTTTGTGGATCATGGACCCCTTTGATAGCCTGAGGCAACCTGTGGACCCCTTCTTAGAATAGTATGTTAAATACATAGAGTTACAAAAGAAACCAATTATATTGATATGTATTTATTAATTTAAAAGAAAAAGACAACCCCAGGTTAAAAACTCCTGCAATAGATTAATCATGCTCATAGCACTTCCTTATAGCTTCCTACCCCCACACCCTGAAAAACAAAACAAAGCAAAAAGAAAACAAACAAACAAACAAACAAACCAACAAAAAATCCTGAGGGGCAGTTAAGTGACTTGGTGGAGAGTCAGTCCTGGAGTCTGGAGGACCTGGGTTTAAATTTGGCCTCAGATACTTCCTAGTCACATTACCTTGGGCAAGTCACTTAACCCCATTTGTCTAGCCCTGCCTTAGAATCAATACAGAAGATAGTTTATTTTTAAAAAACTCTTTGATAGTAATTGAGATATATTAGGTTATTTAAACTAATATTAGATTATTGTCACCTTGAAAAGCAAAGATCAGGAACTGATCTTTCAGGTTAACAGGTAAATCTTGGTGGACAAAAAAGTCTGGGGAGAGAACATAGTTTCAGATCATGAAACTTGCCTAAAGAGAGCAAATTTAGGGGAAGAGCCTTTGCAGAAGTCCCTGGACAATTTGAGGGTGCTGGACAATTGTGTGGAAATGTTGAAGGATAGGAGGAAGGAGGAAACTGGAGGAATCTATGAACTCTTCCCTTATGATCCAAATACGTGGATCTCCATCCACTGAGGCACAGGGAGATATCGCAGGATAAGAATACTGAACTGAATTCAATTAGAAAGACTCTGGACTCATCTTCTGGACCAGGAGCTCTTAGGAGCAATTGTGCTTGCTTGTCCTAAACAGTGCTCACTTTCCTTCTACTCTTTGCTTCCTCCGTCTCTTACACATCCCTCTCCAGACACTTTCTTATGGATACCTTTGGAGGACAAAGGGAAAAAGGAAAGGACCCCACGTTCAAAACTGTAAATCTCTAAAGTGACCCTTCAGAATTTCAAAAGACTTAGGAGGGAGGCAATGGACAAAAGGTACAGAACTAGGCATGCCTTCTGGAATATGACCAAAATCTTGACTTGTTTTGCTTTACTATACACACATTTATTATGAAAGAACTTTTATTTAGCAAGAGGAAATGTTTCTTAGTGATAGGAAAAACAAATATCAGTAAAGCATTTTTATAGTTAAAAAAGAAGTTAAATGGAAACTATTAGTTGTGATATTATGATTATCACATAAGTTATCTGATGCTATTTATTAATATAATAATTATCCCTTGTTATTATAATTCCGATATATCATAAATACATCATTATAAAAAGGAAAGTAAAATAGGAATGATGCTGAATAAGTAACCCCAATCTGTTTGGTCTGCTGAAGTCTTGCTGCTGAGGATAGAAGGAACAGCATGAATTGGCATTGATGCCACTTGTCAGCCTTCCTTGCAACTTAGGAAAGAATTGACTCTCCCACAGGCTACTATGATTTTCTATGCCTCAGGCTGCCTTCGAGTTCAGTGGGTTCTGCTGATCCTAGTTTGCTGCTACTTTATGTTTTCATTTCTGTAGTGAAAGGCAGAAGACATGTGTCAGTATAATGACATTGGGTCTGGGAAAAAGGAAAAGGTGGTGCCCCAGAGAGAGAAAGCCACCATCAATTGGAGAAACAGATCTTTGGTCTACCATTGATATATCACCTCAATTCAACAAGCCTTAATGTGCCTCCTGGGTGCCAGATGCTTCATGAGTGGTATACAAAGCCAACAATAAAACTGTCCCTTCAAGTAAGAAGCTTACATTCTTCTGGGATAGAGGAGCAGGAACTAGACGCAGGCATTGGTAAATACAAAGTATGTGTGTAGCACCCCTTTCGGCTCGCTCTCCAAACCCCAACTTGCATTGACAGATTTGGTCCCTAGAGGACTGCTGTCCATACACTCTCCTCAGGATTTTAGAGATCTTGAATCATGACTTTTAATTTGGATGCTTTTGAGCCCCTATCCACTGGGCTCCTCAGTGTTTATGAAATAGTTCCTATCTCCCCAAATACCAATCAACCATTTGGCATCAATTAGCATTTACAAAAGGATATTTATTTTTCACTCTGGAGTAATGTCGGGGGACAGGAAGAGGAAGGAGGAAACTGGAGGAAAGTAGGGAGTAGGTTGAAAGAGTGAACCTAGAAGGGCTGCTATATACAAACAGACATGCTAAAAATTGGAGGGGAAATCAGAAAAGGCTTCGTGAAAGAGGTGGCACTTGAACTGATCCTTGAATAGTCCTAGGGTCTCCAAGAAGCAAAGATAAAGAGATAACATTCCAGATATATGAGACAGTCTGTGCTAAGGTGGATGATAGAACAGCAAATAGTCCAGGTTTTCTGGAATTCAGAATGTGTGAGGGGGAGAGATGGTATTTTATTCATATCAAAAATATGGCATAAAAGTCGTTGATCTGATTAGAGAAAGAATCTATATATTAATCAACTTGGCAAAAAGATAGAGCCACAGCATACAACGTGTATGTCTCTTCTGAGAAAAATCAGACAATTTTTCAGCTTGATTGTGCACCTGTCTGTGAGACAGACCTGGTTTGAGGAATTAAAGAAGCTTCTACTGAATTTGGGCCAACTGTGGAGTAGTGCAGACAGTTGGCTAGAAGCCCACTGAGCAAGCACAGCTATTTTGGGGTTTCTCTTCCAGATTTTCTGATTCCCAAATGATTTGCTTGCAAAAAAAAAAAAGGAAAAGAAAAGACTCAGTTCAGCACTCTCCATCTTCTTCTCCCTGCATCAAGTATTCAAGAAATCCTTAGTCCAATATGTAAACCTCATACTGTATCATGAGTGATCAGAAAGCACTTCTCTGAGAAAAGACTGATCATGGACTTCTAGAGACAGAATGGATCTTAGTGATGATTAAAAATAAATTAAAGATAAGAGAGGAGGGATAGCTGGTTGGTTCAGTTGGTAGAAAGTCAGGCCTAGAGATGGGAGCCTCTAGATTCAGATCTGGCCCCAGACACTTTAGAGACAGGTGACCCTGGACAAGTCACTTAACACCCAATGTCTAGCCCTTACTGGTCTTTTGCCTTGGAATGGATGCTTAGAATTGATTCTGAGATGGAAAGTAAGGGTAAAAAAAAGATAAGAGGGGAACCTAGAAGAGGGGGAGAGGAATTGAAATGACCAAAGGAAAACATAGAATGGCCGTTATCCATGGCACCATTACTCTAAGCTACCTGGAAGACTGAGTAGTAGACATGCTCTTGAGAGTGAGTCTCTTTCCCCAGGATTCTGGGTAGTTAAAGATCAAGAAATACAGAATTAGGGGGCATCTAGGTAGCTCAGTGGATTGAGAGCCAGGCTTAGAGATGGGAGGTCCTTGGTTCAAATCTGGCCTCAGACACTTCCCAGCTGTGTGACCCTGGGCAAGTCACTTGACCCCCATTGCCTACCCTTACCACTCTTCTGCCTTGGAGCCAAAACACAGTACTGACTCCAAGACGGAAGGAAAGGGTTTTTAAAAAATTTAACAAAAAAAAAAAAAAAGAAATACATAATTAGGTATGACTGGACTGAGGGGACCTTGACCAAGTAGGAGGGAAAGAAACACAGGAGTTTGATAGGGGACCCAGTGGTTGTGAGTATAGGTGAGGGTTTGACCCTGGGACAAAATCATAGACTTTGAGAGACAGGATGGGTCTTAGTGATCATTATTTTGAGCCCTCTTATTTTACAACTGAAGAAACTGAAGCCCTAGAAGGAATAAGACTTCCTCAAGGTCTCATAGGAAGTGACAGAACTGGAACTAAAATCTAGATTTCCTGACTCCCACTGAACAGCTTTTCAAATAAATCTCCATGTGGGTGTGAATACCAAATAGATTAATGACTTAGGTTATTAGCTTTGCCAAGTGAGGAAAGCCACTGACCAAACCTTAGCCCACAGAGACTTGATGAAACATGAGTAAGTGAAGTTTCTGTTGTATAAAGGGATCCAGGCATGTGTACATATTCTTTTTTTGGTAAACCTAGAACAGAATGTGGGCTGAATCTCAGAGGCATGAGGCTAGAAATTTGGGGGTTTGAGGCAAAAATGGCTGTAAAGACCCCTCACTCTCAACAGCAAAATAAACAATTCTCTACTTCGTTTCAAGGACCATTTGGGTGGTGTTTCCACATGTAAGAAGAAAAAGGGGAAACAGATGGAGAAGACGTGGATTTCTATGGCTAGCTTGCTTTCCCTTGGGTTATCTTTTTGAGCCATGAAGAACAAAATCCAATGAGGAATTAGCCAATAACTAGCTAAGTTGCTTGACAAGTAGGCATCTCCTGCCAGTTTAAAGGAATTAGCCGAAATGAATATGGCATGCTAATAATACTGGAGCTGCTTTAAATATGCTTTGTTGACCTAACATGGTTTAGGAGGAGGTGGGGGATTCCTATGGCAGTTCTTAGACTGTGACTTCGGAATTAGTCTTTTGGAGATGTCTTCAGTTTCTAGGAATTACTAGTAATTCAAAAGTGGAAATTACTGAGAATTCAAAACCATAGTGAAAGAGGAAGATCTGAGGTAAACTCATAAAAATGCAATATTAAGAACTAAGTCTTTATTTTGGCTTTATTTTGTAGGAAAGTATTGCATGGTCTGCTATTTTCTAAATATGTATTCAGTGTCTACTCTGTCCAGCACCGTGGCCCACACTTGATGGGATAACAAAGGAATAGTAGACTCTGCACCTCACCACAAGACATTATAATCATTCATACATTAAAAAAAAAGTTTTTAAAAAAGAGCTAAACTAGAGCGGGGGGGGGGGGTGAAGGGGAAAGTAGGGGCATAAAGTATGTAAACAGGTTAAAAACAAATATTAATAAATGTCTAATAATAAAAAAAGAACAAATGGAAAAAAAAAAGAAAAAAAGAGCTAAACTAAGGTAAATTAAAGTGAATCATTGAATTGTAGATTTAGAACTGGGAGGAACCTTAGTGATCATCTAGCCCTATTCCCTCATTGAGGAAACTGGGATCCAGAGAGGTTCCATAATGAACCTGCCTCATATTAGCAGCAAATGTCACAGCTGAAATGAGAACTCATATTCTCTTCCTCCAAATCTAATGCCTTTTGCACAAGCTGAAAGATAAAATGGAATTAAACATACGCATGACTCCTAAGGAGATACACAATACCATAAATATCATAGTTAAGAGTTTCAGTTTAGTTAAAACAGGTTTGCTGACTGTAAAGGAAAAGAAAGATAGATAGATAGATAGATAGATAGATAGATAGATAGATAGATAGATAGATAGATAGACAAATAGAGACAGATAGATAGATAGATAGATAGATATTTGAATTCGAGTTCTTAATCTGGGGCCCAGGGACAGCCAACAAAGAGGAACAGTGGATAAATTTGAGAGGATCTATGAGCCTTTATTTTTCCTAACATTTGTTTTTCTTTGTATTTTATGTATTTGTAAACTTCATTCTGAAAAGTGGTCCATAGGCTTCACCAGGCTGCCCCAGGAGACCATTTCTCTCTCTCCCTCTCTCTCTCTCTCTCTGTCTCTGTCTCTGTCTCTCTGTCTCTGTCTCTGTCTCTGTCTCTCTCTCTCTCTCTCTCTCTCTCACACACACACACACACACACACACACACACACACACACACCCTCAATTAGATCAGACAGTCCTTTCAAGGATAAGAAATAGAAAAATAAGGAATGAAGAAAAGGACCTCAACTTGATAAAATAATATCTTGGATCAGAGAAAATAATTTGGAGTAAGAACTGGAGATAAGGAGTAGCTTCAACAAGTTACAATTCAACCCTAGAGAAAATGCAAAAGAATGATGTGGACACCCTGGATCTGGTGTGAGTGGCTTGATCTTAGTGATGGGCTAGAAATGATTTTTTTAAAACCCTTGTACTTCGGTGTATTGTCTCATAGGTGGAAGATTGGTAAGGGTGGGCAATGGGGGTCAAGTGACTTGCCCAGGGTCACACAGCTGGGAAGTGGCTGAGGCCAGGTTTGAACCTAGGACCTCCTGTCTCTAGGCCTGACTCTCACTCCACTGAGCTACCCAGCTGCCCCCTTAGAAATGATTTTTAATGGTCATATTCTGAGCATACCAGAAAGGGTGGAGGCTTTGGGGGACCTAGGAATGTATACAAGTAGCCAGAACTACAGATGACAGACTCATGCCCAGGACTCAAACAATGATACATAAATATACAAGTATAAAAGAAAAGGACTAGAAACCAGGAGAACATTGTACACAGTTATGGCAGTATCGTAAGGATGATGGATGAACTGTGAAAGACTTAGTTTCTCTCATCAAGAAAATGATCCGAGACAACTCCAAAGACCTGTGATGAAAAATGCTATTCACCTCCAGAGAGAAAAATCGATGAACTCTGAGTGCAGATTGAAGCATACTTTTTTGTTTTCTTTCTTTTTTCTTGGAGCTTTTTTCCCTGTGTTTTCTCTTGCAATATGGCTAATTGGAAATATGTTTTGATGACTTCACATATATAATTGATATTAAATTGGTTGCCTTCTTATTGGAATTTGGAACTCAAATTTATTTTTAAAGAATGTTTAAAAGGACATAAAATTTTGCATGTAATTGGGAAATAGTAAATGATAAATAAAAACACATTGGGGGGGGAATGAAAAGAGATCAATTATCTAGTTTTTACTATGTTTTGTCAACAAATAGATCCATTAAGTTTTCAAGTAAAGACCATGGAAAGAAGATTTAATGACACACACTAGAAGATAAGCTGGGCAGAAAGAGGTGGTAAGGAAAGCTATTCTCATGCTAGATCCTGAAAAAATAGAGTTAATGTTGAGACACTGCCAAAGAGGTTCCTATGACAGAAGTAGAAAGGTTGGCAAAACAAAAAGGAATTAACAAACATTATCAATGGAAATGGATACAGAGAATTTGGAAAGGATTCTAGAAATGTGTATCTGGTATTATGTTGATAAGTAAGGACTGGGATTATATTAAGGATCTACTCCGAGCTAGGCACTATACTGAGTGCTGAGGGTACAAAGAAAGACAAAAGGTCTCCAATGTAGCATCTGAAGATCCAGATTCTATTTATAGGATCACAGATTTAGAACTTGAAGGACATTAGAAGACATCGAGTCCAGCCCTTTTATTTTAGGGGGGAAGGAAATGAATCATAGAGTGATAGCAACACCCAGGGTCATACAGCTACTAAACATGTGAAAAAGGATTAGAACCCAGACCTTCTTGATTCCAGGACCATCACTCTATCAGCACCTGATCTGTGACTTTTGGAAAGTCTCTTCACCTCCCTTGGCCTAATTTTCTATAACTGTAAAATAAATTGATTGGACCAAATAATCCTTACAGTCTCAATAGCTCCAATATTCTGATTATAATGACTACAAATAGAAGGGGGAAGGGGGGAGATATGCATTTATATAGTACCTACCATGTACCAGACTTTATAAATATTGGCTCATTTGCTTCTCAAAACATGCCTGTAAGGTAGGTGCTATCATTACTCCCATTTTACAGCTGAAAAAACTGAGGCAAACAGAGATTAAGTGGCTTTCCAAGGTTCACACAGCCTGTTAATATCTAGGGCCATATTTGAACTCAGTTTTTCTTGACTAGAAATGCATCTCTTGTGTCACCTACTTGTCAATTTAACAAAGTATGCATATGTTATCATTTGAGCCTCATTATATCTTCTTTGGAGTAGGCATTATAACTATGATGATTGCTGTTTTGCCAGTGAGGAAAATTGAGTGCAAAGATTTCAAACAATTTGTCAAATTCACAAAGTTAGTGTCAAAAGCAAGATTTGAAAAGAGACCTTCCTGACTCTGTCCCATTCTTCTGGAGACCTGCTAGTGAGGCAGCAAGAACTATTCCAGTGGTATCCAGCTCTAAACACAAACTTACATTTTCCCAATCATTTGATATTAAACTCCACCATGTAAATGATTCAAAATGTTAGATCCCTTCAAGTCCCAAAGTTTTAAAAAATAGTCTTTGTAGAAATAGCTGAGCCAATACTATAATATTTGGCAGGGTTTATGAAGCTTTAAACAAACTAACTTCATTAGGCCTCAATTTGAGGCTTTTCCAGAATGTCTTCTGGAACAAAATTCAGATGACTTTATTCTTAAGAGAGCAAATGGCTAAAATTCCTTCCATGACATTGAGTGTTAAGGACAATGATAGGCAGGTTTTGTTTTGAAATGGTTTAATGTTTAATAGTTTCTTGCCCCATTGTTTGCAAAATAATTTCATTCTAATCCAGAAAATAAAACAAAATCCCTGCATATTTTGTTCTTCAGCCTATGTTTTGGATGGAATGGAAATCAACACAGCTGTTTATGTTTAGTAACTTCAATGATATAGTGCCTTTTTGTGCCCAGAAGAACCTTGTGAGTGTATCTGCTTTATCAGTTGGTATCAGTCCAACTCTGACTTGTTATCTATTTGGTGGGCATATTGTTAGATACATGCCTTGAGTGGTTTATCTCTGGTGGACCTCTGCACCTCCTCTCCTCCTACTCCTCTCTCCCTTGTGGGAAGAATACCAAGTCTTCTGGCCATCCATCAGTGCTTGTTTAGAAAAGGTTTGGTAGGCCATAACCTGAAAAGTCAGTCTCTCTGTCTCTGTCTCTGTCTTTGTCTCTCTCTGTCTCTCTTTCTCTCGCTCTCTCTCTCTCTGTCTGTCTGTCTCTCTCTCTCCCTGTTTCTCTCTCTCTCTTTCCTCTCTATCTCTCTCTGTCTGTCTCTATCTTTGTCTCTGTCTCTCTCTCCCTGTTTCTGTGTGTGTGCGTCTCTGCCTTTCTCTTTTTCTCTTTGACTCTGTCTCTCTCTATCTCTCTCTGTCTCTTTCTCTGTCTCTCTGTCCCTTTCTCTGTCTCTCTGTGTCTGTCTGTGTGCGTCTCTCTCTGTCTCTCTGTCTCTCTGTCTCTCTGTCTCTCTGCCTTTCTCTTTTTCTCTTTGTCTCTGTCTCTATCTCTCTCTGTCTCTTTCTCTGTCTGTCTGTCTGTCTGTCTGTCTCTCTCGGTCTCTCTCTCTCTCTCTCTCTCTCTCTCTCTCTCTCTCTCTCTCTCTCTCTTCCCCTCTCTCTCTCTCTCTCCCTTCCCTCCCCTCTCTCTCTCCCCCTTTCTCTCCTCCTACTCACAAATGATACTGGAGAACTATTACATGATAATTTCACTCCAGCTACCATAAGATCATAGATGTACAACCTATATGGAGCCTAAGGTCTATCTACTCCAACCTTCTCAATTTATATAGGAGGCCTGGGGAATTGAAGAGACTAACCCTTTTCACATACAGTAAATGACAAAGCCAGGAATCAAACTAAGTCCCCAGATCCAAATCTAGCACTCCGTCCACAGCACTGTCCAGAGCTAGCATATACTAGCCCTTGGGCTTCTTTTATAAGAGAAGCAACAGGTAGCATTGCCAGAATTGAATATAAAAGATCAACAAGTCAAGTCAACAAGCGTTTCTTGTTATTTAGTCATTTTCAGTTGTGCCTGACTCTTCTTGACCCTATTTGGAGTTTTCTTGGCAAAGATACTGGAATGGTTTGTCATTTCCTTCTCTAGCTCATTTTATAGATGAGGAAACTGAGCAAAACAGTTAAGTGACTTGTCCAAGGTCACATAGTAAGGATTTAAGAAGACAGAGCCAGCATTCTGTTGCTCCCTAGTTGCCCCAACAAGCATTTATTAAGCCCTTATTATGTGCTGGGCACTGTGCTAAGTACCAGAAGTTGGAAGGGACAGAAAATAATTTTTTTAGTTCATTTTATAAATAAGAAATTTATAAATTCCACAAAGTCAGAACCAGGTCCAGTCTAGGTATCTGGACTTTGCGTTCAGTTCTCCTTTCTACACTTGTACCACCATGACTACTTCCTCTAAACTTACTCTGGACCCTCAAATATAGTTAACCAACTAAGTCCAGAAGCCTGATCTTCTTGCACTCCTTCTTAAGTGGCACAGCAGACAATGAGACTCAGATATCCTAGTCTTAATTCATTGTCCTTCTGACTACATTAAAATCAGCTCAGGGTCATCTCTATATTGATTACTTTCAATTTAAAGTTAATACAGTAGTGAAAATTTCGATAGACTTGGAGTCAGGAGAGACCTAAGTTTGAATCTTACCTCCCTGCTTACCTTAGATATATGACCTTGGGCAAGTCATCTAACTTCTGTAAGTCTCATCTGTAAAATTTCCCAATCTGCAAAATGGCATAAAAATACTTATAATAGTAGAATCAAATAATGTATGTAAACTGTAATGACTATGTAAATGTTTCCTACTATAAAATCATATCAAGGGGTCAGCTGGGTGGCTCAGTGGATTGAGAGCCAGGCCTAGAGACAGGAGGTCCTAGGTTCAAATCTGGTCTTAGACATTTCCTACCTGTGTGACCCTGGGCAAGTCACTTGACCCCCATTGCCTAGCCCTTACCACTCTTCTGCCTTGGAACCAATACACAGTACTGACTCCAAGATGGAAGGTAAGGATTTTAATTTTTTTTAAAAAATCATATCAAAGCCCAACAAAAGAACATTTTTGTACTATTAGTTCACTTTCACATGTTTTATTTTTTAAAAAAACCTTTACCTTCTGCCTTGGAAGCAATACTAATTATTGGTTCCAAGGCAGAAGAGTGGGAAGGTCTTAGGCACTATGACTTGCCCAGGGCCACAAAGCTAGGAAGTGTCTAAATTTCGCATATTGTTTTAAGGTGTAAGCCTGTGGTGAAGTTACAAAGATTGTTGCCTCATTTTATAGATGAGAGAGTTGAAAATCAGAGAGATCAAGCAATTTGCCCAGGGATAATACACAGCTAGTGACTGGGTCAAGATTAGAACCCAAAGGTATTTTCCATTATACTTGACATAATGGAGTTAACTCCAAGTTAACTCTTGCTGTATTTAGCCCAGAAGACTATCTCATCCTACAGGCAAGGTATTGATCAGGCGTACATCCAAGGACTTTTTTTCAGGACCTCCGATTTTAGGGAAAAAATATGGGTAAGCTCAAATGTTTATGATGAAGCAAATGTTTCCATTGCTTTCGGTGTCATCCCCAAACAAAGCGTCATGCTATAAAATGAGAACACCAGAAGAGGAAATGTGGCATTGGAGTTGTAGAGACAACTTTATTACTCAAAACCTTTGAGGCTTAATTTGAGCCATGATCTAACAGCTCACAATCAGGATTGCTTAGTTTGAGTTCTAGCTTCATAGCCAGAAAGCAGGAGGGATTTGGATAAATAACTGGTTACTTTGGGCTATATAAGTAGCCAAACCCATAATTCATCAGAAGGGGAGCAGGGGGAGGGAGGATTAATCTCAGGGCCTTGATTTCTCATATTTATCAATCTAAACCAGTGATTCCCAAACTTTTTTGGCCTACCGCCCGTTTTCCAGAAAAAAATATTACTTAGCCCCCTGGAAATTAATTTTTTAAATTTTAATAGCAATTAATAGGAAAGATAAATGCACCTGTGGCCATCACCACTTACCTGGATCGCTGTAGCACCCACAAGGGGGCGGTGGCGCCCACTTTGAGAATCACTGGTCTAAACTGAGTAAATTAACTAGATAATTACTAAGTCTTCCTCATGTTTGGTGTTGTGGAGATAAACCCAATAAGTCTTTGCTGAAAGGAATATCTCTGATGGGGAAGCATTCAGTACATGTCTATAGGCTCACCCTGCTGAAACACTATTCCTTGCCCTTTCATTCATAGAAATACCAATTTTTGAAAAGGAGTGTAGAGTTTGGAATCAGGAAGACCCATCTCCCTGAGTTCAAATCCAGCCTCAGACACTTATAGACTTTGGGCAAGTCTCTTTCAGTTGAAAAGCTTTATAGTGCTACATTGCTCTCAAGGGGCTCAAGACATCACACAGCACTTGAGCTCAGTGGACTTCATAATAAAAGAAGGAACAATTTCTAACACTATATATGTATACATATAGGTAAATACACATATGTATTTATATATAACTTAATATATAGTTGTATATATTATTTTATACATATATGAAACCACTATAAATCAGGGATAGAGCCTGGACCTGTGATTTTATGAGTATAGGGAATTCCCTAGTAAGACAGCTTCTTCAACCAAAGTAGTTGGAACTTTCTTCTGCAATTTATAGTCTTAAGAAAGTTTCTTGGAGCAGAAATGTCAAATATTAAGCCCACAATACTCCCAAGTGTTCCAGAACTAAATTTAAATAAATTGGGAAATATTTAATAAAATAAAAATAACAAAATACAAACAAAAAACAAGACATATGTAATATTCATACATGGTTTTCTAAGTCGACATTCAGGTTACAGAGATATTTATGTATGGGATAGTGGCCTCCTTTTTCTATTTGATTTTGACTTTACTGGCCCCAAGCACTAAGAGTTTAAATGAGAGACTACACTTGATTTTAGATCTTTCTGGCTTCAAGAACAAATCTGTATTCATTAGACCTGTGGTTCCCATTTAGTGGAATAGTAATGGCTCAAGTTGTTCAGTCTTTTCGGTCATGTCCAACTCTTTTCTGACTCCATTTGGGGTTTTCTTGGCACAGATACTGGAGTAGTTTACTTTGTCCTTCTCCAGCTCCAGCTCATTTTATAGATGAGGAAACTGAGGGAGATTTGCCCAAAGTTACAGAGCTATAAGTATCTGAGGCTGAATTTGAACTCAGGGAGATAGGTCTTTCTGATTCCACACTCTATATACTCCATCCACTGAGCCACCTAGCTGCCCATGGGGGTTTATGTTAAACATTCTTAAATGGAGTCTTAAATGGTGAATAAATGACCAGTTGTTACAAATATATTCTTCCTCTGTGACAACAACCATGTGCATGTTTGAAGCATTACTGGTCTTTTTTTTGCATTGATCAAAAATGTTTTGGGGTAAAAGTTATCATCATAGTTATTGTAAGCACTTAATAAATTGAAAAGAATGTTATAAGTAGCATATTAAATAACCCAGGGAATTCACAACATATTTTTGTTGCTGTTGTTGTTACTGTTGTTGTTGTTGTTGTTGTTGTGAGGGGCTTGAACAGCAAAGAAAGCTTTGGAAATCATTGCCCCAAGCTACACTTGTTTTTTATCTTTGTTAATGTTTTCTGAATATCTGGCTCTAAATCTAAAACATATATGATTTCTATGATTCTGGACAAGTCACTAAGCCTTTTGGAGTCTCAATACCTTTATCTGTGAAATAAGAATAATAGCCCTTGGAAAGGATCTTAGAAATCATTGAGTCTAATCCTCTCATTTTACAGAAGAGGAAACTGAGGCACCAAGATGTCATATTCATCATTTTCTCCCTTTTTTTTCTCTATAAGGATAAAGCAGTATATGAGAGGGCCATTCATTTTTTTCTGATATTTTAGGAGTTTTCTTAAAAGAAACATTGGATCTAACAGTAGGATTAGGTTTCTTATTCTTATTGCATATCATTAGATTGCTCACCAGAATGTTTGTACCAGTCGAAAATCCCACCAGTGATGTCTCTGTAGGATCACAGATTCAGAGTTGGAAGAGACAGCAGAGACCAGTCAGTCTAATCTCATGTTATAAATGAGAACCCTGAAATCTAAACAGATAGGTTACTTTTGCAGGATTACATAGATAGTGAATGGAAAAAGTGGAATTTGAATCCAAGTCCTCACAGTCCAGATCCAGGGTTTTTTCAGTCCCCTTAATGTCTATCAACATTGAATCTCATTATTGGATTGTAAGGAACTTACAATCTTACAGATTTTTGGTCTTGAATCAAGAATGTTAGTCATCTTGTCCAATCTGTCATTTCACAAAGAAAGAAATCAGTATTAAGAGCTGTTTCATTTGTTGTTTTTCCAATTTAAAAAATATAAAAGGCATATGTTTAAATTGTCTTGGTTTGAAGCTTTCTAATTATTAGGGTAAAGAGCAGCTAGATAATACAATGCATAGAATGCTGGGCCTGGAATCAAGAAGACTCATTTTCATGAGCTCAAATCTGTCCTCGGACACTTATTAGCTGTGTGATACAGGGCAAGAACTTAGCCCTGTTTACCTCAATTTTCTCAACTATAAAATAAGCTGGAGAAGGAAGTGGCCAGCCACTCTAGTATCTTTGCCGAGAAAACTCCTAATGGAGTCATGAAGAGTTTGACAGAATTGAAACAACTCAACAACAATAAAAAGTATTAGGGTATCTGGGCATCGTTTAATATAACTGTTAAGAGTTGGTATTCTTCCTTTTGTAAATTGGATATTCATACCCTTTGACCATAGTCAAATTGGCCTCCCCTTGTCTCTTATAGTTATGCATCTGTTCTTTTCAGATTGTGACCTTTATCTTGGCTAAAATTCTGAATATTAGCAAAGGGATTCCCAGGCTCTATAATTTTGTGATCCACAAAAGTGAATTTATTTTTACAACCTCTTTACCTCGTTGTCTGCTGAGGCCAAGCACAAAGTATTTTCAGGCCGAATGAATGATGCATTGATAGGTTTGGACTTTCTTTAATTACTGTAAGACTTGCTTTAACACTTGTAAAAATAGTAATATAGAATTAGTTTGGGCCAATAATTTTTTAAAATGTAATTTAACAAACATTTTCTATCAATTAAAGCTGCCTAGAGGTGGCACAGTGGGGCCTGGCATGGGGTTGGGGATTATAGTTAGAGAGATAAGATGGAAAAAGGTATAATCAGTTACTCATGTCCTAGCCCTACCCTGGTTTGTTTTGTTTGCCCACCTTTAACTCATACTCATGAACAAAACTTTATGCTTATACTAAATAAAAGTACTATGAAAACTTTCATCCCTAAAACTGAAAAGCATCATCTTAAGGTATCTTTTGCAAGATGTAATAACTATATTAAGGGAGGAGATCTGGGTTCTGAAATTAGAAATTAGCTATAGAAAAACCACTAATGGTTTTTTTAATCTACCTTGGCTTCAATTTGCTCCACTACAAAGTGAGATTCCATTGTCATCTACAGATGCCAGATTTCAAGCTATCTAACCCATGATAATACCATCCCTTCCCAACACACACACACACACACACACACACACACACACACACACACACACACACACACTTTATAGAAATGAAGAAACTAAAGACCAAAGAAGTAACAGACAAGTATCACTCAGGTGATCTCCAATGTTTCCAATTCTAACATTTTCAAATTCTGTGAAATTTTGTTTTTATATTGATTTGTTTCAATTATGTCTTACTCTTTGTGACCCCATCTGGGCTGTTCTTGGCAAAGATATTAGAGTGCTTTTCCATTTCCTTCTTAAGTTCATTTTGCAGATGAGGAAACTGAGACAAACAGAGTTAAGTAACTTGCTTGGAGTTACACAGATAGTAAGTGTCAGGAGCTGGATTTGACTCAGAAAAAAGAGTCTTCCTGATTCCAAGCTTGACACTCTATCCACTATGCTAGTTATCTGCCCTGTGAAAAATAGAGGCTAATTTTAAAAGAAAGGAATTGGTATGGGATAGAGAAGAGAATGCTGGATATGGAATTAGAAGAACAAGGTTTGAATTGGAACCCTGACATTTAGTACTTATATTACCTTAGACAAGCCTACTTAATCTCTCTGAGCATCACTTCAGTCATTTCCAAAATGAATGGCTCAAACTAGATCTATCATCTCCAAAGTGTAGGCCATGAGAATGGTGGCATAACTCCAGTTGGGTCCTGCTTGACCCCAATGGGTGGGTAATCAACCAAAAAAGTGAGAAGATAGGTCAAACCCTTCTCTCTCACTTCAGTCCCATCTCCCAATCATAGGCTTGTTTCCAAAGCAAACATACCTTGTCCTCCTTTCCATAATCTCCCACTCAGCCTTCCTCTGGCTGGTCTTCTATTACTTTGTTTGATTTGGGCCTCATGGATTGGAAAGGAAATAACCCAAATTGAACCAGGTACCCACAGCAGCCATATAAATAAATTTTTACTTCCTGCAAGTTCCCAGGATCTTTATTATTGGGGGTATAGATCACCACATAAAGAGTAAAGCACTATCTCCTCACCTCCCCCCCCACACACATATATACAAACACATTTTTCATTTTTTTCATGAGAGTCAAAAATACAGGAGAAGCAAACACAATTATTTGCAATAACATTATATTTCCCATTAAATAATTCTTCTGAATTTCTCTATTTCTTTTCCATTAAGGGTACCATCATTTTTGCAGTCTCCCAGATTCTTTTTTTAAATTTATTTATTTTTATTTTTTTTAAACCTTCAACTTCTGTATATTGGCTCCTAGGTGGAAGAGTGGTAAGGGTGGGCAATGGGGGTCAAGTGACTTGCCCAGGGTCACACAGCTGTGAAGTATCTGAGGCCGGATTTGAACCTAGGACCTCCTGTCTCTAGGCCTGACTCTCAATCCACTGAGCTACCCAGCTGCCCCCAGTCTCCCAGATTCTTAACTTTTTTTATCCTTGTCCTGAGTTAAAATCTGGCCTCAGACACTAGCTATGTGCATCCTCAGCAAGTCATTTAATCTGTTTGCCTGTAAAATGGGGATAATAACAGCATCTACTTCACAGGGTGTTGAGAGGAAAAAATGAGATAATGTTTGTAGCACCACACCTGCATATAGTAGGTACTATATAAATGCTTACTCCCTTCCCTTCCCTTTTCCGTCACTCAATTGAAACTACTCTTTTCAAAGTTGCCAATAAATTCTTAATTCCAAAATCTGACAGTCTTATTTTTAGTCTTCATATTTCAGTCTTCTTCTTCAGCATTTGGTACTATCTCCTCCTAGATATTTTCTTCTCTCTGTAATGTTCTGATACTGCTTTCTAGGTTCTCCTGTTACCTATCTGACCAACTCCTTTTCTATCTCTGTGACTGTATCATCATTCATATGTTCCCTAACTATGTGTTCCAAGATTCTGTCCTGGGCCCTTTTCTCTTCTCTCTGTACACCCTTTTTACATGGTGACTTCATCAGCTCCTATGGATTTAATTATCATCTCTAAGCAGACAACTCCCCAGATCCAGCCCTGAGCTCTCTCTGAAGTTCCAGTCTCCCATCATGATGAGCTTATTGGACATTTTGAACTCTATGTCCCATAGACATCTTTAATTCAGTAAGTCTAAAACAAAACTCATTATCTTTCCTCTTCTAAACCTATCTACTTCTATTGAGGATAACACATTCATCCCATTACTCAGTTTCTCAAATTTGGCCTTATCTTTGACTCCTCAGTTTTTCTTACCTCTGATATAGCCAATCCATTGCCAAATCATATCATTTTTACCTCCATAATATCTTTCACATTGACCCTTTTTTCTTTATTCAAAGAGCTACCATCCTAGTTCAAGACTTCGAAACCTCTCTTTTAGACTATTGAAATAGACTCTTAGTTTCCCTGATACAAGTCTCTCCACACACAAATCCATCTTCAATACATCCCTAATCAATCAAATCCAGGGGCTCCCTGTTGACACTAAGATCAATGATTTCATCTTCATCTTATAATTTTTAAATGTCTATTTTTTGGGTATGTGTACAACGTACACAATTACTAGCATAGCACATATATACAGTTTATAAATAACTACACAGATATTGGGAGGGGCCAGATTTTTTTAACCGGCTAGAATCCAAAACATTTTGGGGACTACTAGGTTAGAGGGCTTCTAAGATCCCTTTCAGCTCTAAATCTAGCATCCTACAAGCCTTCCAGCTCTCAGTCTATAATCTTTTCCACGTCCAAATTCTCACCCTTTCTATTAATGCAGCTAAAAAAACCTGAGGCCAGCCAGTGCGTTTGAGGCAAAGAGCAGGCACAGGTTCCCCCAGTCAAACGAAGTATTGTTTCTCTGGAGCCGACCAATGTCATGAATACTCTCTGGGCCACTCTAATTACAGTCTGTGGTAGGTTGTAAGAAGGAGTTAGTTTAGGGCGGCTGCTTTTCCTGGGTATTGTATTTGCCCGTAAATACTTCAAATAGTTGCAGTGAAATGTGTAGCCTTTGAAAGCCCGGGAGGAGTAGATTTAGGGAGGCAACCTCCCTCCAAAATAGTTACGCCAGCGTCTTTTTGAATGGCTAGAGAAGAAACGGCTATTTCCTTAAATTAAAAAAAAAAAATGGGGAAGGGGGTGGGGATGAGGGGGAAGTGTTTCTCAATGGAGCAGATCCTTAAACCAGATAGTAGCTGAGCAATGCCAGAGATCTTATTCCGGGCAAATTCAAACTATAAAAGTGACCAGTGGAGGGGGGGTTGGGGTGGAGACATCCTCCTGGCGGTTCGGCGGCTGCCAGTGTACGTGTTTGAAGAGGCATTTGGACCCTTTCCGCTACGTTTCAGGGGTGCTGCAGAGACTCCGCCCCACGGCTCTTCCAGGGCAGTGCCCCCCGCACACTCCTTAGCGGGGAAGCAAGCTCTGCAGCAGCTTTGGAGGGAGCAGCAAGAGCCCCCAGCATCCTGAAGTCTGGCGGCTGCTGGAGTCGAAGCCCCGCCCCTTTTGCAGGCAGCTTTTAGGATTCTGATTGGAGCGTGGCCGACCAATCAGGGGAGCCCTAGTGAGAGGCTGTCAGTTTGCAAGCTTCTCGCGCTCTGGCTAATCCCTGCAGCCTTCTTTGGTATAGCTGCTGCTGCTGCTACTGCCGCCGCCGCCACCGCCGCCGCCGCCGCTGTCTCCGAGACTAAGGCTCAGGCTGTGGCTGGGGCTGCTGTTGGTGCTGTTGCTGCTACCGCCGCTACCGCGCACACTCTGGGCAGCTCTGGCCTCAGACCTGCTCTGCTGCCCATGCAGGGAAACAAGTGGGCGCTGCACTCGATCGCTCTCACAGCCGGGGTTACTGCTGATTTCTTTTCCAACGACTATTTCTGTCCATTAACTCCATAGAGAGCGTATATACATACGCCCAGGCCTGGGAAGTGCTGGGAATTTGGTTTCCCCCAGGATTGATTTTGAGGGGGAAGGGAGGTGGTGGTGGCATTTGTGAGCTCATGTCATGCATGGACCGTTCCACCTTCTATGATTTCTCTCGATTTCCTTTCCGGCTTCATCATCCCTGGCAGATATTAAAATATTAAGACTAAGAAGCTTGGTTCTCTAAGGCTCTTGTCCAAGGGCATCAGTCATTCGTGGACTGAGAGCTACATCTGCTTCTTGGCTAAAGCTGAAGAAAAACATCTTAAGCTGGAAATCCTGCTTGCTAGTTCTCGCTGGCATCTCTCTCTCTCTCTCTCTCTCTCTCTCTCTCTCTCTCTCTCCATTTCTCCCTCTCTCTCTCTTTCTCCCTCCCTTTTTTTTCCTGCGGATTTTTATTCCAAAGGACTGCCTCACTTTGGAGATGCAGTGACAAGATAATGGAAGTAAAAGTCTGGGTTTCCAAGAAGGAAAATTATAGGAAGAAGCCAGTGGAAGGGAAGAGCAGTTAAAACAGCCTCAGTACATCTAAGAAAGGGAGAAGACTGAAGCAATATCAGACCATAGTACCCCGAGGCCAACAAGATCAAGGCTGGCAAGCTAACAGATCAGAGATTCCTGAAGGTGTGCCTGCTCCTAGCTGATCATTATTATTATCGGTTATTATTTTAATAAACTGGTTGAAGCTTCGTGGGAGAAGTAAGGGCTGCCTCTCTGCCTTCTCATCTTTCCCTTTGCCCGGCTACTGCTGCTGCTGCTGGTGCTGCTGCAGCTGACAGGAACGTGTTAGGAAAGCAGAAGAAGATGCCAGCCATCCTGGTCGCCTCCAAAATGAAATCGGGACTGCCGAAACCTGTGCACAGTGCCGCACCGATCCTGCATGTGCCCATGGCCAGGGCTGGTCCCCAACCTTGCTACCTCAAGTTTGGGAGCAAGGTGGAGGTGACCAAGCCCGTTTATTCGAGCCAGATACCCCTGAAATCTCAGGGGCTGCATGAGCCTGCGGGGGATGGGCTCCCCCTGAGGAAGAGCAGCTCTGTGGAAAACGGATTTGACACCCAGGTGAGAGAGAAGGTTGGTCAGGGGAGAGGGGTGGGGTTCAGGATACTGAAGTGTTGGGGAGTGAGGAATGAATTGGAGAGAGAATTAGAGTAGTATGTGGGAGGAGATGGAAATCTCA
The DNA here is from genome assembly GCF_016433145.1 of Gracilinanus agilis. Classification (NCBI taxonomy): domain Eukaryota; kingdom Metazoa; phylum Chordata; class Mammalia; order Didelphimorphia; family Didelphidae; genus Gracilinanus; species Gracilinanus agilis. Next base: position 244,015,548 of record NC_058135.1, read on the forward strand.
TTTTATGATGGGGGTTTGAGGTTTGGAGATTGTAAGGGACATGGTGGTGGTGGGTGTGGCCAGAGTAGTCCTTGGGGTATAGAGATTTGTATGACTGAGGGTAGGCTACTAGGTATGTGATGGAGATACTCTGGCATGTTAGGTGGTTGTATTGGTGGAGGGCATAGTAAGGTTTCTCTGTTTCATAACTCCTAGGAAGGCATGCTGATATGTATTTTCAGGAGGGAAAAAATGTTATTTTATATCATTGAGTAATAAAGATAAAATGCTAAACTAGTCACTGGCATAGTTCATTACCAGTTTGTCTAAGGTAGCAAGGGTTAGTTTCTATTTGTCAGCCCTGGCAATGGTTTAATCTCTAGTTGCAGAATCATTTAAGACATATGTATTTGCACCTAGATGGAATTGCTCTAAGCATTGATGCAAGATTTAAGCAAGCATTATGGGAGAGTAGAAAAAGCATTCCTTCTGCTTGTTGGATCATGATTTCTGAAGAATTTTCAGAGCTGACAGTGCGGTTGGTGTCATGCTGGTCCTAGGGCATGCAGGCAGGCAGCAGTGAGAGTCCATGGCACGCCATCTGAAGAGAACAGACAATCGGTCCTAGCTGACTGGCACCTCCCTCCTCACACTGATGGGTTGATAGTACGGGGTGGCTTTCTTAGTGGTATCATTCCTGAAATCTGGGATCTGTCTCCTAGGTGGCAGGTCATAGAAAAGTGTCTTATCTGAGAGAAAGAGATCACATCTCCTACTTAGATCTGTGATGGCTAGCCCCCTAACCTCTCTTAAGGAAAAAAAAATATCATGGCTGCCAATTGCTTCTTTTGGCCTGCTGTCTTGCTTTTATAGTGACAGGGTGCGGTATAGGCTCTGATTTTTGACTGTCTCAGTAAAGACCTTTGGGGTCAGGCAGAATAGTTGAGTATAACTGTTATGCTCCAGTTTGTGGCATATCAACCCTGGGAATACTGAATTCTCCTAGCTGATATTTTGCTGAATGGTCTCTGGGTCCCCCAATTACCTAATTCTCTACCCCTACCTGTACTCTCTCTTCCTCTCCTTAACCTTAGTAGGTTATCTGGAAGTGGATGCTCTGCCAGCCAGTTTTTAAGCTCTTCATTCATGTCCTCCTTGAAGATTTTAGTCAACAAATGCCCTCCAGATGCTGAAATGTATTCATTGTATGTGAGCTTCCTTCTATAGATTGTAACACCAATGCCATGATGTCTTGCTTCCTATGAGAATCCTACCAATAGCTCAGGCTTAAGATTCTGGCAGTAGCTAAGCAAGGGGTTGCCCTTCCTCCATCAAAGACCCCGCCCTATCAACTGCAGTTTCTCTTATATGATGGCCGCTGATGCCTGATATGTTGAAAAGGTATGGAGGTGAGTCTCAAAAGCCAACTCATACTGCCCAAGGAAAGGAGAGCATTTTTTTACATTGCCTACAGGAGATGAATGGTGATATAATCCTGGGCTCAGACAGCAGCAGAACTAATGCTGTGGGAGGCTATCCATAGAGCACAGACAGGCCATTCCTGCTGGGCTACTTTTCTTCCAGGTACCATCTGTAATTCCTACAATTGTTACCCTCCTCTTTGCACCACCTGAATGAAAGCGTATGAAATAATAGGTTCCATAAAGCTGCATTTTTTATGTTAAATGAAAATTCATAGAGAAAGGTGAGGGGAAGTGAGCCTTTATCAGGGATAGCACAGTCTAAAAGTCAGAAATGCAAACCTCTAATGAGTGGCAATAACTAATATTTATAGAACACTAAGGTTTGCAAAACTCTTTATATCTCTCATTTTAGCCTTATAACAAACTTTGAGGTCAGTGTTGTTGTTACTTCAATTTTTTACAGATGAAGAAACTGAGGCAGAGAGAGATTAAGTGACTCATGCGGGGTCATAAAGCTTGTAAGTGTTTGAGGCAAGATTTGGATTTGTCTTCCCAAGTCCAGTGCTCTATCCACTATGCCTCCTCCCTACCTAGAATCAGGGATATAATTCTACACTTAGCAGTCCATTTTCCATGGAGTTTGTGTCTCCACTCTTCAGACTTTTCAGTCCAGTGACACTAGCCCTTTTGCTGTTCTTCCCACTATTTCTTGGCTTCAGCCACTGGTTTTCTCCCATTCCTGGAATTCTCTCCCTTTTTATCACTGTCTCCTGGCCTTTCTGGCTTTTTTCAGTGCACAGCTAAAATCTCACTTCCTACAAGAAGTCTCTCTTGATCTTCCTTAATATTAATGTCTTCTCTTTCAAATTTATCCTTTAGCTTATTTGCATAGAGTTGTTTGTATGTTGTCTCCTTCTTTTGACTATGAGATCCTTGAGATCAGGGACTGGTTTTGTTGTCATCTGTTTGTCTGTTTTTGCCTCTTTGTATCCTTAGAACTTAGCATAGTGCCTGGTACATTGTTGTTGTAGTTGGTCAGTCATGTCCAATTCTTGGCAAAGATTCTAGAATGGTTTGCCATTTCATTTTCCAACCTGGAAGATAGTAGGTACTTAATAAATGCTTGTTTTCCCACTGGCTTACTTTTTATAATCATCCAAACAGAGAGAAATTGGGGGACATATACTACTTGTACTGTTGGTCGCACACATACAAATGCCTAGGGTCACTGAGTCTTTCCACCAGTTTCGTTATCCTCTGTGAGGTCCTACATATGACTCAGTTTGCAGAAGTAAACTAGCCTCATTACTGGTATTTTATCAGCTTACTTACACTTCTTGTCCAAACCCTGGAATGGATGGCAGTATCAGAAGGAAATCCACTGTGAATTCCCTACCTGCTTTGGGCTATCTCTGTAATATTAGCTAACAATGTCCATGCCCAAGATACCAAAAGGTGGAAAGCAGAAGAGGGTAGATGGGAATTCAAGGCAGGATAACAGCAGCTGATGAGCTCATCATTAAAATTCTGTAATGACAGGAAAACCTCAATACCTTTGTAGCCTTTCTGGTGAATGTGCTTTCCCTACATACTTGTTGAAAGCAAACAGTTGGAATCATGTATTTCAGAAAGTTCATTGTTGTTCTGAACCCAGATTAGTTCCAAAAGTGGTAGATACCGTATTGCTTAGTATGCCATACAAGCTAATAGCAATTTGAATTTGAGAATTTAAATAATGGCATGGAACAAGACAGTATGATTTGCTTCAGTGTTATGAATTGTGATGGTGCCATTTTTTTTTCTTAACATTCTTTTCATGCCATAAAGCACAATATTCATCTGCATGACCTTTGGAATGGAAAATGGCTCATGCATCTTATGAATTTAGATGCATTCATGTACAGTTGCAACCTTTTGCTTTATTTGTCCTTGAGTATTGGGTGGGATGGGTGGGAAGACATTGGGGTCAGTCAGAATAGTGACTTGGGACATCCTCCTGTATTCAAGAAAATTTAAGTCACTGAGTCAAGTATTTATTAAATTCTTACTATGTACCAGGCATTGTGTTAAGAATTTAGTACACAAAAATGGAGGGCAGGACAAGAAATAGCCCCCACCCTCAAGAAGTTCATATTCTAATAGGGGAAACAATGTATAAACCACTAGGCACATACAGGACATATAGAGAAAGTAGATGGAAGGAGCAGAGAGGGAGATTCTAGTAGCAGGGAAGAATGGGAAAGGCCTCCTGAAGAAGGTGGGATATTAATTGAGTCTTAAAGAAATATAATGACATTAGGAAAATGAGGACAAAAGTGGGGTTTGAAATTATTCATACCGAGAAAGATTTTAATACCCTTTTAATATATGTAAATTCTTGATTGAAAAACCCCAAGGGGAAAAATGAATTCTGATCTAAATGTTAGGTGCTGTTCTTTATTGGGTATTCCATGGCTATATATAAAAATCCCTAAATTTTCAAGGTCCTGTGGCAACTCAGTTCCAAGTATGCCCAAGAAAACAGAGGCCTCAGGAGATGCCCTCAAAAAGTTAGTTCCTATTGACCTTATAACTCAAACTCATTGTTACTAGCTCCATTTCACACTTTGTGCATAAGAACTCAGCATACTGCAGTACATAAGATTTTCCCAGGAATACACATAGCATGAAAGAATATGGCTGCACAGGAAAAGCCATAGAGGTAAACAGAGTCCCAAAAGTAAGGGTTCTCTGCCCACCAAGAGTCTTTACCTACCTCTATGGCATCATCTCTTCTTTCTAATACAATCAACTTTACAGAATAAGAAAAACCTTTTAGAATCTAAATTTCTTAAGGTCAGGGAGCATCTCACTTTTATATCTGTCTCCCAAATACTTACCATGTATCATGGTAAGAACTTAATAAGTGCTATTCTACTCATTTACTGAATCAGACAGTCCAAATGCTTGGGATCTCCTTGCTTTTGTCTCCTGTTTTCTGGTAACCTGAGAGTGAAAGAAGTCTTCTTCAGTGACATACAGTTTAAGATAATCAGAGATCATTCTGGAGGGGAAAACTTTGTAACATATTCTCTTCCATGCCTAGAATGCTCTATTTCTTCAAATCTACCTTTTAAAATCTGTTTCTTCTCTTCAAGTTCGGCTCAGTGTCACTTTCCATTATCCCATAAGTGGTTCCAGGTCTCCCTCATATTAACTTGAATTTACTTATAGGTTTAAGTGCTATATCCATTTCATCCCCATAGAAAAATGGAAACTCCTTGATGTAAGAAGGTGAGTTGAAGATTTTTTTTGCCTTTATTCCCAGTAATTCTTCTGTGTGCCTCAGTTTCTTCAATATAATGTAGGGATAATGATAGCCTCTTCCTCCCAGACTTGTCATGAGAACCAAATGATAAAATATTTGTAAAGTGCTTAGCACAATACCTAACACACAATAGATTCTTCTTCTTTTTTTTAATTTAAGCCATCTTGGAATAATTACTGTGTATTGGTTTCAAGGCAGAAGAGTGGTAAGAGCTAGTCAGTGGGAGTCAAGTAACTTGCCCAGGGTCACACAGCTAGAAAGTGTTTGAGAACAAATTTGAGTTCCCCTTCCCTGGATGGAGGGAATTTTTTTTAAACCCTTACTTTCCATCTTAGAATCAATACCATGTACTGGATCCAAGACAGAAGAGCAGTAAGAGCTGGGCAGTGGGGGTTAAGTAACTTGCCCAGGATCACACAGTTTCTGAGGCTAGATTTGAACCTAGGAACATCCCATCTCTAGACCTGGCTTTCAATCCACTGAGCCACCTAGCTGCCCCTACATAATAGATTCTTGTTTTTGTTTTTTTTTTTTTTTACCTTTTTTTTTTTAATTTTAAACCCTTAACTTCTGTGTATTGACTTATAGGTGGAAGAGTGGTAAGGGTAGGCAATGGGGGTCAAGTGACTTGCCCAGGGTCACACAGCTGGGAAGTGTCTGAGGCCGGATTTGAACCTCGGACCTCCCGTCTCTAGGCCTGGCTCTCAATCCACTGAGCTGCCTGGCTCTCAATCCACTGAGCTACCCAGCTGCCCCCTACATAATAGATTCTTAATAAATGCTTGTTTCCTTTTTTCCTTCCTTCCTCCTAGCACTTAGTAAAGGCTTTCACCTTGTAGTTACTTAATAAGTATTTGTTTAATTAAATTGAGAGGTTGACGATTTTCCTTAGGGCTATTGGCAGCATTTAAGCCTTTCTTATTCCATTGCCCTACTTCCTTAATTATCAAACCCACCATCTTTATCTGGACTTTACTTGTCATCACTTCTTTATGTGTTTTGTCCAACCCCATCTAAGACCCTATGTTCTAGTCATGAGAGAAATCATGTGTTGGATTTTTCCATTTGGTCCCTATAGAAATCACCTGGGGATGTCTGGCTAAAGTCTTAATAGAACATTTCACTGTAGCAGCAGGAAATACCCGGACTGGCCACCTTTTGTTCTCTCATTACTCATCTTCCTGTGAAAGTCTGAACTTCTTTGGAGCTATTCCCAGTGGAGCAGGTGCTGTATCCTGGATCTCCCTATCCTAGACTCAAACTGAGTAACTCATGGAACTTAACAAGGGCAGGAGTAGCCTGGGACAACCTCAAAGGAGAAAGTAAAGCTGAAGCTGAACTTTGAAAGATAGTTAGAAAGGCACAGAGTAGAGTTGGAAGCCAGGGATGTATTTCTTTCTCCATTTTATTAAAGAAGGAATTGGCCATTGTGAGATCAAGAGATAGGAATTATACAGCAAGGAATACAGATGCTTAATAATTAGGAAGTTGAGGAAGAGAAAGGAGAAGGTGGGGCAGAATAGTGTAAAGGAGGCAGAAGTTGTGAGTTGTGGAGTAATAGCAAGACAAAAGTTGAATGGAGCAGTATGGTATCTTTCAAGTAAGTTGTTATTCTTAGTTTGTAGAGATAGAAAGGAAGACACAGAGGAAGATGAGTTAAATTCACATAGGGTTTAAGCTAGATTGCATTGGGATACTCATCCTCTGACCATCACAAAGAAATTTTGGCCATTTCAACCCTGCATTTCTGTAAGAAATGCCTGAATTCCAAAGGTAGCCAAGGATACCAGATGAAATGGTAATGCATATTTAAAAGAAAGAGACCTCAAAAATGTATACTCACCATGGCATATTCATATCCGGAATGACTAATGGGATTTGCATTGCCCTCCATAGGCTAAACATATATTCAATAGACTATAATACTTTATCCCGGGAATAGAAAGAGCTTTGCCTTATCAGAGAATGCAGAATCACAGAATTTGAAAACTGGAGGACCTCAACAGCTCAGATGGAAAGGAATCCACACTACAGTGTACTCAACAAGCAGTTATCCAGGTGTGATTTAAAGACTTCCAAGGAGGGGGAAAGCCATCACCTATTAAGGAAACCCATTCCACTTTTAGGGAACTCTAATTTTTAGTAATCTTTTCCTGACATCAAGCCTAAATTGACCTCTTTGTGACTTCAATCTGTTGCTCCTGGCTTTCTGTTCTCTGGGGCCAAGTTGAACCAATCTGATCATTCTTCCACATGGCAGCCCTTGGCATAATTAAAGGCCAATATTTTGACTCCCTTGACTCTTCTCTTTTCTAAGTTAATTATCCCCAGTTCTTTCATCTGATTCTCTTGTGTGATATATTCAAGGCCCTTTGCCATACTTGTTACCCTGCTCCCAACATTCTCCAGTTCATTAATGACCTTCTTAAACTGCAGTGCCTAGAAAAATACCCCAGATGATGTCTGATGATGGCAGTGACGCTGGGATAATCACCTCCTATTCTTGGAAGTCATGCCTCCTCAGTGCAGCCTCCACTCAAGTTTTTGGCTGCCACAGCATACTGCTGACTCATATTGAACTTTCATTTTAGATTAATATACTGCATACGGGAAAAGGGAAAAGGAATAATGATACTAACCAATATCTATCTAGCATTTTAAGATTTGTAGAGAACTTTAAATACAGTCTTTCTCTAGTCTCTTACTCCATAGCTCCTCATTAGGGTCCTCTAACATGCCCCCTCTCCATCGGAAATTCAGATGCCTTCAATTTGTCTCATAGGCACCAGAACCACCACCAAACAGCTGTACAGAAAATTGAATCTCTCTGTTAACTCTATTAATGTGTTTTAAGGTCTGTAGTGGCATAGACTATGATCTACCCCACTTTTTTATGGGAAAGAACTGGGAGATCCCTACTGGATTCCTTTTCTGGTTTATTTTGACACCTGGGCCTTTCCCCAGGAATGAATATTTATAACAGTTTTCTTCACCTACAGCATAAATCATGACCATGTAAAAAAATTGTTTTGGAGACAGGTTCTGAATTAGCCCAGAAACCTCTGTCAAGAAGACCATAAGATAAGAAACTGTCAAAGCCTGTTTGAAGAGAACTGTTAACCACCTCCCCACATACTTTTTTTTTAAAGAAGCAACAGCAAAAAGGATATCTTTAGTATTTTCCATTTTTAGGAGCTGATTGGTGTTTAACTTGGGCTCATTCTTAGGAAAGTAATTAGAGGTGATTGAAATCCTCTGTGGGTGTTTTAGATGTTTAAAATAAAACTGAAGAGGCCACTGGGAAGAAATCAAGGCTTCAAGAACACAACCTGTTGCAACTTGGTGCCATTGTGTTTTGATTAGAACTCTTACTTCATCTTCAGAGTTGATTATGGATTTGATTAGTGCATTTTTCTGCTCTTGTGTTATTCTCTTTCTTCTGTTTCTCAATTCTTTCAGGAGGACGTGTAGCATGGTTATCTGCCAACATGTTAGAATGTTTATAGTTCACATATTATTTCTAACTACAGTATATTGGATAATTATGAGCCTCATCAGAGTCTTATTGATTTATATTATGTAGATTATGTTAGATTCATATGATGTAAATAAATATGACAGGCAGCCTGGCATAATGGATAGAGAGCTTGTCTTAAAGTCATGGGATGGTCTGGAGTTAAGTCAGACTTCTGACCCATATTTATTGGATGACAGTGAACCAAGTCACTTAATTTCTTAGTGTTTCAGACAATGATCTAAGACTATAAATTATAGCTGGGTTGCTAATCTCTATTGATGGAAGGAAATTTGACACTTGGAGTTCTCCCCAATGAAATCACAGGTCTGGACCCCAAATATGGATAAATGTACTCCGTTTCATATATATGAAATGTCTATAGGTAATCATAAAAACTAAGGCTGTGATGGAAGTCATCAGGTCTGAAATATAGACATCAAGACACCTGGTTTCATAGCTCATCCTCACTGAATCTTGAGTAAATATTTCAACATCTCTGTCTCTAATTTTGTAAGATGGTGATAACCAAAGGGCAATAGAAAGATATGTAGTGGTTATAAATTGACTACAACATATTAGTAACAAACTGACAGGCCTCAAACTTGTTGGGGACTTTCCATGGCAGGATGGACAGATGAGAACAATTTGTTTCAACAACCCTGAATCTGGCTGAATCTGGCCCTGTGGAGGGCTTGAATTTGATCAGACACTGAGGATCCCGAGGACATCCACTGCATCCCAGGCCATTGCCAGTCATCCTGAGTTTTGTCTTAGCATGGACTTCAGTGACTCTGAAAGAGAGAATGAGGCCGATGACTTTGTGCATCTCTGCCTCGCTTAAATCCAATTCACACACAATTCAAGACATGATCCCATGATGTCACTGGTCTTTGAAAAAGAAGGACGAACTACAATGAGAAGATACATTTAAGAAGTGGGATAAAAAGACAGCTTCAAAGACTTGTATAAGGAGATGGGCTAGCTTGGGAGCAAGAGTGAGGGATCAGGCATCAGCAGACAGTCTGAGTTTTGCCCTTGTATTCAGGAAATGTGAACAGAACCAAAGGAAGTGTTGAGTATTTTGGGTAGCTCCTCTGTAGAGATGCTCTAGAATAAGATAGAAAGAAATTTTAGTGAAGAAGAAGGTGAGTAAGTTGCATTCTTCAACAACAGAGAGTGAGATCAGAGATCTGAGTAATGAAATAAGATAAAATTGGAGTTATTTTTATATGCATGTAGAAAGGGTTTTTCTTTCAGTTCTTTTGACCCCATTTGAGGTTTTCTTGGCAAAGATATTAGAGTGGTTTGTCATTTCCTTTTCCACCTCATTTGACAGATGAAGAAACTGAGGTAAACTGAGTTAAGTGACTTGTCCAAGGACATACAGACAGGTTTGCCATTTCCTTCTCCAGCTCATTTGGCATATGAGGAATCCAAGTAAACAGGGTGAAGTAACTTGCCCAGGGTCATACAGCTAGTAAGTGATCTGAGGCCATATTTGAACTCAGGAAGATGAGTCTTTCTGACTCCAGACCTCTATCCACAACACTACCTTATTGCCAAAGACGGGCTTTAACCAAACATTTGTTTAGTTCTTGAGACCAGTGCAGAACTGCCTATCAAGTGGGTGTTCAATTAAAAAACCATTGTTTCTACAGGTTATCCTAATAGCACTGCTCAGTTGCATCTCTTGACCCATTGATATTACAGGTTCATATTTCATGGGATCAAAATTTAGCTGAAAGTGATCTTTACTGACAAGGTCACGGTGGATCAGAGAGACTAAGCCACTTGCCCAGGGCCATACATACTATGACAGCACTGAACCTCAAATCCAGGTATCCTGATTCTTTAAGCAGTGCTTTTCCCATGGCCCCATCCTGGAAGGGTGACTGTCAAGAACACATCCATTGGTTCTACTAGAAGGAAGAAGGAATAGAGGTTTTTTTTTTCATCAAATAAATGGGGGCTTAAATCTGGAAGAGAAATAATTGTGAGGGAGAGATCAAGGTCAAAGTTTAGTGCTCAAAATAGACTGTTTCTGCAGCATACTGACTCCTTTTGTAGGCTCAAACCCAGCTGTCGCTAATCCAGTTGGCTTGTGTTCTTTGAAGAGTCAGCTTCAAAAACAGACTAACAAATCCAGGGAAGAAAAGTGCTGCCCTTCAAAACCCAAAGAGACAAAAGCAGGATAAATGGACCCCATGTTAAAACAAGGATAGCCCTCTTGCCAAATCAAAGTCAATTCACTTCCATGGAAAAGTGCTCATCCCTCTGTGGGTATGTGCGTGTGTTTGTGTATTTATTTGTGGGAAGGGGAGAATAGCAATCAGATGGCACTGCCAAGAAAAAGGAATGACTGGCAAAAGGATGCTAAATAACCATGTTGTCTTGATGAGATACTATTGGTCAATGTGAAAGGGGAAGGAGAAATTGCCATTCTTTCCAGTTTTCTGACAACATTTTGATCAGGGATTGAAATTATGCATGTCCTCAGATGCCAGTGAAATTGGGCTACTTTCCATTGGCCTCCCATCTCTATCCCACCTTGACCTGTTGCCCATGTCCAGAATGCACTCTCATTTAACCCCATCCTCATGGAGATTCTGGGCATCCTTCATGACTTATTTTAGTGCTACCTTATACCCCTGGTCTGATCACCCCAGAAATAACTTTGTATAGATGTAAAATATATACATATTTACAA
>NC_058135.1:244031464-244052536 GCF_016433145.1 Gracilinanus agilis
CTCCTCTTCTCTTCTCTTCTCTTCTCTTCTCTTCTCTTCTCTTCTCTTCTCTTCTCTTCTCTCTCTCTCTCTCTCTCTCTTCCCCTCTCCCTCTCTCTCTCTCCCTCCCTCTTTCCCTCTCTCCCTCCCTCCCTTGTCATTCCCCCCTCCTTCTGTGACTCTGTTTCTACTAACCAAATCCTTAGCTTTCTATAAAACCCAGCTCAGGTGTCACCTTTTCCTGGAGGCTCTTCCTTATACCTTCTCACTTTCTCCCCACTTTACTATGACCATCTCCCTCTCCTACTAAAACTACATAGTATTTTTCCTGTGTTTATTTAGTATGTATTTTCCTGATGATATTCTACTTCATTCCCAGTAGAATAGAAGCCCCTTGAGGGTCAAAAAATAATTCTATTTTTTCTTTGTATTCCCAATATCTGATCTAGTGGCATAACAAATGCTCCCTTAATTGAACTCTCAATTGAAGTGTCAGATCCAGGACACAAACCCAAGATTCCCAGACCAGGAGGTCTTTCTGCTGCTCCAGCTATCTTTCTAAAGAGCTAAAATAATGCAACACAGTCTGAGAATTATATATAATTCCTTTAGGATATGTGCTCAGACCCTGGGGTCTGCAGACCCCTGGATTTCAAGGGATCTCTGAACTTGCATTGGGGGAATAAAGAATTACATTTTTATTTTTGCTTACCTCTAACTGAAATTCAGCATTCTCTTCAAATATGTAAAAAATTATTCTGAAAAGGGTCTGGCTTTACCAGACTGCCAACAGGGTCCAGGACACAAAAAAAAATGATTAAGAACTCTCTGCCTTGGAACACAGTTAAGGGGTCCTTTTAGCCTCCAATCTATTAGCCTGTTCAACTAAGACATAGGCAGGAGAGAAGGGGAAAAAATAGGAAACGAAGAGAAGGGAATGCTTGCTTCTATTATTGGATGTTCTACTCTGAGCAGCTTGGCAATTTTAGAAATTATAAACAGCTTGCCACTAAATCATTTTCCCTTCTTTCTACCAAATGGAGCCAGACTAGTTTCCGTATTATCATTATCTCATACCATTTTGAATTTAGATCAGTAAATTCAGTGAGAAAGGTCAGCACCTTTCCTGGAACCAAGTATGTCATCTATATCCCTTTCCTGTAAGATGGGGCTGGGGGCAAGTGTTACCTTCTGATTTCCTCAGGTTCAAAAAGCACGGAGCAGAGAAGTAAGGAAACTTGTAGAAGGTCATACAGCAAATGAGATGCAGTGACATTGGCACCAACTTGACTTAGTCCCATGCTGTGTTCACTAGTGTAGGTCTTTATGTATGAAAAAAAGAACCCAGTTTAGTGTCCATTTTGGAGCTCATTATCAAGAATAAATGACTATCTGGGCCATGGGAAAATGGGCATTTACACTGCAGGTTTTATGGCTCTTTCCGATCACCCCCTTTAATCCCCACTTATTACAGGTTTGGACTTGTTTCTTTTCTGGGGCCAGGAGCAGAAATAAATATACATTTGACCCATTCCCTAGAAATGTTTACCTGGCTAAAAATACTCTAGCTGAGTATTATTTTTAGTGGGATTTATATTCGAAGTATATAAATTGCCAACTTTGATGTGTATTATTAGGCATGAGCTATTCGTACATTTTATAACAGGAAGCTTCTGGTTTTCCATTGAGGAGAACTGGAACTCAGTCAGAAACTTGCCATTTGAAAATTCCTAATGTTATAACTCAATTGCTGTCTTCAAAGGCATTTTGTCATAGACCTTTAATGATCTGGCCATCGGACGACTGGAAAGCCATCAGTTGCCTCGGAGTGTTCATTGAATCCATTTTGGAGGTCCTGCCATGTTTTAAAGGAGGTCTTCCTTAAACTCTCCACAGCCTTGTGACATTTTGCAATCTGTTGTTGCCTTTGGATTGGTCTATGATCAGACATGGTGCTTATTTTAGAACTGGAAGGAGAGAAGAGACATCAATAAAATAATACTGAGTGGAAATACATTTTGTGGTTTTAAAATATCTGCCCTGGTTAGGAGAGATTACTTCTGTTTTTTTTAATCACTTTCAATTTTCTCTTCCAGATAGTTGGAAAGTGATGGTGGGAAGGAAGCTCTGAGTTGGAAGAATTCACTACCTGCCAAAGCTTTCTATTCCTCTCTTTTGGGCAGCTGTGAAATCCGTCTTTAAAGCCTTTGGTTTAGCACCTGGTTTTCACCCTACCTATCTGAATTATCCTTTATAGTCTCACATTACCACAGTTTTTTGGACTTGGAAAAGACCTTCAGCAGCCTTGAAGTCTAGCCCATACCAGAAAGGAATCCCCACAAATGGGCATGTAACCTCTGCTTGGATATATCAGTCCAAGGAGGGGTTCTTTCTTTAGACAGCCCAATTTCATTTCTGGGCAGCCCTAATTGTTAGGAAGCTTTTCCTGGCATCAAGCCCCAATTTACCTTTTTGCAGCTTCCATCTATTGTTCCTGATTCTGCCAAACAAAACAGAATTCCTCTCTTTTCCCCACATATCAGCATTTCAAAGTCTTGACCAGGAATGTCATGGCCTCCAAAGATCTTTGTTTTTCCAACCTATTTATCCATTTCTGTCAACCAACTCTCATATGACAGGGCCTCAAGGGCCTTCATCATCCTAGTTACCCTCCTGGGGAGGAATACTTTCTAGTTTATTAGCATCTTTCTTTAAGTGTGATGTCCAGACCTGAACATTGTACTCCCAGCATGATCTGACTAGGGCAGAGGATGGCAGGAATATTGTCTTTTGTCTCTTTTGCTAATTCATAATCTTGCTCTTGCCCTTTAAGAGACTGTCCCCACTGGACTCTGTCCTTTCCCCCTTTTCTTTTCCCCTCTTCACTTTCTCCTTTGGTGATGCCATTCTGTCCCATGGTTATAGTAATCACACCCATGCATATAACTCCCAAATCTATAAATTCAACCCAAATTTCTCTCCTTAGCTCCACACCTACTAAATAATCTATAGGCATTATAGTAAGATGTCCAAAGCTGAATTAGTTACCTTCAAACATAGAATTGTTCTGTAGGCAGTATCACTATCATCTCAGTCATTCAGTTTTGTGACCTCAGATTCATAATTATGAATCTGAGTTCTTCCCCACTTCTAATAAGAGATCAAATCATTTTGATTCTGTCTCCAAAATATCTCATATAAAGGTCGTCTCCATTCAGACTTCAGTCTCTAATAATGGGTTTAGTACCTTGGGCCTGTACTATTTTATTAGCCATTTAAGGTTCCTACTCCCATCTTCAATCTCTTTCTATCCTATCTGCCACCATCCTCATACAGATGCCAAAATAATCTTCCTAATGCACAGAGCAGACCATATCAGCCATCTTTTCTTTTTTTATTTTTTAGAAAAGTTAACATGGTTACAGGATTCATGCTCTTACTTTCCCCTTCACCCCCTGGTTCCCCCCGCCCCCCACCATAGCCGATACACATTAACATGTGTCATTTTTTGCTTTCAGTCTTCTGTACCTCCTGATTTGGGGCCATCCATTCCAATTCCCTTTCCCATATCTATTTCAAAATCCTTCATGCTCTAGATTTTAGCCAAACTTCTCCTTGCTGATCTCATTTCCCACTCCTCCGATTTGTTCACAGAGATTCAAATCTATGGTTTCTACACCCATATCCCCCCAAATCTCTTTTCTTTTCAGTCTCAACTTTTGCACTGCCTCCAACATAAAGCCTTCCCAGTTTCCCCAACTGAATGCCATCTCTCTTCAGATTTTTACTGAGCACCATGTCTCTTCCTTTCTTTTGACACCATCACATTCTGCTTTGCATTTCAATTATGGGCGTGCCTATACTACCCCCATATTTGATTGTAAGTTCTTTGAATGCAGGGATTGAGTTGTTTTATAATTCTGTGTCCCCAGATCCTAGCACAGTGCCTTGCATGTCTAGACATTTCCCCAGGAAATTTCCAGGGAGACAACTCCCTCTACCATTACAGTTCAGCCACTGGTCTGGAATGTATATATGATCTTAGGGGGTGTCTTAAGACAACGGAAAGTCAAATGATTTACCCAGAATCACCTAGAGAAGGATGTGGCAGACTTGAAGCTAGATCTTCCTGATCCTCTTGGTAATTCCCTTTCCACTCCATTGGGCTGCTTCTTATATTATATGTAGTAGGTGTTCAGCAACTGTTTATTGAATTCCATTTTTCCTACATATGCCCTTGGAGCCAAACAGAATAAGTCTAACGACTTTTTCTAATTTTCAGCCTTCCAGACACTTGAAGGCAGTGATCATGTCCTCTTCTAATTTTTTCTTCTATAATCTAAAGATCCCTAGTTTCATCCACTGCTCTCTTAATGGCATGATTGTTAATGACATTCTGATCACCTTCCTTTGAGACACACCTAACTTGACAACTTCCTTCCTAAAATATGGTTTCCAGAATCAAACCTGGAGCTCCAGATGTGGTTTGAACAGGACAAATCCCAGCAGGATTGCAATTTCTTTTGTTCTGAATACAGTTTCTCTTAATGATACCCAAGACAGCTTTTCTGCCTCCCTCTTGGCACTTTTAATATCTATTAAGGATGTAGCTCCCTAAAGCCCCCAAAATGTGTGTCACATTCTAATGTTGGTTATATTTATATATGTATAGGTTTTAATTCCATTTACCAAATTTTAAGATTCTTAAGGAAAGGAATCATGTCTTATTGATCTTTGTATCTGTCTTATCATGTAGTACATGCAATGTTTGTATTGAGAGCTTAGATGCTTAATATATGTTGGTTGAGTTAAAATTTCAATTGAGTTATTCTCTTTTCACTTAATATATTGATTATTTTTTCACCTGTTAAATTGTTTTTAGAGGGGACAACTCTTTGAGGAGGTCAAGGGGAAGGAAAGAAATATTTAGAAATGAAGATGGTATAAAAGTCAAAGATATTGTAAGAACCATTTTAAATAATTGGACATCACCAGAGCAGTTGTAAGTAGTTGAAGTTCATCTTATTAACTTTTTGAGGGGTACTTTTCTCCTTCAAATCACCGAATCATTCCCACTCCCTAACAAAAGCAGAATGATACCCCTGTCTAGAAAGAAGTGGGTATTTCATCTGTCCTTATAGAGTCCTTTTATGATGGTAAATTCATTTCCCCATTGGGAATTGTTTCTGTGCTGGATTTTTCTGTGCTAATGGAGGTAGGAGCTAATGACATTCTTCAGTTGGGTTGACAGTAAGCTCAATCACAGCCTATCATTACCATTAGTTATTAAATCCTTCTGGACCCCTTTAGTAACAGCAGGCAGTAGTCATTATTTTCTGATTTGGTTCCACTTCCCAAAGTCTTTTGATGCTTTAAACTCTCCTCTCCTACTTCCCTATTTTAGACAAATGCATAAAGTTGTATTGATGCATCTTTGAAAAGATGCTTTTCCTGCCCATATCTGCCCTCCCCATGGGTCTAGTGCTGGCATCCTCTTCTCTCCCCGATTATTTTTTAGGTAATCACAACTGCCCTTGAATATCTGGCAAGGGTGGTTAAAAATTCTTGGGCCTCCTACCTGAAATATTTGGATCTAAAGTTTTTTACAGTTTTTGTTTGTCCCAGATTCCTTTGGCAATCTGGGGAAGCCTCTAGAACCTTTCTCAGAATAATATTTTTAAACATGTAAAATAATGTAATTATAAAGGAAATCAATCATACTAAATATAGTTATCAAAATATATATTCTTAAGAACCCATGTTCTTGGCCCCTAGATTAAAAACTTCCAAGAGGAAGTTGGAAAGAGAGACCAGACACTCTTATGGCATTATTGTTCATTGGGGAGGGAAAAATGTTCCTGAAGCACAT
Organism: Gracilinanus agilis; assembly: GCF_016433145.1. Taxonomy (NCBI): domain Eukaryota; kingdom Metazoa; phylum Chordata; class Mammalia; order Didelphimorphia; family Didelphidae; genus Gracilinanus; species Gracilinanus agilis. The sequence continues at coordinate 244,037,313 of NC_058135.1, forward strand.
ACTTGTGTGGTTATCCTTTTTAAAAAAGGTTTCCATAGCACTAGATAGAGTGAGAAGGGGTCCCAGAGGCCACCCAATTCCATTCATAATTAAGCAGAAATCTATGTTCTGTCAGAAAATGGTCATCTAGACCCTTCTTTGAGACCCATCAATGATAAGAGAACTTTTTTCCTTCTGTTAAGTCAAAGTCTGTTTCTTTGTAATTTCTATTCACTGTCCCTAGTTCTACCTTTTGGGGCCCAAGAAAGTGATATCTTGGTTTATCTCCCACAAAATAGTCCTGAAGATATAAACTTGAATATTTCTTTCTTCTTGTTTTTCTGTTTGTAAAGTGAACTCCTGAATTCTTTTCAAATAATATTTTAATAACAAGCGTGTTCCCACACCATTGTATTTGATCTCTTTTGGACTCATTCCAGCTTGTCAATGACATTTCCAGTGTGTGGCACCCCAAAATGAGCCCTGTGCTTCACAAGTGGCCCATCAATCACAGAGTAGAGTCCAGACTATCGTTTCTCTTGTTCTGGACAATATGCCTTTAAAAAATTCAACGAAATATTAAATTAGTTTCTCTCTTGCCTTTGGTGGTGCCTCTTAATAAGACTGGCGAGTAAGCTTCCATTCTGGAATGGTGAGTTTTTGCAACTCTGCCTCACTTAAATCCAATTCATGCACAGGTCAAGATGTCATAGTGTGATGTCTTCAAAGAGACCCTCTTTGAAAATGAAGAACCACAGCAAATTCTGCTGAACCAATTTGATTCATTTCGATTCAATAGTCATCTATTACATACATCTATTCTGCTCTAGAATATATCTACATTCGTTGTCAACATTTCCTCACACTTGAATGTCATGGAATGTGGGCTCTAATTAACATCAGTGCCATTTTAAAAAACTATAACATTCTGAGCTGCTTAAAAATTATTGACATGAGACAGCTAGGTGGCTTAATGGATAGAGAGCCAACCTGGACAAGGAATGTCTTGGGCTCAAACTTGACTTCAGATACTTCTTAGCTGGGTGACCCTGGGAAAATAATTTGACTTTAATTGCCTAGCCCTTACCACTCTTCTGCCTTTGAATCAGTATTTAATATTGACTCTAAGACAGAAGAGAGTTTAAAATAAATTGCTGACATGGTCGCTGGCACCATAGAAACCACTGCTCAAGCAAAGAAGCTTTCATTGTTCAACCAAAGCTGGGTTCCTCTCCAGGATGGAGGAGATTTGATCATGTGGAATCAAACCTCATTCTTAATTTAAGGTGATGACTACCCTGCCCTGCCCTAGCTCAGTGTGTTTTATTCTTTTGGAGGGGAGGTGATAAAATTATAGGGTGACAGGGTCAGAAGGGGCTTTAGAGATCACCTTGTCCATCCCCCTGGTTTTATAGGTGGGTGAAGTGAGGTTTATTAAAGGGAAATGACTTGTTTAGCCCTTTTATTAGGGTCATTTGCCTAGCTGATGGCAGATGGAGATAGGAACCCAGGTTTCTTTAATTCAAACTTGCCTAGCTGGTAGCAGAGGGAAATAAGAATGTAGGTCTCCCAAATCAAAGTTTAATGCTCTTTCTGCAACACTATGAGGTTATATTTGGGAAAGAGTATTTAGAAAGATAGAAGCATGATTCAAACAAGAGGCAATAATAATATCATTAGAAAATAAACATTAATTTGTTCATTGAATAAATATTTATTGGACTCTGATTATTTATATAACATAGATGCTGCTGTGTGTTGAAATAAGTTTAAGATACAGCCCATGCCCTCTAGGAAATCTAAATAACAATAAAAGACAGGGAATGATACAATGTCAAATGAATAGTACAGAGACTATTCACTGAAGGAGTTCAGGGGCTCTAAAGAACATTATAGATTCATTCTTTGCATAAGGTTTGATGACAGAGGAGAGACCTGACCTAAGCCTTGAATGGTGTTTTGGTTTTAAAGAGAAGAAAGGACATATACGATTTAAAAAAGAAGCCAGTGTGGTAAAGTGTAAAAATGATTGTTTCTAGTATCAGAAGATGTGGGTTCAAATCTTACCTCTGATAGAATTGAGTAACATGGGACAAATCACTCCACCCCTGTGGATCTCAGTTTCCTCATTTGTTAAAGGTTGATAGTGCATAACATAATCTCTGAGGGCCAGTCCAACTCTAGATCCAAGATCTAAATACCTTAGTGATTTAAGCTAAAACAAAAAACCTTTTATTTTTTTCAGTTTGTACATTTAAGTGTGGGCAGTTTCCCACTAGCCACTGGGCCTCATTTACTTGGATTCCTAGGGAGAATTCAGGCACACAATGCTTATTAACTTGACTTCATACTGGGCAGATGCTTCTATTGCCCTTTGGAGAAGTTCCAGCCTACCTCCCATTACTCTGTAGGTAATTTAGTGCCTTTACCTGCTTCATTTAATCTACAGCCACAGGAAATAGTGAGTGATTTGGAGGAAGTGTGAAAAGACAGTACACACATGTTTTCTTGAAGAAGCAGATCAGAGACATTTGGAGAAGCTCCATCAATTAGTCCACTTAACGGAGTTCACCCTGAGTAATAATAATAATAATGAAAGGCCACCTTTATATAGTTCTCTAAGGTTTAAAAGTGCTTTACTCATGGTCTTCACAACAATCCCCTTTAGGCAGTTGATATTATTAACATCCTCATTTTAGAGGTGAAGGAACTAAAGCTCAGAGAAGTTTTAGCTTGCATAAGGTCATATAAGAAAATTAATGCCTGAGGAAAGATAGGAAACTAAATCTTCAATCCTCTGTTCAGCAATCTAGCCACAAAATGGCAGGGAGAGATGGACATCCTCTCTGAGGCATCACTTTTCAGAAATGTGCCTGGGCCCCCTAGCCAATGGGGTCTAAATTTCTTGACTTTGGAGGCTGGGAATGCAGTTCATGTTTTCACTCATGGAGTTCGGGATCCTCAGAAATTGGGTTATTTGAGTGGAGACTCTAGATGGAAGAGGGAGGAGCATTCACTTACACGTGGGCACACACACCCACCCACTCACATGGACACCCACCCAAGCCAACATACAGGTTTGGTAATTCTTGGTTTCCTATATCCATGCACCCAGAGGCTGTTTCAGAGGTCCTTATTATAAATCATAGATAATGGCAACAATGGGGATTTGTTATGAGAGAGAATGATGACGTTAGTTCACCACAACGCATTATCATCTCAGCAGTTTGGGTTTTAGTCTCTGCCCAGGCACCCTTGTGATGCTCTGAGTCACTCCTGGAGAGGGCTGGAGGGCAAGAGCTCCAACTATCTTACTGACCAGTGCCATCTGCTGGACCTTCCCTTCCTTTCGATTAGAGCTTTGATCTCGGGAAACCAGGGCATAGATTAAAATGTTTTTAGAATGGCAGGTGGATTTTTGAGATGGGGTCCTAAGTAAAGATGGCAAGTTATGTGCCCCCTTCCTTCTTCTTCATCTATTTTCCTCTATCAGCAATTGCTGCCCTGTTCTTCTCAAGCCTCTTCCGACCCAGGTACCAGTATTTTTTAGCTGGCCCATCTCTCTTTAAAAGGAGAGAAATGTATCTGATCAAACAATAACTCGGTGGGAATTAGTTTGGTTAAAGGCTACTTAGCTGAAGGAATAATCCCGGCTTTCTAAAAAGGCTTTCTAATGATGGAGTTTGGGATCCTGTGGCACTTGGACAGAAGAGAAATTTGGGGGTGCAGCAGATGTATATGGGGGTCTTTCCAGCTCCTTATTTGCACTCTAGAGCTGCCCACGTTATCCATTGGTAAGGTTGGCAGCACATGGATATCTCCTCTCATGGAACTGAAGGAGTAAGAAATGGGGGCACTAGGAAAGGACTAGTAGGCTTGTTCTATACCCTAGACAAGGGTGATTATAAACTACTTTCCCTCTTTAGGCTAAACCTCTGATGGAAAAATGAGGTTTTTTTTTTTATGCACACACACAACCCAATGTGTGATATATATATATATATGCATTTATACATATTTTAGATATATACATATACATCTATAAATATATATATGAATATATACATATATGTATCATCACATGAACAATTGTGGGTGGAAGAGGAGTAAAGTATAACCCTTAAAGGAACTGCACCCCAAAATTTTGCTATTTATTGTACACTGACATGGAGACCAACATGAGATGGGGGAGACACAGCTCTGTAGAAGACTATTTGAAAAAGACCCCGAGGGTTTAGTAAATCATTATGAGCTAAAAATCTGATCTGGCAGAGCCTCCTCTATAGTCCCCAACCCCCCCCCAAATAAAGAGGATTCCACAATTTCCAGAGATGGCAAAGGATTCTGCAATTGCCCAGCAGGGCTTGAAAGGGTTGCTATGTCATTAAATACTTATGTCCTCTGGATGAAATCTTTCCTAGCCTCATTTCTGCTCCTTCTCATATCCATGGCAACACAACCTCAAGATTTCTTCAACTGGGTTGCCAAGTGAAGGAGAAAGTCTGTCAGCCTGAGATAGAGAACCCTGTCTGAGGTGATGTATTTGGAGGGGATGGGGGAGAACGTTACAAAAGAAACTGATGTTCTCTGCCTTCAGAGAGCTTACAGTATAAATAGAGATAAGACATTTTCTTTTACGTTTTTAGAATGTCTGAACTAGAAGGAACCTTAGGAACCATGTGATATATAATCTGTACCAGAACAAGAATCATCTTTTGTTTGAAGACTTCTGATGATGAGAGCCTCATTGCTTTCAGAGATCATTCTTCTCATTTCTAGAGAGTTCCTCTTTTTAGAAAGCTTTTTATCCATCAGACTAGCCTTATAGACTAGCTGGTCCTTGATTTTACACCCTATTCAGGCAGGCTATTTCACCATCTGCCTGCTACTGCTCATGTATGTTTTCTCTGCCCTGCCCTTTCCTATCTTCCTAGAATAAATCCTCCTTCTTTAGCTCCACTCTTCAATGTATGTGATCTTCCTCTGTTCAACCTAAAGCATCTTGAGGGCTGGGACTGTCTCCTTTTTAACATATTTCTATTTCAGATCATAGGAAGGGAATAAGTATTTATATATTACCTACAATGTGCTGAGAGCTTTAAATACTTTCTCATTTGATTCTCACAACAGTTCTTAGGAGGTAAATGCTATTATTATCCCATTTTAAAATTGAATCAAACAAAGTTGAGTGATTTGCCCAGGATCACACAGCTAGTAAGTGTCCAAGGAGAGATTTGAACTCAGATATTCTTGACTCCAAGTCTAGTACTCTACCCACTGCACCATCTACCTGTATCTGTAAGTGCAAGCATGGTAAACACTTAATGGATTTTTAAAACTTCATTCATTAAATGCAGATCTGTCTTTCTGTAATCTTTCCTCCATTATTCTTGATTTCCCAGCTGGAGCCAACCAGGATAAGTTGAATCTCTCTCCCAAAGGACAGCCCATCAAATTATTGAAAACAGTGGTCATAAATTCTTTCTGGGGGCAGCTAGGTATCACAGTGGATAACGCCAAACCTGGAGTCAGGAAGAGCTGAGTTCAAATCTTGCCTCAGACACTTACTAGCTGTGTGACTGAAAGTCACTTAACCCTGTTTGCTTCAGTTTCCTCATCTGTAAAATGATCTCAAGAAGGAAAAGACAAATCATTCCAGTATCTTTGCCAAGAAAACCCCAAATAGGATTGCACAAAGTCAGACACACCTGAAATGACTGAACAATACCAAAATCTTCTTTCTGCTTCTGCTGTCCCCCTCACACATACACATAGAACCCAAGTCTTTTCTTCTTCTGGTTAAACACCTGCACATCCTTCCTATGGTTCTCATGTAACATCCAACCCAATAAGCATTTATTATTTGCTCCTACATGATCCAGAGGTCCTTCATAATTTTAATTATTCTTTTCTGGGTGGTGTCCAGTTTATCAAAATCCTTTCATTCTTTTAAATTTGTATTCCCCAGTGCCTAGCAAGGTGCCTGGCACATAATAGGCAATTAATAAATGCTTGTTGAATAATTGATTGATTAAGCAGAGCCTGGTAACTAACCAACTCCAGATGCGGTTGGATCGGGGCAGAGTATAACAGGATTATCACCTCTGTAGTCTTAGGCACCATGATTCACTTAATGTGGCCTAAAACCACATTAGCTCTTGGCTCCCATACCACCTACTGGCTCAGAGTTAGGTTGTAGTCCAGGGGCACTAAGTAATATTTTTCCTGGAAAGGGAGCTGTAGGCCAAAAAAGTTTGGGAACCACTGATCTAGCCCATCAGCACCTCACCACCTTTCCTGGTCCTCCTCTACCCTAGCTGCTAAGGCTTTCCCTTCCAAGGAGGAATTTTGTCTACTCTGGAATTTTCTTGTGTATACCTTTTTACATATGTACTGTCTCCCTCAGTAGAATATAAACTTGAGAACAGATACTGTTTTTGCTTTGTAGACCCAGCATTATGCTGGAAACTAAGTAAATGCTTAATAAAATTTGCTGGTTTGCTTAATAAGAATTACATGAGAAACCTTAGCTAAAACTTTCTTAAAATCTAAATAAAACACATATATACACAGAGTCCCAAAAGCACAATTATAATATTATTTAGCTAATAGCTAAAAACTACATTAAGACTTTAAGACTTTTGGGGGAAGCTGGGTAGCTCAGTGGATTGAGAGTCAGGCCTAGAGACGGGAGGTCCTAGGTTCAAATCCGGCCTCAGACACTTCCCAGCTGTGTGACCCTGGGCAAGTCACTTGACCCCCATTGCCCACCCTTAGCACTCTTCCACCAAGGAGCCAATACACAGAAGTTAAGGATTTAAAAAGGAAAAAAAAGACTAAGAATTTTAGGACATATATATATTCTCTCTCTTTTCCTCTTTTCCTCTTTCACCTTCCTTCCATCCTTCTCTCTCTTGCTCTCTCCTTCCATCTCTCTTGCCCTTATTTCCTCCCTCCCTTTCCTCGTCCTTCCCTCCCTCCTTCTCTCTTTCTCTCCCTCCTCTCTCTGTTTCTTTCCCTCTCCCTCTCTTTCTCTCTCTTTACCTCTTTTTCTCTCTTTCTCCCTCCCTCCCTTTCCCTCTTTCTCTCTTTTCCTTCCTCTCTCCTTCCCTCTTTTTCCCTTTTCCCTCCTCTCTCTCTCTTTCTTTCTCTCTCTCTCGCTCTCTCACTCTCTCTCCCCCTCCCTCTCCACCTCTTTCCCCCACCCCCAAGGTATGGAGGAGTGTATATATGTTTGTATGCATGCATGAATATTTGTGTGTATATGTACATATACACATGTATGTCTCGTGTGTGTGTATGTGCATGAAACTATAATGTGTGTGAATGCATGCAACTATAATTATATAGGATATAGATCTTGTTTATATAGCATATGAATAATAATGTATCATATACAGTATAGATTATATTACATTAATAACACATAATATGTATAATTTCTTTCCTTTACTATTATATACCTTTTCATCTTGACTCATAGCTCATTGTTCTCCCTGAGCCATTGCAGAGTTACGAGTGTCTGTGGCCTGTCTCATGTGCATTGTTGAACCCCTACCTGGCTGAACATTTCAATACTTCTTTCAATAAGCCAGGCATGTGAATGTTCATATGGCCAATATCATGAAATTAGAATAGTGGCCTTGTAAAAAATATAAATGAGATTAGCTTGACTCCACCCATTCTTGACAAATCCGTGTTGGTTCTTTATAGTTACCATCTCCTTTTCCAGATGTTTGTTCATCATTCCTTTAATAATATGCTCTTGAATTTTTCCAGGGATCAAACTCAAGCTTGCTGGCCTCTATTTTGTAGATTTTATCTTCTTCCAAAAACTGGGACTGTATTTGCTCCTGTACCTTCTTCCTCTCTTACCTGGAGGCCTGAGTGTCTATCCCCAACTAATTGGTATGAGCTTGGGCAAGTCCATTTATCTCTTACAAACCTCAGTGTGTTTTTCTGTAGAATTAGGGGGTCGGCCCAGATGTCCTGCATGTTATTTTCCAGCTCTAACATTCTGAATCGAAGACATGTCTGAGATTCACCTCCCTGGCCACCCAGAGCAGTGAAGTTCACACTGGGCTTCTTTGTTATCATTTCTGTCCCCTCTGCCCCAGGAAGGACCAGGTGCAATCTGAATGTGAGGCCACTTGGTCACCGTGTATGGGGGGGCTGAGAGGGGTGGGTAAAGCTGTCTGGAAGTCCCATGATTCCCAAGGACATTCTCCTGCCCTCCCTTAACAATCCATCATTCAATAATGTTGCCCTGGCTTGGAGCTGTTTTCTCAGCAGCCAGACCTCCTCGCCCACACAGTCCAATATTTGAGCCAAGGGAGCACTCAGCCGGGAGAAGGAAGTGTCCTTTAGAAAGGGGTTGTTGGGGGGGGGGTTGCAAGGCTCCTCAATGGCTCCATTGACATGCTTAGGCTGGATGACAATCAGCCTGCCCCCAGCTCCATCAGTCAGGCCGAAGCGGTCAGGCTTGGTTCGGTCAATGGTTGGCATGGAGGCCAGATGCTGCTTTGCCAGAGCTGGGAGCCAGCGTATTTTACATGCTCTGAAATGCCAGCTCTGTTTAATGGAGAGCAGCTGGTATGAACTTTAATTCCTTCAGAGTTTTAATAAAAGCAGTGCTAATCAGGTCCCAGAGGCTGCTCTGGCTCCGACTGGTACTTCTCCGACTTCTCCCCTTCTTTGCATTTGCTTCAGCTCCTGGGTCCTTGGCTAGCACCTGTTACCTGGAGAGGATTACGCTTCCGGGGCCAAGACCCAGGTGTGCACACTGGGAGAAGCTTATCTCTCCAGGAATAAAACTGGTCAGTGGAAAAAGACAAACACCACCGGCTACCAACAGAACAGCTGCTGGATGGTTATCAATTCAACTCTGTCCCACCATCATTAAGTACTTCCATGATTCCAGTGTTGGGGATACAAATGCAAAAATGAAGCAACAGCCCCTGCCTTCAAGGAAATGATATAAGAGTATAAGGGGATATACAGATCTATGTATGCATTTATACATGTGTATACATGTGTAAGCACATATATAAGCATAGATAGATGTATGTGTATATGTAAACACAGGATATTTATAATTTATTTTTTAAATATTTTCCCATAGTTACATGTTTCATGTTCTTTCCCTCTCCCCCAAATCCTCCTAAACCCCTTAGCCAACGTACAATTCCACTGGGTTTTACATGTGTCATTGATCAAGACCTATTTCCATATTACTAATAATTGTACTAGGGTGATTGTTTAGAGCAGTATTCCCAAAGTGGGCGCCACCACCCCCTGGTGGATGCTGTAGCAATACAGGGTGGCAGTGATGACCACAGGTGCATTTATCTTTCCTATTAATTGCTATTAAAATTTTTTTAAAATTAATTTCCAGGGGGCTAAGCAATATTTTTTCTGGAAAGGGAGCTGTAGGCCAAAAAAGTTTGGGAACCACTGGTTTGGAGTCTACATCCCCAATCATATCCCCATCGACCCATATGATCAAGCAGTTTTCTTCTGTGTTTCTACTCCCACAGTTCTTCCTCTGAGTGTGGCTAGTTTTTTTTTCTCATAAGTCCAACACAAGATATTTAGAAAGTAAATACAAATTAATTTCAAGAGAAGGCAATAATCAGAGGTTGTAGAAATAAGAATAGTTTCTTGTAGGAGGCAACATCAAAGGTGAGCTCTGAAGGATGTTAAGAGTCCTAAGAGGGGAAAATATTAAAGGAGAACATTCCAGTCATGGGGAATTAACTGAGCAAAAAGGCATGGAAAGGGAAAATGGAACATCATGGGTGGGTGAGCTAGGCGAGTTTGGCTAGAATGTAGATTTAATAAAAGAAATAGATAAAAAGGTAATAAAAGAAAGAGATAAATAAACATCCTGGAGAAAGGCTGAAGCTAAGTTGAGAAGGATTTTGAATGCCAAGTAGGGGCATTTATAGTTTATAGGGGCATCTATATATTTATATATAAATAGAGACATTTATAGATTAGGAAGCAATAGAGAATCATTGGAATTTCTTGAGCTGGAGTGTGGTATAGTCAAAGTTGTGCTTTCAGAATAATACATCTGCAGCTGGGTAGAGCATGGAATGGAGAAGAGAGCTTAGATGCATTGTCAGAAGTACCTGGGGTTTCTACATGAGGTTTCCTTAGTGTCTCCTCAATTTCTCTGGCAGTGAGGAGGTAGGACCAAAGAATTGTCTGACTTCAAGTTTCTGGCAGATCCCTGTATCTGTGTAGGGACTAAAACAGCATCCTCTGTGCTAATTGATGGTTTGGGATAGTTTGTCTTGGGGGTAAACAGAACCAGAAAATCATCATCATTATCATCATCATTTCACCATCATCATTATTTATATAGTGCTTTACAAAATCCCTGGGGATAGATGTTATTTTTAACCCCCATTTACAGATGTTGAAACTGAGGTTTACAGAGTTTAAGTGACTTGTCCAGATCCACACAACTAAGAAGCCATATTTGAACTCAAGACTTTCTGAGGTGCCCTGAGCCTTAATATTCTTCCAAGTTCTTCCATGTAGAAATATTGACTATGTTCTATGTATTAGCTTTTACTATTGTAATGAGATCTCTGAGTACTGACACCATTACTGTGGAACTCTCCTACCTGTTGTATAAATAAATATATAAGAAAATTGAAGGACAGAGAAATTAAGTTACTTGCCCAAGGTCACTTGTCAGTGCTAGTAAGGGGAAGAATCCGGGTCTTTGGAATCTTAAGACCAGTACATTGTTCCATGTTTCTTCTCCAATTATTCAGGAGAATTTGTCCTCTGCTTATTCCAAGGAGCAGCAGTCACCTTTCCTCAGTGAGAACTTTCTCTTTTTTTGCTCCTGACATTTTGTTTGGTTCTCTTTGACTTCTGGAACCTCCTGATTCTCAGCTAAGATTTCTGTGTTCATGATTGCACAATTTCAGGGCACTCTATTATTTCCCAATCAAGCCTTCTCTAGATGAGGAAAGAAAGAGCACACTTTTAGAATGGGAGAATTTATTCTCTTCAGTAAACTGTTCTCTCTTTGCTGGGCTTGAAGCCTGAAGTGTGGGCGTTTTTAATACCCTCTTAAACCTTTGTGTTACCAGATGCAGGCTCAATTATACTATTGGCATGAATACTAAATTTATGGGTTTGGAGGGGGAAAGAATAACTCTGAAGTGGAGAAGGGGAACCCTGGGGATAGACAGGTTTTTAATGTTGAAATACAAGATACAAGCAGCTAACCTCATTTTCTCTGAGGATTTCAGGTAAACCACATTGTCTTTTTCTGGTTTCCAGGGAGCACTTTGGTTTTTAATAGCATAAGAATGTGCATTTAGACAATCAAAAAGTATTTAGAGAATCAACAAGTATTTAGAGAATATTTACTTTTTACGGACTCAGATCTCTCCTAGGTCTGCCTGTTGGTAGACACAAACGAGTTAGACACTGTAGCTCCTGCCCTCAAAGACCTTAAAATCTAGTTGAAATCCCAGAGCTAAGGCACTAATTAGGGAGTCCTTCCAAGCTAGACTGTCTGGTATTGGCTATAAGTGCAAGAGGAATTCAAAGGAGAGAGCTCAGTCTGGACTTGAGTAATCTTTATCTAGCACTTAATGGTTTACAAAATGTTCTTCCCTCAGCAGCCCTGTGTTAAGTAGTACAAGTTTCACATTAGAGAAAGAGATACTGAGGAGTTAAATAATTTGCCCAAAGCTAGGACACAAGCTCAAGTTATTGGACTTCATGTCCAAATCTCTTTCCACCATGTTGGATTGTCCTTCTGAAAAGATGGACAGAGGCACCTCAGTGGCACAGTGGATAGAGTTCTGGGCCTGGAAGCAGGAAGACCTGAGTTCAAATTTTGCCTCAGTCATTCACTTTTGTGAGCTTGGGCTTGGTGACTTGGTCTCTGTGTTGGGGTGGGATGAGGCAAAGCTGTCTGGAAGTCCCATGATTACCAAGGAATCCTACCTTCCTGACCTCCCTTAACAATCCATCATTCAGTCACATTCTGGTTTGGGGCTGTTTTCTTTTCTTTTCCTTTTTTAAATTTATTTTTATTGTCATGCAAAACACAATTCCATATTGGTCATTGTTGTAAAAGCAAAGTCATCCATAACCAAAACCCCAAAATAAAACCATAAGTACATTTATGTGAATCCTTTAAAACAAGGTTGTTGGGAGTGTTGTAAGGTCCCTCAATAGCCCCAATGACATGCTTAGGCTGGGTGACAGTCAGCCCACCTTCAACTCAATCGGCCAGTCAGTCAAGACACTTAATCTCTGTTTGCCTCAGTTTCTTCAACTGTTAAAAAAGTTAAAGAAAAATTGCAGCACCTATCTTGAAGGGTTATTATATGAGGATCAAAAGAAATAGTATTGTTAATATGCTTAGTACAGTGCTTGGAACATAGCACTATATACATGCTTATTCCCTTTCTTAGAATTTTTGGAGGAGGGGAGGCAAGTAGGAGGGCATGTCAAAAGAGAGAACAGCAAGAGGAAAACCCTGAGGGTTGGAATCAGTCTGATAACTATCTAGGGATTGTGAGGAGACCTGACTGATTAGAGCATTGTCCAGTCATTTGTAAAAAAAAGAATAAGCAAGATGGGGCCAGAATAATTTCCTGAAACATTATTTAATATCTTTTATTGATATTTTAATACTAATACACCATAATTGTTTTAATCTTCTCTCTCCATCTAAGCCTAATTTTTTAGTAAAAAACAGAAACAACCAATTCAGAAACCACATTTATCTAATACTATGTTCTAGAAATTGGCCACCTCTTTGCTATGAGGAAAAATGCTAATTATCTGTATTCTAGGACCTTGCCTAGGTTTCTTATTACTCAGTATTTGACTCCCTCTCTTTAAGAAAACAAGCAAAGGAACAAAAACCTTACCTTCTTTCCCAGAATCAATACTATGTATTGGGTCCAAGGCAAAAGAGTAGTAAGGGCTAGGCAGTGGGGGTTAAGCGACCTGCCCAGGATCATATAGCTAGGAAATATCTGAGGATAGATTTAAATCCAGGACCTCTTGTCTAATCACTGAGCCACCTAGCTGCCCCCAATTTGACTCCCTTTCATTGGCATTTTCATTCATATTGCTATTGTCATTCCTTATTTTATTATCTCCAGTAGCAAGGTGGCTCAGGAGATTGAGCTCTGGGGCCTGAAGTCAGAAAGACTTTTCCCAAGTTCAAATCTGGGTACCCTAAGCAAGTCATTTAACCTTGTTTACTTCAGTTTCTTCATCTGAAAATGAACAAGGCAAGAAAATAGCAAACCACTTTACTTTTTGCCAAGAAAACCCCAAACGAGGTCACAAAGAACTGGATAAGATTGGAACGACTAAGCAACAACAAATTTTATTCTTTGGTTTTGCCTCTTTTGCATCAGTCCATACAATTCTTTCCATGTTTCTCCAGTTTACTTACATTCAGCATTTCTTGCTGTTCAATTATATTCCATCATGTTCATCTAGCAGAATTTCCCCCTGATCATCCCACAATCTAAAGTGTAATTCTTTTCATGCATAATACTCCCTACAAACTACTGAATAAAATCCAATCCCAACTTAATATTTAAGGCATTTCTTTGTTTCCAGCCTTCTTTCTTTGCCATTTTCCTACATAATCTCTATAATCTAATCAAACTGGATTATTCCTTATTCCTCTGAAATATCCCAATGGTGTGTCTTTGCTCCTGCCATATCCTTCCATTTTAGCTTTACCTGTCTCATGATATTCTATTTATGCTTCAAGGCATAATTCAAAAGCTGCCCCTTTCCTGAAGACTTCCTCAATTCCCCAATGTGGGGATGAATTCCCATAGTCTTAGGGCACTTAACCACATTCCACTTTGTGCTATGTTTCATTTGGGGTTTTATCCCTACTAAGATTATAAATTCCCAAGGACAGGGATTCTGTCTTACACATGACTGCACTCTTTACTGAGTTCAGAACAGTGTTTCATATATATAGTCAATGTAAAATCAGAGTTTCTTAAACCTGGGATCCAATAACTTTATAAAAAATTATTTGTTACACAAAAGTTCCCTGGTAACTCCCTCCCTCCCCACCACTTCACACATCCTAGGAAAGGTATTATTTGACCAAAATGTGTGTGTGTATGTGTGTGTGTGTGTGTGTGTGTGTGTGTGTGTGTGTGTGTGTGTATAAACTACATCTTATGTGTTTCTATTTATCAGTTCTTTTTCTGGAGGCAGACATTCAAAGTAATTCTTAAAACGATTTTTCTGTTGCTGTATTTAATGTTCTCTTGGTTATGAACTTCTAAAAAATAACTATTTTCAGAATAATTAGTTTTCACTATAACCCTATATATTTTATTTTATGCATTTATTATTTTTAGAAGGGGATTGTGGTTTTTATCAGATTTTCAAAAAGATCTGTGACACAGAAAAGGTTAAGAAGCTCTGTTCTAAAAAAATACTTGTTAGATATAATCTAGCTGAATATGAAACAGCAACAGCAAGAATAGCTTCTAGCAAAATTTTCTTCAACCAGAAAATCTTTGATATGCAACAAAGTCCATTGAAAAGAACACTTATTCTGGACCTAGAGACCCTGGGTTCAAATCTCACTCACCCTTGACACGACCTATATGACCTTGAATCACTTTACCTGCCAGGGCTTCAGTTCATATATAAAATGAGGGGGTTAAACTAAATGGACTCTGATATCCCTTTCAGCTCTAGGCCTTTGCTTTTGTAATTCTATGATTCTGTTGAGACTGAAACTAATTCCAGAAAGGCTTTCTGGATAGGAGCAAATAAGTCACAAAAAGTTCCTTGTTTATATAAACCACATACTTATTACCAGCTATGTCCTCACCATACTGTTTATACTCCAGCTATCATCCTCATCTCCATCCCTCTGCAACCTTGAACCCTGCCCTTGGATCCTCAGCCTCTCCAAGGTAAGCTTTACCTTGCTGGGATACAAGCCTCTAAATCACTTCCCCGGCAGCTTTTCTTCCTTCTCCTTTCCATACCTTCTTTATATATTATCTTTCCCCTTAGAATGTAAACTGTTAAAGGCAGGGACTCTTGGCTTGTTTGTATTTGTATCTACTTAATATGAAGCTGACACATAGTAATCAATCCATTGTTCTATTGTCTCTCTGTGTCTGTTTCTATGTCTGTGTCTGTGTCTGTTTGTCTTCTCTCTCTCTCTCTCTCTCTCTCTCTCTCTCTCTCTCTCTCTCTCT
>NC_058135.1:244052627-244092627 GCF_016433145.1 Gracilinanus agilis
TCTCACACACACACACACACACACACACACACACACACACACACACACACACACACACAAAGTTCCTCCTTCCCTCGCTCCCTCCCTTCCTTGCACATAGCTGTCCAGGAATGTGTATTGAATTGAACCAAGGTCAGTAACTGGTCCCAGCCTGAAATCATTGGCATTTGTCCTTTAGGTAGGTCAGGAAGACCTGTGTTCAACACTAGCTGTGGTCATGGACTAGCTATGTGACCCTGGGCATGTCACTTAACTCCTGTCTGCTTCTAATTTCCTCACCTATAAAATGGAAATAATTATAACTCCTACCTCTCAGGGCTCTTATGAGGATCAAATAAGATATTTGTAAGATATTGCTTAGTACAGTTCCTAGAACATAGGAGGCATTTAATAAATGCATACTTCTCTTTCCTCCCTTGCCCCTTTCATTGCTACTTGACCAACGGTCAGGTTCTCAATACCATTCCCTTTATCTCCATGGTTTTGATCTTCTCTCTTTTCCCTTCAAAACAGTACAATTATTTAGCGCTTTTAATATTTTCAAAGCATGTGTAAACATTATTTCATTAGTAAAGAGAAGGCAAAAGCATCCCCACGTTAAAGATAAAGGAACTGTGGCACGAGGGGTTTATGTATCATCTTAAGGTCATATAATGAATTAAGGAACAATTGGGAGTAGAACTCGCATCTTTTAACTCAGTGTTCTTGCTTTTTTTTTTCCTTTTGAGCTCTGTAAAATTTACCTCTCCTAAGCTCCATCTCATTCCCAAAGCAACCTATTGCCAATTTAATCAAGACACTTTGGGCTGATACTAGCTTTTGGGCTTATCCCCAGCCTGATCTGAACTCCCTCTATTTTCCTTGTGACCCCCATATGAAGTCTCTGGGTATAGACTTGAGGTCCCCAAAGCTGAGAAACTAGCAGAGAGGGGCTGTTCACTTCCCTACTTTTCACTGGGATTCATATGCCAATGATATAGGTAAAGGCAGATCCATACTCCTTCAGTCCCTCTTCATATCCCTATGGTAGACTTGTTGAATGTCCTGCTTCATCTCTCAGAGGGTCTTTATCATAAATTTTCTCTGGGATCATTTTTCCCAAGTGATCCAACCTCCTAAAAGGATCAAGGGATCATTATATTTCTTTTTCCATAAAGGAATAAAACCCCCTGCCGTGTCCTACTTAATAGGAACAGCCACTGTCCTTTGGGCCCATATCTAAGGGAAGTAACACTCTATCTTTTAATGTTAAAAATGGCAAAGAAAAAGAAAAGAAATGGGATTCAACATCCACTTGCAAATAGGAAAAAAGAAATTATATGCTGTTGCCTATTTGAGGGAGAAGGAAGGGGAAATGGGGCAGGAAGCTCCAAAGAAGTTGGAGAAGGTGGGCATCCTTCCAAAAGAGAACCCTGACCCGAGCTTTTGATTTCAAGGAAGAAGCCTTTCAAATTGTGAATAACCATTAAAATATGAGTAGTTGCTAACTGCAAAAATGACCAAAATTTACTGGCTCCCAATACAAATTGGACCTGAGTTTAGATCATAGAATATTTTAAAAAATAACTAGAAACAGTTTGTGAGGCTGAAATTATGTTAATTTATGCAGTTCCCACTGCTGCTGGGTTTAAAAATAGCTTCATTTCAAGAAAACTAGTTGTACTGTCAATCTGCTTTCTCTAGATTGCTTTTCTCTCTTGCTCTCACCCCTTTAGTAGATATTACACTAGCCACAGGGCATACATTAGGTGGTGGCCCCTTTCCACCCAAGTTGGCCATTGGCATTCATGGGGGGAAGGGCTCTATTTTGTTGTGATTTTTGTTTGTTTAATATTTTTTTAATAAGTCAAAGAGCCCAGAGTTGACCTGTGTGTTTAATGGAAGCTCAGACCTCTGGCTGGTTGGCTGGTGTGAGGTGTCTCTATAATTGCTCTTGGTTCAAACACCCCTGACGATACTTGCTTTTAAGCTTTTAAAGGGCAAAAATGATAGCAGTTACTTCTCTAATATGTTCCTCAGCACGTAGGCTAGTTTTGGACACCCAGTATGGCCAGTCCACCTGCAACACACATAGACCCAAATATGAAGTTCAAAGGAGTTACTATTAGACTTAACACTTAGCTATTTTAGAATCACAGAATTCTGTAGCAAGTGAAGGGAGCTCAGGCACGATGAATTATATCTATAACATATCAAGCAGGTGTTCATCAGGATTCCTTTTGAAGGCTTAAAAAAGGGGATGTGACCTAGAGATGGGAGGTCCTGGGTTCAAATCCGGCCTCAGACACTTCCCAGCTGTGTGACCCTGGGCACGTCACTTGACTCCCATTGCCCACCCTTACCACTCTTCCACCTATGAGCACACACACAGAAGTTAAGGGTTTAAACACACACACACACACACACACACACACACACACACACACACACACACACACACAAAGGGATGGTGAGCTCACTACCACCACCACCGTCACCCTCTCTAAGAATGCCTTTTCATTTCTGAATGCTTTTAATCATTAAGAAGTTTATCATGATAATGAGCAAAATCTGCCTCCCCGTGATGTCTGAGCAGTGATATTAGTTCTTCTCTTCAAGAACAAGTAGAAAACAGGTAGGTGGTACAGTATATAGAGTGCTGGACATGGAGTCAAGAAGTCCTGAGTTAAAATCCAATCTTAGATATTTCCTAGCTGGGTAACCCTGAGCAAGTTACTCAGCTCTGTTTGCATCAGTGTCCTCCTCTGTAAAATGAGCCAGAGAAGGAAATGGAAAACCATTCCAGTATCTTTGCCAAGAAAACTCCAAATGGAGTCACAAAGATTCAGACATGACCAAAAATACCTGAACAAAATTTCTGAATGAAAAAAGCATAGAATCAGAACGTTACAGCTTAAAAGGACCTTAAAGGTCAGTTAGTCCAATCCTTTCCTTTATGCTTGAGGAAACAGGAATCCCAAGAAGAGAAATGACCTACCCAAGGCTACACAGCTAGTTTGTAGCAAAAGTAGAATTAGAAACCAGGTCTCTTGACTCCCAGACGAATCCACCCCATCTAATTTTGTTGAGTTGTAGATGTGGTTACAGGGAAAGATTACTCCCACTTATAACATTACCTGTGTGTTGTTGGATGAGTCCCTTAATTTCCCTAGCTTGAAGTTTCTTCACCTGTAAAATGAGAGGGTTGGACTTCTCAGGTCGCTTCAGGGTCTTCTTCAAGCTGCCTTGTGAATTACCCTAAAGCCATAGTGTAGGTGAGGGCTGAGGTTCCTCAGCCACCAAAAATGCATGGTGGCTATCGCCATCTAGTGGCCACCTAGGTAAAATGTGAGCAAGTAGTTTTCTTTGATTTTATGAATGTAACTGAGATCCAACCAGAGGTGTACTGGAGCTCGCTCCACTTAAGAGCTAATTGTGAAATTATCAATGTGAGCATTTACAGATAGGAAATTAAGAAATGTTACAATGAAGGTCTTGTTGAGTCCATAATTAAGAAAGTGAGAAAGAAAATATTAATAATGAAGATTTATCTTTTTATTGTTGTTAAAACTCTCACCTTTCTTAGAATCAATACTTTTTTTAAATGAAAAAGAAAAAAGAAAAAACAAGAAAAAAAGAAAAAGGGAAAAAAGGAAAAAGAATCAATAGTTTGTACTGGTTCCAAGGCAGAAGAGTGGTAAGGGCTAGGCAGTGGGGGTCAAGTGACTTGCCCAGGATCACACAGCTAGGAAGTGTCTGAGGTCAGATTTGAACCCCAAACCTCCCATCTCCAGGTCTGGCTCTCAATCCACCGAACCATCCAGCTGGCCCCTAGATTAATCTTAAAAGTATGTCATGAGTATATTCTTTTCTGGAGAGCTAGTTGTCAAATATTTGCCAACTCACCGCTATATTTATCCCATACTCATTAGCTGTTGGTTTAAGTGGAAGGTTTTTCCCTAGAATAAATCTGAGGGAGGATCACTAGTCTTCCAAGAATCAGAAAGGCACTTTATGGTTTTTCTGAGGGTACAGGACAAGAATTAAGATAATGTCTTCCCTTTCTGCTTCCCTGACTCAATTTCTGTGTCATTATGATATAAGTTTCAGTGCAGTAAAAGGTATAATATCCTAGATTTTGTGCTTGAAGACATGATGTAATCTAACTCCTCATTTTTCAGATAAGGAAACTGAAGCCCAGAGATATTAAGCGCATGTCTTTTCTCCTTCCTGGGAAAATGAGGATAACTACTTATCATCTAGCAGGAGAATCTCATTTTTATTTTTTACTCCTTTTTGATTCTTCTTTTGCCATTTTGGTAGGCTCACAGCTTATCACAGTTAATGATTGTATTCATATATTCAGGATATCCCAAAAGTCTCATTACAGTTTTAAGCTTGGGATATCCTGTGTTTTACCAGAGAGATAACTGGCAGTATTGGGTCAGGATCTAAACATGAAATACCAGGGAACCTTTGGGGATGAAGTATAGACAGATTGAGGTATAGGTTGTACCTCCTCCTTCTACTTACTTGTTTATTCATTGATTGTATCTGGACCTTAACCGTAAATCCTACTTGAACTCCTTCTGCTAAAGGATGAAGACTTCCATGTAGTGAGTCAGGGAACCATATAATTTGCAAAGCTGGTCTTGGTGGTTCTGAACCAGTGTGATTCTCACCATTGTCTGCTACCTTCACCAGCAGCCAGTCTCTAACCCCTACCTAGACCTGCTGTCAAACCTCCATCATCCCCAGTTCCAAGGAATGTGGGCAGACATGATAAGATAGTGGAGGAAGCTTATCAGTTAAGAGAATTTAGAACTTGGTAATGTCACTACTGGATCTGTATCCCAAAGAGTTAAAAAAAAAAGGTGGGGGGGGGGGGAAGGACTTACTTGTACAAAAATATTTTTGGCGGCTCTTTGTAGTGGCAAAGAGATTGAAGACATGTCCATCCATTGGGGAATGGCTGAACAAACTGTGGTATATGTTGGTGATGGAATACTATTGTGCTTTAAGGAATGATGAACAGGATAATTTCAGAAAAAGCTGGAAAGATTTGCAGGAACTGATGCAAAGTGAAATAAGCAGAACTGTGAGAACTCTGTATGTAGTAACAGCAATATTGGATGATGAATACCTGTGAAAACTTGGCTACTCTCAACAATACAGTGATCTGGGACCATGCAGAAAGACTTGTGCCTGGGAATGCTATTCACCTCCAGAGAAAGAGCTGTTGGAGTGAGATAGATGTAGATCAAAGCATACTGTCTTTCACATCAGTGTGTTTATGGTTTTATTTAGTGGTTTTTGTTTTGTGTAAATGTGCTTTTAAAACAGTGACCAATATGGGAAAAAATTTTTTAATTGACTTCCTATCTGTTCCCCATATCCAACATTCCATCTCTTGCCTCCATGGCTTTTATCAAATGAGTCTTCATAGCTAGGAGGCAGTCCTTCTTCATCTCTATTTGATAGACCCTCTATCTTCTTTCAGAATTAGGTGCCATCTCTTATGCAAGGCTTTTTCCAATTGTCTCCCCATCATTAGCAGTTTCTCTCTTTAATCCATTCTTATAACTATATTTACAAAATATCTCAGTCATGTATAATGGAAACCAAATAACAGGCATAGTTCTTCAATCCTATACTCAGAACATTCATTCAGTTAATGTATACATGTTTTGAAGCCAAAGTTAAGGTCTTGGATGCTTGGAATCGAATTCCCATGAAAGAGTTGAAAAGAAAATCTTGACTTTGTTACTTGTCATTAATTACCTTTACTGTTTTTTCATTTCTTTTTTTTTATGCAATGTATTCCTGGCAACTCTCCAAGATAAGCCAAAAAGTAAGCGCTATTAACATTGGTAGAGGAAACTTCCTATACTAATGAAATCCACATCCAACCAGAAAGATTGAAAAAAAAGCACAAAAAACGACATCTATCCCATAGAATAATTTGGAAAGAGTATGGGGCAATGAGATGTGTTAAATAGGTACCTACCAGTTATGTAACCCAGTTACTCACTTAACTTAAGTAACTCACTTAACCCTGTTGCCTCAGTTTCTTCATTTGTAAAATAAACTGTAGAAGGACATGACAAACCACTTCAGTATCTCTGCCAAGAAACCCCCAAATGGGGTCACAAAGAGTTGGCCATGACTGAAAAAAATGATTAAACAACAAAAACAGAGCAGAGTTAACAACATTTTATTTTCTTGTTTGTGGTAGATATTGGTGTCCTTCCTTCTAGTTTCCCAATCTTCTCTCATTCCCTCCATTTCTATGTGGTGAATTGCAAACTATTAGTAAGTTCTTCTTGCCTCCCTTACAAAGTGTTTCTCTTCATGGCCTTTCAGGCTACTGAGTCATAACTTTTCTCCTT
The DNA here is from genome assembly GCF_016433145.1 of Gracilinanus agilis. Classification (NCBI taxonomy): domain Eukaryota; kingdom Metazoa; phylum Chordata; class Mammalia; order Didelphimorphia; family Didelphidae; genus Gracilinanus; species Gracilinanus agilis. Next base: position 244,058,996 of record NC_058135.1, read on the forward strand.
TGATGTACTCTAGCATTTGTGATGGTCATTCAGGGCCTGACATGTACAGAGATAGAGGAGGGAGTAAATATCCCAGCTGCCCCAAGTATTTCACTTTGCTTGCTGGAGGATGGAGGATGCTGACATTTCCATCACTCACAGGCTTGGCAGCTCTAAAAACAATTTGTATCCTCTAACAGATTAGGGTAAGTGGTTCCATCATTTTACCCAGAAAGCAGATGGAGAACAGAGGCTGAGGTGATGGAGGAATAAGACAAAAATTTGGATTGTTGTGGTACTTGGGACTTGCAGTCAGGAAGATTTGAGTTCAAATCTTGCCTATGATGGAGAAAGTCACTTACATCTGTCTTATTTTCCTCAGATCTGTAAAATGGAGATTAAAAAAAAGCACCTAACTTACAAAGTTAATGTATGTGTGTGTATGTATATATATGTGTGTGTGTGTGTGTGCTCATATAAGTGTGCTTTTGTATGTGTGTGTGTGAGTATATATATATATATATATATACATATATATATATATATACTGCTTTAAGCAATATATAAGCCCAGTTATTCGTGGCTGCTCTAGTCTCTTATGCTTGCTTCTACCATGATATGACAATTAATAATAATAACTTAGCTACCTTTTTTAGTGAGCCTTTTTTCTTGTTTTTATTACAAGCATATAATATTAATTGACAAAACACTGAATACTGAATTGTTTATGCTTACGGTAACATACCTTCTTTGATTGGAAACTGCCAGAAACTTGTCAGCTCTTTAGAGAAACCACCCCATTAAAACTTCTCCTTTACATCCATTGATGGGCTCTGACAGTCGCAGGAATCATCTTATGTCAAAAGAGAGATACTTACCCAAGGCATAGACCAATAAGACTTCAGCATTGACTGGGATGGAAGCAAGACTACCAAAATCATCCCTTTAAAAACAAGTGGCCATAAAGTGACATACCAATAAGAAGCAGTCAATTCAATTTCTATGATCAAATACCAGCCGGGTGACAAGGCTAGACAGAGGAAACTCAAGCCACCTGGCCAAAGACTTTTATTCTTATTAGTGTTTATCAAATGATCTTCCAATCTTAATTTATATTATTATTAATGACATATAAAGCTTTCAGCTTTTCAAAGCCCTTCACGTATATTGTCTTATTTGATCCTCATAACAACTCTGCGAAGTAGATGCTATTCTATTTTTGTCCTCATTTTACAGATGGAGAAAACTGAAGAGAAGAGAGTTTAAGTGAGATTTGTCTGAGGTAACATAGCTAGCATGAGGCAGGATTAAAACTCAGGTTTTCTTGGCTCCAAACTCATCCTCTATTCACCGCAGTGTTCAGCTACCATTGTACAAAGTTTATTAAATTGGCCTTCTTATTCAAATCTCTTATGTCATAAGCCAGCTTTTGTTTATTTTCCCACAGAATCTGATCATCCATCAATACATAATGGGGAGATGAAATCCTAGATCTAGAAAGGTAATATTCAAAGGTTTCCCTACAACCATTGGCATCAACCACCTTGCTAGAACATCTTGGACTGGTTGTCTATGTAAGGCATGTCTAGAGGTCATTTGGAACTAGAAGAAATGGCCAGAATTAGGATTTTTAGGACCATAATGTCTCCAGGCTCACTGTGCTGTGAGACAGCTGGTTCTCAATACCTCCCAGGTTTCCCTTTTTAGTCCCTCTTTCTGATTGTCTCTAAGCAATTCTATTGAACTGACTGTAGTTTGGTTTGTTTCTGTAACACCAAAAATCATTCCGGGAATACTCACTCTATTAATGATTTCATTCCAAACAGTGATGAAATCATTAACCAGAGCAGATCTACTGTCCAAGTGTATGCCTTTCATTTCCTTTGAAGTTACTCCTCAATCTGTCAACCTAACCAACTTCTTCAGAAGCTAACAGTAATTTAATCTCCTTGCATTTAACTATTACTCAAGCTTTTTTAATCACTTCAAGTAAAAACCTATTCATTACTTAATTTTTAGTGTTTAAAATTTAAGTATTTTATTTTCTCAAAGGCCTTTTGTCTATCTGTTACTAATGATTTAGGACTTCACGGAGTTTAGAGATTTTCATGATTTATTAAATTGCTTATCTTTCTAATATTGAACTACCCTTTTCATTCTCTGATATGAATCTTACTGACTTTGTATTCATTGCTATAATCTGTTGGTCATTAACTTTTAAAAATATATGCAGTAATGTTAATGATGCTGTTCTGAAGTATTCTTTTAATATCTATCTTTGCCAGGCTTAGAGATCAGAAGTCTATTTGCCTTGTAGAAAGAATTAATAGAGTGACATCTTTCTTCACATTAGAAAATGGCTTAAATAAGATAGGGATTATTTTTTTTCTCTAAATGTCTAATAGAACTAAATTGTGAATTTATCTGGTCCTGACACCTTTTGCAATAGTGACTTGTGAACAGACTACTTAATTTCTCCTTCTGACTTTGGTATATTTGACATCTATTTGCTGTTAAATATTTGTCAATTTGAATGTTTTAACAAATATTCATCCATTTCTTTTAGATTGTCTGTTTTATTGCCATATAGCTATGCATGATCCTCTTTAGCAGATTCCTTATTTCTGGCATATTTGTTGTGGTCTTCCTTTTTTATTTTGAATTATGATAATTTGATTTTCTTTTCTCCTCTTTTGAGTCGAATTTAGTAACTACTCCTGTTACTTATTATTATTTCAGTTGTTATTTTATACTTTTATTCATTTCCAATATTTTGGCATTTTCCTACTCTGCTTTTTGGTGTATTTTTTCTTTTTTCTGTCTTGTTAGTATGAGTATTTATTGAAAGAATTTTACCTCTGAGTACTGATTTGGCTATTTCCCATAAACTTTGATATCTGTCGTCATCTTTTGTCTGTTGTTTCAATAATTTGTCTTTTAGCTCATTATTCGGGAAGTTGTTTTGGATTTTCATATAAGTCTATATCTACTGGTCATATTTTTCTTGATTACTATTTAATTAATTCTGAATGCTCCATGTGTATTTGAAAAGAATTTATCTCCTCTATTTTTTCCATTCAATTTTTTACATACATCTATCAGAGTTTCTCCAACACTATCCAAATCTGTAACTTCTTTATCTTTTTTTATTTTTATTTATTGCATTCCATTAGTGAGATGTTTAAATTTTCCATTAATATTGATTTTTCTATCTAATTTTTTTACAGCTTAGTTAACTTTTCCTTTATAATTCTTTTTTTTATGCCGTTAAGTGCATAGCTGTTTAAAATTGGTATTCTCTCATTGCTAGTGGTACCATTAAGCATGAAATACTTTCCTTTTTATCTCTTCTAATGCTTTTGAATTTGGCATGAACTTTGTTAGGTCTCAACACTGTAATTTTGAGTTTTCTGTAGTGAATTAAAGCACATAATTTTTAGTTCATCCTATCATATTAAATCTAAGCACATCTTTTGGTATTAGGCAAATGTGTTCCTCTAGGCAACAAAATATTGTCAGGTTATGTTTTTAATGTATTCAATAACTACTTTGTAAAAAGATGAATCCATCCCATTTACATTCAAAGTTATAACTATTGAATTTGCCTTATTCTCTATCATTCTGTGTTAAATTATTCATTTTGTCAGAAGGAAATAGAGTGTTCTTAATTTCACTAATGCTAACCCTTTCACAAGTGTAACATGGACACTAAAAAAAATCTCCTATTTTATGTTATTCCTACTATAAGTTTTACAAAAGCTTAAAATCTTTATTTAAGAGAATAATTTCATTCTAGAATAGCCTTTCCATTTTGATTTCCTGATTTTTCTTTCTTCCCTTCTTTCTTCCTTTCTTTCTTTCTTTCTTTCTTCCTTTCTTTCCTTTCTTTCTTTCTTTCTCTCTTTGTTTCTTCCTTCCTTTCTTTCTTTCTTTCTTTCTCTCTCTCTCTTTTTTTTCTTTCTTGTCTGTAATATAATCAACTGACTTTTAAACTCATACAAATGGGACAGCCAGGTGATGCAATGAATAGAGCTGACTGGACTTTGAAACAGAAAGGTTCATCTTCATGAATTCAAAATCAGCCTCAGACAATTACTAGCTGTTTAACTGTGGGCAAGTCGCTATACCCTGCTCCCCAAAAACAAACAAACAAACAAACAAACAAATAAATAAATAAATAGATAGATAGATAGATAGATAGATAGATAGATAGATAAGCAAATAGATAAATAAATAAATAAATAATGAATAGATAGATAGATAGATAGATAGATAGATAGATAGATAGATAGACAATGGAAATAGATCATAGACATGAAACTGGAAAGGATTTTAGAGGTCACCGAATCCAACCCAGTTACAGAACTAGAATTCAAATCCCTATTCCCTGTCTCCAAATCCAGGTTCCTTGTCACTGTCATATAGCATCCCCTCTATTTCTATCTTTTTCTGCCTCATCTGATGGCATTATTCATTAATGAACCCAAACAATTCTGCAGTTTTTTTTCATTGTCTTACAGTAATTTCATTAGATTAGCAAGTAGTTAATCATAATTGTAAAGTAATTGCAAATTAAAATATTTATCTTGGTATCCTGGGATTGTATTCTGGGTGGCTTGGAGAATCATAAAGCTGGTTTAAAGTTGACCATCTCATCAAATTCTTCTCGATTTCTGAATGTCTTCCATTTGTCCTTGAAAGAATAGTTAGCTTTGCTGGGAGGCTGATTTGGTGGTAAATTCTATCGCAGTTTTAGAATATCACATTACAACTCCTGTGATTTCTAGGTTTGGGAAATACATATTATGTAATTTAAAATAGATCTTTTCTTAAATTTATTATGCCTGTCTTCTTGACCACTTTTATGATGACTTCTTTGACTCTTTTGTCTTAAAATCAAGTCAGGTCAAGTGAACAAGCATGAATCCAGTGTTCAGGAACGATGCTAATAAGGAGGGATACAAGTACAAAGAAAAACAAAAGACAGTTAACCCAGCCTTCAACAAATTTATATTTGAATGGAGGAAGACAAATTGAGGAGACTGAAAAGCAGGGGGAGTAAAGGAAGTACTTTCCTTGGTAGAATGGGGAATGATGTCTATCAGAAGAACTCACCACAAATTGAACACGCATCTCTATAAACAAGTGTTTTCTTAATCCATTAGAACATTTTATCCTTCAGTTTTGGGGTGCTATCAGGATATAACATAACGCAACATAATGTAATATAATGTAAGTTGATTCTTATAGGACTTTATATCTACATAGTATCATAAATCTAGAACTGGAAGGGATCCAGATCCCATTTAAGCTAGCCCTTTTATTTTAAAGATGAGTACTCTTAAAAGAGAAGGTAAGTGGGGGCAGCTGGGTAGCTCAGTGGATTGAGAGTCAGGCCTAGAGACAGGAGGTCCTAGGTTCAAATCCGGCCTCAGACACTTCCCAGCTGTGTGACCCTGGGCAAGTCACTTGACCCCCATTGCCTACCCTTACCAATCTTCCACCTATGAGTCAATACACAGAAGTTAAGGGTTTAAAATAAAAAAAAAAAAATTTAAAAAAAAAAGAAAGAAAAGAGAAGGTAAGTGACTTAACTTACATCACACAAGTAAACATTATAATCAGATTTTGAATCCAGATCTCTGACTTTTGTCAGTGTTTTCTCCTGTATTATACTACAAATTAACTCAGGGCATTTTTTAGTAATAATCTTAGAATGTCATATTTGAAGTCAGGGGAGGAGGGAGAAAATAAGGAAAGTGGAGGAAATGAGGAGGGAGGAATCATGAATCATGGAATCATGGGGAAATATCCTAAATTTAAAAAGGGGGGAAAAAGTCCTGGATTTAAATCTTAACTCAGACAATAACTGTGTGAACTCAGACAAGTTGTTTAACATTAACTCCCCTGTCTATTTTCTCATCTGTTAATCAGGAACAATTATATCTGGTATGGCAAAAAGTGTTGGATTTTAAGCTAAAAGGAGCTGGTTTCAAATCCTTATTATGGTTCTTCTTGTTATTTTAGGCTCTGAGCCTCAATTTCCTCATCTGTAAAATAAGTAGGTTGAACAAGATGACCTCTGAGGTGCCTTCTGTCTCAGATATATGACCCTATCATCCACCTCACAGGCCTGTCGTAAAGATCAGATGAGATAATGACTATACAATTTTTCCAAAACCATAAAAAGCTACCCAAGTCAGCTCTAAATATTGGAGTTATAACAACCTTATATATCATGTGGTTTAATAATTTGCAAACATATACAATACTTTGATAGACTCCAAAATTATGAAATGACAACAGGATAAATTAAGATGGAGGAAATTTTATAGGAAAGCAGAATAAACTCAAACTTTTTTTAGACCCTAAAAGTATATGGAAATTTAGAATTTTTATAATCATTATTTTATAAAATATCTAAACATCTGTGATGGTACATAGTTCTATAATTGATACTTCAGAGGGAAAATACCACTAGCCTAAAATATTTCTGCAAAACTTTTTCACATTACACAGATGACTGGAGTTCTATGGAGGAAAATTTGGAAAATGTTTATATAGCCTCCTTTTTTTTTCCTCCTACAGAGGGGAAATGGTTTGCCCAGGACCATGTAGCTAGTCACTAACATAGAGTTCTGCCTCCTAGTCTAATGCTTTGTCCATTGTCAAACACTATCTCTTTCATCTTTTTTTTTTTAAATAACCCTTACCTTCCATCTTAGAATCAATACTGTGTATTGGTTCTAAGGCATAAAAGGAGTAAGGGCTAGGCAATGGGGATTAAGTGACTTGCCCAGGGTCACATAGCTAGAATTCTGTCTCTAGGTCTGGCTCTCAATCCATTGAGCCACCCAGCTGCCCCTTCTTTTATCTTATCTTTATCTTTTTTCTTATTCTTTTTTCTTATAAAGGCAAGATTCTTCATAGGAAATGAAGACCCCCTTGGCAGAACCAAAAATTGACCTCACTTCTTTTGATCATCTATTGTTCTCAAGACTGATCTCAAGACTATTTTTAGTTTGGAGTTTGCCTCGATGACATCATTTTAGAAATAATTTTATCCTTTCCACCATAAGCAAGTTGATTAGGAGGTAGAAATTGGCAAGTAATTATGCTTGCCTATCATGTTAGCTGCTCAAGTCAGAGTGAAATAAATTTCTATAACTCTGCCTTCCTTTCATTTCCCTAGCTGTCAAACTCTATGAATTAAGCTTCTTATGGGAACAATATCTGACCTAAATGTGTTTGAAAGGGCTTAGCAAGATGGAAAAACCATGATCCCCTTCTCCAGTCAACTTATCTCCTTGACACAACTTGACTGAAGAACACCCTCTCATCTTGTATTGGAAAAGCCTTCATTTGTAAAGAAAACAAGGTTGCCAGCCATCCTACCAAATGGAAAGGGTTTTTGTAGCCAGTGCATACAGACAAGCTCTACTCAGTTTTTCAAATTTGTTGACTTCTTTTTAAAACCCTTAACTTCTGTGTATTGGCTCCTAGGTGGAAGAGTGATAAAGGTGGGCAATGGGGATCAAGTGACTTGCCCAGGGTCACACCACTGGGAAGTATCTGAGGCCAGACTTGAACCTAGGACCTCCCGTCTCTAAGCAAGTTTGTTGACTTTTGTGAGCTGAAATATGAATTCTCAGAAATCTTTCAAGTGGGCCCTAATATAACTTCCTAGAAGGTCTTCTATGTGTCCTTAGCTTTTAGGGAATTAGATTAGGAACTTTGTTCTCAATGATAGACCACACAAGTGGAAGCCTATGAGATGCTCTACTCTGTATCCACGAATTTGTCTGGTGTGAGTTAGAGGGACCACAAGAAAGACATTTGGGACATAAGTAATTCATTTTCTATTCATGCTTTCAACTCTCTCAAACATCATTAAAATGATCTAGCTTTTCCTACTGTTCCATGTGGCAATGTTACATGCAGCAGCATTTACTCTGCTTTGCCTCTCAACACTTCTTTCCCTGAATTCTCTCAATTTCCCTTTTTCACACTCTTTTAATCATAAAATCTGAATTTTATAAGAGGACCTTATTAGTCCTCTAGTGTACCACAAATCTGGAAATAATAATAACTGACATTTATGTAAGCACCTTAAAGTTTTGTAAAGTGCTTTACACACTATCTCATTCAACCCTCATAACTGCCTTTAAGGAGGCAGATGCTATTAATATCTTCATTTTTATAGATGAAGAAACTGAGGCAGACAGAGTTTAAGGAACTTGTTTAAGGTCACCCAACTATTAAGTATCTGAGACAGAATCTGAATCCAGATTTTTCCTGACTACCAATTTGGTACTCTGTCCATATTTGGCTACTTAGTTTCCTGAACGGAATTCCTTGTAGCAACACTCTAAGAGTGGCCATCTAGCCATTTCTTAAAGATTCTGTGTGAACTCAGATAAGAACTTGTTTAGCTTCTTTGTCTATTTCCTCTTCTGTATAATTAGAATAATCATATGTGGTGTGATAGAAAGTATTAGATTTTAAGTTAAAGTCCCTGAGCTTAAATGATGATTTGGCACTCCTCTTTATTTATTAATTAGCACCAAAACCATGATTTCTATACTTTTAATTTAAAAAAAAAAACACAGAGATGGAGCTAGCTAAATAGTTCAGTGGATTGATATCATAACCTAGAGATGGGAGGTCCTGGGTTCAAATGTGGTCTCAAGACACTTCCCAGCTGTGTGACCCTGAGCAAGTCACTTAACCCTCATTGCCTAACCCTTACCACTGTTCTGCCTTGGAACTAATATACAGTATTGATTCTAAGATGGAAGGTAAGAGTTAAAAAAAAAAGTCAGACACTACTGAAAAATTACTGAATAACAACAAAATGATCTATCTCTAAGCCTCCATATTCCATATTTAAACAACTCTAATGTGAAATCTGAAATTTCTTTATTCTCTACCCATTGTTCCTAAATTTCCTCTCTGGGAACAAAAAAGTAAGCTTAATTCTTTTTCTATGTGAAAGCCCTTTATTCACATGAAAAGAGCTAATAGTACTTTCTTTCTACCTGAAGTTGAGTCTTTTCCACACTGGGATAAACACTTCTGGTGCATTCAATAATCCTTGTAAGACGTGAGTTCAAGTCCATTCATCATCTTTGTCTCCTCCTCTTCCCCTGGATACCCTTGAGCCTATCTTGATTATTTCTGATATATAGTGCCCAAAACTCAGCACAGTTTGGGAGACAGTGTCATAGGGAAAACAACTTTTGGTTTACAGTCAAAGGACCCAGGTTCAAATCCTGATTCTGCCATTCATTATTTGTGTGACATTGGGCTAGTTCCTTGATATCTCTGAGCTTTAGTTTCCTCTTCTGTAAAGCAATTGAACTAGATGAGCTCTAAGGTCCTCTCTCTTGATTTGAAATCTATCATCCAGCCAGACTACAGGCTGCAGTTTTTTTATAAAAACTTGTCAGCTTAGTACCTAGTCATCGGGGAGTCAAGTGACATGTGACCTTTCCAAGGATGGAGATCATTTTACCTAAACTTCTATGACCCTTGTGCTAGAGGCTTGTAACCTCTTCTGTTTTCCTTGATAGGCTTTCTCATGCCCTAAAGCAGTGGTTCCCAAACTTTTTTGGCCTTCCGCCCCCTTTCCAGAATAAATATTACTTAGCCCCCTGGAAATTACGAAACTATTTATTGAACTCAGAATAGAATGTAATACAAAAAAAAGTGTGGCCATCACCACCTCCCTAGATTGCTGCAGCACCCACCAGGGGGTGGTAGCGCCCACTTTGGGAATCACTGCCCTAAAGGGATAATCAAAATATTTCCCCTTTTACCTAAAAAGCACTGCACTGGAGGATAGGATTCCTAGATCCTTTTCCTAGTTCCATCACTATCTGACATATTGTGTCAGATAATATTTTGGACATATTAATTTCTCCTTCCTGGGATAGTTTCTTTCTTTCTTTGCAAAATGAGAGATTTGGACTAAAATAATCTTTGAGGTCTCTTACCAACTTATGATAGATGGGACTCTCTTTGGCAGGTGTTTCCTCTGTTCCAAATCCCTGGTTTATCTTTCTAAAAGGAAAGATCTGATTCTTGGGTACATAGGAATAGATGCTTAATAGTTTGTTATTGCTGAACTGAATGGAATGGGAACAGGGGAGCATTCTGGGGAACAGAATTTATCTCAGTCCTCTCTTGTGTTTTTTTATATATTTTATTCCATGCCTGATGACTCTATTCTCTCTGCTAGAGAGTGTCTGTCTTCCTGTTCTTAATGTCTCTGGAAAATATGTCTTCAGTTAGGAAATGTCAGTGATAATTTATTATCAAACGATTGATTAAAAATAAAAGAAGGAGCTCTCAACCTTAAAAGCTAATTGTATTTCCCTCTTGGGCCCTTAAATGTATCTGAGCCTGTGTAATTTGAACTAGCTATTTAAGGGGCTCTTGTCAGACGGATCGTTGAGAGGACAGAGTGGTTGGTCCACTGAAAAACATTTAACACAAAAAATGTCATTGCCTCTTCAAGTTCTGGATTTTTTTCCCACACTTCTGAACTAGAGAGTTCACATGGAACTTATCTCCATTTGTTTGCCATACCTGATAATATCAGTAACTCTTTTGAATTCCAGTGCCTCATCAACAACTTTCTACCAGACATCTACACCTAAATGGGTAGCTCAAATTTATCATGTTCAAAATGAATGAATAAATGAATGAATGAATGAATGAATGAATGAAAAATAATTTATTAAGCACTTACTATGTGTCAGTTACAGTGATAAATGCTGGGAATTCAAATACCAAAAGCAAGCAAGTTCTTGCCCTCAAGAAGCTTATAGTCTAAAAGGGGAACAAATTTTCTACCCCCACCCCAACTTAACCTAACTCTCTTCTAAACTTCCCTATTTCTATTGAGATCATTGACATTCCTTCCATGACCCAGGTTTGCAGTCAAAGGCACCAGTTGTCAAGATTTGTCTATTCTACATCTGCATCTCTCCCATTCCCTCATCCCCCATCCCATCTCATGTCTTTGTCTCCAGTTCAGTGCTTCATCACCTGAATAACTGATATTCCTTTTCTAGCCTCTCTTCTCTCCCAGCTGTCCTACTCAAAGCTCTTGAAAAGAATCTTTCTAAAACACAAACCCTATTTTGTAATTCTTCGGTTTAAAAATATTCAGTAGTTCCACCTATTGCTTTTAGCGTTTCAACCTGCCAGTTCAAGTCCTCCACAATCTAATTCTTAATTGATCTTTCCTTTAAAAAACAAAAACAAAACTGATACCTTCTGTGCTGGAATGAATTCTAAGACAGAAGAGCAGCAAGGGCTAGGAAATTGGGGTTAAGTGATTTACCCAGCAGGTCACACTACTAGGAAGCCTCTGAGGTCACATTTGAACCCAGGTCCTCCCAACTCCAGGCCTGATGTCAATCCACTGTGCTACCCTGTTAAAAACCAGCTTAAGTGCCAGGTGCTATAAGAAACTTTCCCTGATCTCTCCTATCAATGTTACCCTTCCAAATGAAATTCCAAATCATTTATTTGTGTTCATGTTTTATCACCTCAATAGAATCTAAGCTTTCTTGAACTCTGTTAACACTGTCAGGTACTGTTTCATTTCCCATCTTTGTAACACTAGTGCCTACATAGGGTCCAGCACAGAGAAGATACTTAATCAAATTGAAAATACTTAAAAATATTGAATTTAATTAAGTCAAGAGCGCTAGTGACTAAGTTTCATCTGAGAGGGCTTTCTGGAGGAGGCAAATCTCTGAAGTTTTTTAAGTGGGTGGTCTTGCCTTTCCTTAATACTGAACAAGAGTCTGCTATCTAAAAGCAGAACCAAAAGTCAAAAGGCCATTAAACCTCTTCAAGTTAATGAAGGAAGTCACTATGGAAAGCAATCTCTCCTTATAGGGGGACTGATTAAGGGAAAAGCTAGTTCCTGCCTTGAGACTTTTTGAGAACCCATTTAATATTCCTTTTGTGGGTTGATTTTAGCATTTGAATGTCTGGGCTTTGAAGTTAATGGCCATTTCTGGAGTATGTTCAATGGGTTGTCCATCTTGGTCATTAACACCTACAAAGCTACCAGAAGTTCCCAGCAAATGCCCTTAATATGAGGGCGATTCTTTTTTTCTGAATGATAAAACTTTGGAACCTCACAAGCACCAGAACTGGCTCCTATTTTAAACCTCCCTTTTCTCGGAAAAAATCCAATGATTTTTCTCCCTTGACATCTTTTAAAAAAATGTATTTGAAGAGCAGCTGTGGGGCGCTTTGATCTCTAGTGCTCAGCTCTCATAGATTTTTTTTCCCTCTTTTGTGCCACCTTTTGTTATACATTTATTCTGAGCCTTTACATATTTCAGCATGGTTCTTTCTTTCAAAGCCTACCCAGGTTAATAAAACACTTGATTCTTCCTGATAACCTAGATCATGAGGGAGAGGAACATTGCCTTTAGAATGCCATTGGGGAGTGGAGAGGGGGTACCAGAACAACACCTGCCTTGCAGTCTAACCAGGTCATTTTAGGTTTTTCTTCCAGTGGAGGGACATTATTTTTGGGAAGCCATAACTTGGCAATGAAAATCCACATGCCAGCGATCTGTGTTGTAATTAGGGCTAATACTAGAATTCAACAGGTATTTATTTAAGTTACAGTGTGTGGGAGACAATATGTAAGAGATAGCAAAGAGTGATGAATAGAATTCGGAACATGGAGTCAGGAAGTTGTCATTTTGTTGAGTCATTTCAGTGGTGTCCAACTCTTCATGATCCCATTTGGAATTTTCTTGGCAGAGATACTGGAGTGGTTGATATATCTTTCTCCAACTCATTTTACAGATGAGGAAACTAAGGCAAACAGGTAAAGTGACTTGCCCAGGGTCACACAGCTTATAAGTCTGAGCCCAGATTTAGACTCAGATCTTCTTGACTCCACCTAGCTGCCCAGAAGTCAGGAAGACCAGAGGTCAAATCCTGCCTCAGAACACTAAATAGCAATCTCTAGGCTTATTGACTACTTAGTATCCAAACATCAATGTGGCCATAGATACTCACTTACGCAGAACTTCTCTGAGATTCAGGTGGCTTTTGAATGCTGTCCATGTTAAACATTGAGATCTGTACATAGCAAGGGGAATAGAAGGTGGGGAGGGAATTTCCAAGCTAATGAGATCAACTGATCCTTGATTATAGGATCAAAGACTTGGAACTGAGAGAAAAGTCTTAAAGTACAGCCCTTTTATTTTACAGATGAGAAAAACAGACCTAGAAAGGTTAAAATGCTTCTCAAATATTGCAGATTTTATGTATGTATTTATCTATTCTATATTTATATTTAGATTATAGATATTTATAGATATATACAGAAAATATAAACACATGTGTATATGTGTGTATAGGTAAGTATGCATCAGATTCTGTATTCTAGGTCCCAGGAACACAGTCAAAAATGAAATATCCCCTGCCCACAAGAAGCTTACAGTCAAAGGTCCTGGCACAAATGGCCCCTAGTTTTAAATGAACATTTTATATTATTGAATTTGAACATTTCTCCAGAAAATGTCCAATCTGTTTTTATTATTTCCTATGCTGGTTTCTTTTATTCTGCTATTAAAATCTGGCATTTAGGACCATAAACACAGTTCAGATTGGTTTCGGGACTTTTCTATAAGCAGCAACATCTTTTTTGTCCTTTCTGGAAACTCTACACTTAACTTTGTTGTGCCTCAGCCTAATCAGTATGCCGAGCTAAACTCTTTAAAGATTGATGCCTCAGTCACAACAAATCTAACTCCTGCTGGGAATCGAGAATGCTGATCGGGGTGCCAGTCCTTCTTTAGCAAGACAGATCTGGCCAGCTTCATTTGCATTCAGCCGCCTGGACTTCCCAGACCCACGTACAAGTTCCCCTTCTGCCCTGTGACAGAAGGGACCCATGGCCTGACATCCAGCACCTTTGAAAAGGGAATTTGGAAAATGGGGCACGAGAGGGGATGCTGAGGGCATCAGAGGAATGGATGGCTTGGACCCTCTGTTTACTCCATTAGGAGAGATGAGGATTACGGTGCCAGCTGGGAAAGTCTGAAAGAAAAATTCAGTGAATTGCTCGAGCATGCTGGTCTGACATATATCCCTGCAAACATTAAACTCTTTTCTTGGACCTGAGACTACACTGAAACTTCAGGGCTGTTTTGGCAGTTGAAGCCACAGGATCTGCCTTTGTTGCTTGGCCAAACCCTTGATTGGCCTATGAGGGAGGGTGTTTGGAATAGATGCATTTGGCTCCTTGGAGTGTACAGAGGCCTGGGGCTTCTGTTTATTTATTTTTAACATGAATATGTATGTAGGCTGGCAAATTTACTAGATGCTGAGGTGAATGTGTCTGCAGAGATAGGAGAGAGAAGAGATGACTTTGTTGGAGCTATTTAATTCTTTCCTACTATCATGGGTCAAAGTTTCAAAAAGAAAAACATAAAATAATCTTTCTAATAATTTCAACAAGAAGCCTACTGATCAAAAAAAAAGAGTTAATATGTATCTCTAGAGAAACATGGTTTATTTTTTTTCCTTGATAGTTAAAAACTGCCTATGCCCACTAATTTGAATGTTTAGGCAATGGAAGCATCTTGGTTAAATTCCCAGGTTAACTAAAAATAAGTCAGTCTTTTTTTTTTTTTTTTGGTGGGGGTGGGGGGGGGAGAGCAGGCAAGGCCAGAAAAATAAAGCCCCATTACTCAAACCTTGTTATTATCTGAATTCAAATATAGAATGTATCAAATGCTATCCCTTTAATTCTCAACTAAAGAAAACCTCATGTAACACAATTAATCTATAAAATGGGCGTTAGCTTTGTTCACCAGAGCCAGTCTGTGGCTTTAACCTTGAAAGTGGAGCCAAGGATTTAGCATTCTCTTTAGTGTTCTTGTCCTTGAAAGAGTTCCACCATGTGAACTCCAGTTGAAATCATAATGGCACTAGCTAGCGCCTGTATCAATCAATTCTCTTTTGGTTTGGGGCCCATAAAACAAATATTTTGAAGGGAAACAAAGGAATAATAGAAATAGTTCTGGAAATTGACTGTTAGATAATAATTGAATGATGACTAACCCAGACTAAATCTTCAGTATATCTTTTCTTTTTTTCCTACAGATTTTGTGAAGTTTCATTAAAATCAATATTTTAAAATCATATTATTTATTAATTAAAATTGCATTATTAAATTTAAAGAATTCAGAACCTTTTCTGAAAAGACCTTTATTTGAATTAAAAAAAAAAAAGGAAAACACCTTGAATCCTACCCAATAGTTAAATAAAGGATCAATTATGCAATGGAAATACAAATAAAACTGATCCATAGAGCTAGTCATGTGGTTCATAAAACATATCTCTTACCCTCTTTGGGTCTTAATCTCCTCCTTTGTAATATAAACCACTCAGAGTAGATTATATTAGCTCTAAAGGTAGTGACTTAATGAATTTGTCACTATCTCTGGAGAAGAGGTCATCATAATACTAAAAACTCTTAGTTTGATTCCATCTCAAGGCTACAGAAGCCAAGGAGACGGAATGATATTGTGGCAGATACTCTGAATTAGACTCAGAAGATCTAAACTGTAATCCTGGCTCAACCTCTTTACTAGTTCTGTGACCTTGAGGCAAGTATCTTCCTCTATCTGGATTTCCTCAGTTTCTTCTTCTGTAAAATGAGAAGTTTGGATCAGATGCTGTCAGAATCCCTTGCCTTTCTAAACCTGGTCCTATAATGTCAGTATGTACTTTATGTACAGCATAGGAAACATTGATTTGTAAGTCACTTGGATAAATAATTGTACCTAGTTTCCCATATTTATTCTGTCCTTGGAAGCAAATGCAAAAGATGTATGATTTTGTCAACTTGGAGCAATTATAGCTCATTATAAGGACAGAGAAGGGAATTGCCACACAATTAGACTGTCCTTCTTTGGTCTCCCAGTGAGTGTCCTAAGTCCCAAGGGGAGGGGAAGGGTTTCACTTCCAAAACTCTCTCATCTGGAACCCACTAAAGCAAATTACTGGTCTGTATCATTAAGCATCAATGCTATAAACAAAGTGGTAGTCCAATGTCCGCATCATGTCCCCATGACAGAACTTGCCCTCTCAGTCACTGCTAGCATGTGACTACTCACCTGTAGATTTTGTATTTCAGTGTTTAAATGTATGTTTGTCTTGGCATTTGTCAGGGTAGAAACCTCCTCCAGGTCCCCTGTCTCTAGGTTCCCTTCTAGGTTGCCATCTGGTTCTGTAAAACTCATTCAAGACCTGAACCCAATTTTCTTCTACAACTTCACTCTATTTCTTTTCTAAGGAATCTATTTGAGAAAATATGGGAAACTATCAATATGCCAAGCTGTGCTTGTGGGTAGATGAGACAAAAAGAAAGAACAAAAGAAAGAAAACTACCGTGGAATGGTAATTTCTTGGAAATCTATTACCTACCGGTATCCTGTGCTCAGGGGAAAGAGTAGGTTTGGCATAAGCTTCTTTGGAGGATGGTTTTATGTAATCTAAATTCTTGCCAAGTCCCTGGGGTTGAGATTGAGCACCAGTAAAATCAGCAGATGTCAACTTTTTTTTGGTCTATTTCCTCTCTGTTTGAAATACCTTGATTAATGTTTTGAATAGATGATGTTACACCTAAGCAGGGACTCACATAAATCTTTTCCCAGGACCTTTGTGCTTTTGATTCAGCTAATTAGGACAGGGGTCCAGGATGGTACAGTGGCTTTGAAGGTAGAAGGACCTGGCTTCAAATTTTGCCCCTCCAGTACAGTAGCTATAGGATGCATTAGCAGAAAAAGTTACTTCTCAGCCTTTCAGTGCCATAGGTAATGAATGCTCTAAGATTACAAATAGCTGAGAGAAGGAATTTCTTCATCTAAGAATTCCTTATGTTAATGAAATCACAAGTCTGGTCCCTGTTTCTATCATAATTGACTATGATCATTCCTTGAATTTATACTGAAAAAAAGTATTTCTCTTGTCAACAAAAATGACAACAAAATGATATTTATATATCAGGGATGACTGCAAAGGAGATTCTACATTGGCTAGGAATTTGAATGCAGCTAGATGGTACAGTGCATAAAGAGCCAGGTCTGGAGTGAGCTAGAACTAAATTCAAATGTGACTGCAGACCCTAGCTGTGTTGTCTCAGTCACTTGACCCTCTCTGCCTCAGTTTTCTCCTCTGTAAAATGGAAATAATAGTAGCACTTACTTCCTAGAGCTCTTGTTAAGATCATGAGATAATATTTTTAAAGCATTTAGCATAGGGACTGCCACATATTAGATCCCTAATAAATGATTATTTCTTTCCCTCTTTCTCTTAAATGTCTTTTGCAACTGTAAGGTTCTACTAGACTTTCAATTGGGACAGAAGTGTCTTGTTAGATTTTCTGCTCAGTTTTCCTGTCCTTTGTAGCCTAAAGCATTTTCATGATGGAATCAGCATTTGATGCCCCTAGCTGTTAATACTTCTGAAATATATTTACTAAGCAACAAATTTGACAGATGACAACTTGCTTAAGAAGTCTATTCATGCATTCAGTTACCTCAGGAATAATGTTTAAGTCACTGAGAGGTGGCAAAAGCCTGTGTACTAGAGGAAGTATTTTAAACCCATTTTGAAAAATAAGGACCAGGAATAAAGGCTCAAATAATAATTAGGTAAGAAAAAAAGGTTGTAAAAAGTCTCAGGAGGATTATTTCAAGCAAGAAATGAAAACATTTCTCTTGGGTCAATGTGTAAATGAATGAATAAAGCTCTATTTTATTCCATGTCTTGAAAAATATTAGAATAATTTCAGAAAATAAATGCTAAATACAACATTTTAAAATATATGAGTGAATGTATTTGCAGAAAGTAATAAAAGAAATATTATGAAACAGAAAAGGCTAAAAGATAAAACTATGCATTAATAATACAAAATTATAAGAAAAGATAATGAAATACAAGCTAAACAGTGGGAGGTATAATAGATTAAAATGGAAATGGTAATAAGGAGGGAGGGAAATATATTCAGGTTTCTCCATTTTTACAATACCAATTTTTTTCCCCAAGTAATTCTACTGGAACAGGAATGGTTTATATTCACAATTATAAACAACAGATACATTTAGCTTAAAATTCAGAATCACAAGTACACAAACTCTTGTGAATATTAGCCAATATTAAATCAGATATTTATTCTTTATGATCATTCATAAAGTATAATAAGGTGGATTTTTGTCTTTCCTTAAGATTATGATCATTTAAAATTTTCTCAATACCATCTATACCATTTAATTACTTTTATTCCATTTCACAGAATCATAGCTTGAATCAGAAGGAATCTTCACAGGCATTTATCCAGCTCTTCATTTTATTAATGAGGAAACTAAGAAAGAGCAGAGAATAAAATGCACTTGTCCAAGGTCACTCGAATAATAAGTGTCAGAGTTGGGAATCAACACAGGTTTATTGATTGATATTCAGTACCTTTGCATCGTACCATATAGTTTCATCAGGTCCACTGTCTATTTTAAAATCTCAATTACTGGCATTTTATGCTAGCATCTTTCTTTTAGTTTTTTTCCCCCACAGAAAATATCCTCCTTTTCTCTTTTATATTTAGCTACCTGGAAAGCCAAATCAAATATTTGGTACTTCTCTGTTTCTATCAAAGGCACTACTATCATTCCAGTGTTTCAAATCCATCACCTTAGCCTTATCTTGGACTCTTCACTCTCTTTCTCTCAGATTAAATATACAAAAAGTTGCCAAAATTTGCCTTTGCTCATGATTTGAGGTAATGCAATTGAAATAATGGAAGAAAAAAGACGCAAAAAGTTCCATCCATTTGAGATGAATGGAACTGTCCAACCCTCAGCATGCTGATGCTATTCTAAGCATCTCAGCAAGATAAAGTCAGTAATTTAGAATCTCATTATGAAAAAGAGGGAATGCTCAGAGTTAGAGGTTATTACTATACAAAATAAGATACTCCAAAGTCCACTCACGTATCAGCTAGACTTTATAAACTAATTAGGAAAAAAATTATGGAATAAACTGTCTTTAAACTGAGAAAGAACCATGGATAAGCAATGTAGAAACTTTTTTTTCCTTCCATTGAAAACTTGTAGGTATGCATTGGTAATCTGATCTGACGTCAGAATTATCCTCTGTACCTTTAGGAGGGTCTTTTTTTCAATTTCATAGAAAATATCCTGCTTCCTAAGGGCTCAGTTGATTCTGGACAGCAGTTGAAGGTATGTTCACATAGTGCGACAGGTATGGTTAGAATCAGAATGACACTTAGATGATCCCATCAATGGTTATTTGGTCACACCAACACCAATGGTGGATGAGAAACATAATCCATAACAATAAAAAGATCAAAGCTTTAAGGATAAGACTGAACCAGAAAAGCAATTGTCTCCTTGGCATTCTTTAAAATTTCAATTTCCTAATCTTCTTTGGGCTCCCTTGACTCTGAATATTTGCTTGACTACTGGTGTTCCAGTTAGCACCAACCCTTAGATAGGAGAAACAAACATCCTGCTGTCAACCTGGCCTTACTTTTTAGGCTATCCATGTTCTGCTTCCAATTTGAATCCTGCCTCTTCATTTCAAAAGATAGATTGCTTATTCCCACTCACAAGGAGCTGTATAAATCCCAGCCTAAGTTGGCATTGCACTTGGATCTCATGTATATAGTAGCATCAGAGATATCATATTGGACTCAAATCATCCCTGTCTGGATGTGTCTGGAGAAGCTAGATTAATTTGGGGCCATTGTTGGATGGAAAAAGTGATGGGGCCACTGAAAAATTAGTCTTAGGTTTATAGTCTAATTCTAATCCAGGAATCCCTGATGCAGGTGAGCAGATTCATTGCCTGGGCTAAGAGTCCTTCAACCTAAGGACAACATAGATAGCCAAGGCTGGAAGAGATACACGTGTAACAGACACTGAGATGTGAGTTCTTAAATCTGGGCTAAGATGGGAGCCAAGTCAAGTGCAAATAAATATTTGAATCTGCTAATTATTTTCTAGTCAAATTCTTAGCAATGGAGGCCATTAGAAAAAGGCAGAGAAAATGTAGGTTAGGGAAACTGCTCATTATTTATTTTCTCTGTTCAGGTTAGGGATTTTACTGTCCAAATTGGACAAATAAGTATACCTTACCAACTTGATTACTTATATTTATAAAATAAAATTTTGTGTAGCATATTTGGCACAAATGAAAACTTGGGATGTGAAATATAATACCATCATTCTGATGTCCCTAGGATAGTGAGAAAATACTGAATTTAGAACTGAGGACCTACATTTAAATTCTGTCTTTGTATCTTATAACATTTATGACTTTGGCCATTTCATTTTACTTTACCCTTGGCCTTATTTTCACCTTATTGGTAAAATGAAGGGGTTGAATTATGAAGACCATTTCAGCTTGAATTTATGTTTTTATGAGTTTATTTTTTTAAAAAATGCCCAAGGATAGAAATCAGAAGCCTTGGAGTTTAGACTTGATTCTACCATTAACTAGCTATCTGATCTTACAAAGTCACTTAAGTTTCTTGGACTCTATTTCTTCATCTGCAAAATATGATTAATTATACTTGTCCTACCTACATCAGTGGGCTGTTCTATGAAATGCCAGACTGATATGTCAGGACTTTGAAAGATGAAAATCTCTAATATAAATGTAAAGTATTTTCATTAAGAAATATTCCTGATATAATTCTATAAGATGTCTTATTTTAAAAATAAACAATACATTTCATTAAGGAAAAAAGAAAAACTGAAAACAAAATAAAAAGTGATTGTAATTATGCATGTAATATACCCATATATCATTATATGCAAATTGATCATATATATACATAATATAAAAGCAAAAAGTGCATATATTAATTTTATCAAGGCTGTAACCAAATTATCTTACTTATTTCCATGACCCATTCTGGTCTTCTTTTCTGTATATTTATCCAGGCTTTGGTGTTGTTATTGTTATCTTGATTTGCATAATTATAGACATATATATGTGTGTGTGTGTGTTGTTTTTATTGGTTCTGTTTTCTTTGCCCTGAATCACATCATATGTTTTTTCCCATGTTTAATTTTATTCTTCATATTCATCATTTCTCATGGCACAATAATATTCCATTTACATACTACAGGCTGTTTAGCCATTCTTTAATTATTGGATACACAGACTATTTCTAGTACTTTGCTATATGGTAAAAAATTTTATTTTGTCCATTTTGGCCCTTTTTCTTCTCCATCAGTAAGTACCTATGGGAAAAATAATGATGGGATCATTGGTCAAATGGTATGAACTTTTCATAACTATTACTGAAATATTTCATGTTATTTTCCCAAATAATTGACCGAGTTCACACCACTGTGTAATACTGTGTCTTTTCTGAACATACCAACATTTACTTTTTAACAATTTTCATTAGCCTTCACAATTTGAGGGATGTGGATTCATAACTCAGAGTTCTTTTTGTTTACATTTCTCAGATTTTAGAAACTAAAAAACTTTTTCATGTGGCTAGTGATAATTTGTGTTTCTTCCTTTGGGGACTGCTTTGTATATTTGATTGATTCATTCATATACTTTAACCACATCCACTGAAGAATAGTTTTCAATTGCAAATTTACGTAAATGTCTCATAGGCTGTAACTATGCTAGATATATTATTGCTTA
This sequence comes from Gracilinanus agilis, assembly GCF_016433145.1. Classification (NCBI taxonomy): domain Eukaryota; kingdom Metazoa; phylum Chordata; class Mammalia; order Didelphimorphia; family Didelphidae; genus Gracilinanus; species Gracilinanus agilis. The sequence goes on from NC_058135.1 coordinate 244,080,713, forward strand.
CATTTATTCCTTTAAAGTCACTAAAGAAGGAAATATCAGCAATCAGAGATGTACTGAGTTTTCCCAAAGTTTCTCAGTAAAGCAAAGCAAATAGAATGCCGTCATTCCAGTCTCCCAACCCTGTCCATGTTGGATTGCTTCTGGGAAGATAATTCTGAGTCAGTCTTGTGTCTGATAAATAGGGTGAGAACAAAACCAAGTCTATCTCTTTCTTTCAGATGTTCTTAATCATGCCTAACATGGAGAGACTTGAGGCCTTAACATAGAGTTTTGTGTTTATAAGTTCTGAGTCAAATATGTCCAACTCTGACATCAAGTCCTCATCATTTCTCAAAAACAGAGTAGGCTTGTCAAGGGGAGCAATTTAGCACTAAAATCCATGGGTTATGTCCCAACCATAGGTTCCCATATCTAGGTGGCAGGCTCCACTGGGATCATCACAATATCAAATCATCCTGTCCCACCCAAAATAGAGATTAATCTCAGTACGTTGCATAGATTTCAGAAGGAGTTTTCCGTGAGAAAGTAGGGGTGTTGATATAATCTCAAAAGGGCAGGCTGTTGTTTTCCATGTTCTCATTGGGAGAAAAAAGAAAGAGGACTCCATCTTCTGTTGTTCTGGATATAATTCGGGACCGCCAGGCACAGAGCCCAGTGATACAAAGCAGCCTAGTTGTCTTTGTTTCTTAATACTTCATACTAATACTTAGAACTTGATAGGGGTCTTTTTTCCCCTGTGTAGGGCAGAAGTGAAAGAGATATTAGATGATCATGAACCTGGCTATAGAGGAGAAAATGAAGAGAATATATAATAAATTCTCACTTTTCCCAAAATGACTGGGAACTTGCATATTCCAGTCAACTATTCTGACTATTAAACAGACCATAACTTGATTTCTAATTTTTCAGAGATTTGAAATATGATAATATGTTGGCCACTAGAATTGAAAAAAAGGTTACTCTACCAAAATAGGTAATAATAATAATAATAATAGGTAACAATTTTAAATGATAATAATATTGTAAATCTATGTCAGATTGCTTACTTTTAGGAAGGGGAGACAGGAGCGTGAAGGAAGAAGGAAAGAGTGAGAATTTGGAATTAAAATTTTTAAAAATGTTAAATTGTTTTTACATGTAATTGGGGGAAATATTATTTAAAAAATAATAATATAGTGCTTTAAGATTTACAAAGTACTTTAAAATGTTATCTCACTTTTTTCTTTATAACGATCCTAGGAAGCAAGGAGTATTATTATTTCTATTTTACAATTGAGGAAACTGAGGCAAAAAGAAGATAAGTGATTAGTCCAAGGTCTCTCAGCTAGTACATAGCTGAGGCCAATTTTGAACTTAAATCTTCCTCAATTCTGGCCTAATACTTAAATACACCTCATAACTGCTAACTCTAATGCCTTGTCATCAATGAGTCCTCAAATGTTATTATAACAGAGCAAAACTTCTATATGGCAAATCTTACCAAAATGGAAAGGTTTTAAAGCATGTACCCAACTTGGATTGCCAAACCAAGATCACCTTCCAAGCTAAATTTGGAGAACTCATCACTAAGAGTTTGGCCATTAGATGGTGAATTTTTTTTTTTTGTCTTCAACTAAGACTCATACTAGTCTGGCTGTGTAGTATTGTGGAAAGAGCTATATGACCTGGGGCAAGACACTTAATATTACTTTAAAATTCTCAATTTGCCCTTTGATGCACTTGTACCACTGCTGGGTTTATACCCCAAAAAGATAATAGAGAAAAAGACTTGTACCAAAATATTTATAGCCGTGCTCTTTGTGGTGGCAAAAAAAATTGGAAAATAGGGGATGCCCTTCAATTGGGAAATGTCTGAACAAATTATGGTATCTGTTGGTGATGGAATACTATAGTGCTGAAAGGAATAATGAACTGGAGGAATTCCATGCAAACTGGAATGGCCTTCAGGAATTCATGCAGAGTGAAAGGAGCAGAACCAGGAGAACATTGTACACAGAGACGGATACACTGTGGCACAATTGAATGTAATGGACTTCTCTACTAGCACCAACACAATGATCCAGGACAATTCTTAGGGACTTATGAGGAAGAATGCTATTCACACTCAGAGGAAGGACTCTGGGAGTAGAAACACTGAAGAAAAACAACTGCTTGATTATATGGGTTGATGGGGATATCATTGGGGATGTAGACTCTAAATGATCACCCTAGTGCAAATATCAATAATATGGAAATAGGTCTTTATCAATGACACATGTAAAACCCAGTGGAATTGTCCATTGGCTATGGGAGGGGATTTAGGGGGAGGGCAGAAAAAGAACATGAATCTTGTAACCATGGCAAAATATTCTAAATTAATTAAATAAAAAGCCCCCCCCCAATTCCTCAATTTGACTTTCCACGTCTATAAAAATTAAGGGGATTGTACTAATTGGTCTCTGAAGTCCCTTCTAGATATAGATCTTATGATCCCACTTGTAAAGTATTTTGCAAATGTTAACTCTTAGCTGTTTGTATGGAATCTGTAGTATCTCTAACCTAGAGATAAGTGTTTTTTGATTCATAGGGGTTAGACCTAGAAGGGACCTCAGAGATCAAGAGATGATAGAATGAGAGTAGGAAGGAATCTGAGAGGTCAGGTCCAAGCCCCTAATTTTACAGGTAAATCTTCTGAAGTTATATAGCTAATAAGATGTATAGCAGCCCACACTCACATATGAGCATCATCTCATCCTATTCCCTAAGTTTAGAAAGGAGAAAACTGAGGGATGGTGACTTGTCCAGGGTACACTGGTGATAAGTATTAGCAGAGCTGGTATTCAAAGACAGTACCTCTGAGTGATAACCCAAGACTCTTCTGCTACCCCACACAGTCTCTCACTGATAAGCCCAGTCACCAAGGCTGGAGGTTGGGGCACACATGAGGAACATGACAATACTATTTTGGGTAAAGAGAGAGTTCCAAGTGGGGATTCATGTGAGCAAAACCAAACCAAGAGTCAGGCTTATTCAGAAATGAAGGCCTTACCAAAATTGCTAAAGAGTAGGAAACTAATACAAAAGTGGGAGGCTAAGTGCAATTGTGGAGACATTGAGCCAAAGCAATGATAACCAGGATCTTGAGGGCAAGTGGTAGGAAGAGTAAGATGACTGCCTAATGGAATCCACTCACTCAGAACTCTGCCCTTCTATTGTGGCATTGTATGATACAAAGTCATAGGATAGCTCTCCAGAGTTCTTCCTAATGCTTCAAATGTCCCTTCTACAACATTCCCAACAATTGGTTATCTCTCCTTTAAAGAAGGGAGATCCACTGCCTCAGACACTTATTAGCTGTTTGTTGTTGATGTTGTTGTTGAGTTTTTTTTTTTTACTGGACTAAACATTTTATAAATATTATCTCATTTTATCCTTACACAATCCTGGTAGTATATACTGTTGTCATCTCCACTTTAAAGTTGAGGAAATTGAGGCAAATGGTGTTTAAGTGACTTGTCCAAAGTCACACTGCTATTAAATATCTAACTTCAAATTTGAACACATATTTTCCTAACTAAGCCCAGAAGTTTTTGTCCTCTACTATCCAGCTGCCTTTGGCCAGGAAAGGGCATGTATTGCCGAACCATAGAGTATTGGGGGGAGATAAAATTATACTAAGTGCTGGGCATACAAATAAAAGAAAAAAGAAAGAAAATTTCTTCCATCAAAAAACTTGTTCTTTTTTCCTTCTTGTTTATAACTGATTTATTCTTTGACTTAATTGATTATCTTAATGCAGAGTTCAGTCAAGCTTCATTCATACATAAATGAGGAAACTGAGTCCAGGAAAAAGAAGGCTTTCTTTTTACCCCCAAAGGACACATAGTGGCACTCAAGCCTAGAGTTTAGGTCTTTTGGCTCTCATTCAGTACTCAGCATAGTATGCTATTAGGTTAGGCCACCCAGAAAAAATCTTTATTGAGCCAGTTAGATATTGATGATAAGGAGGATGAGGATAATGATGTTGATGATGATGTTGGTGGTGATGGTGATGATGATGATGATGATTGAAATTGGAGTTGGAGGTTTTCCTTCCAATAGGACCATTCTGACCCTTCCTGCTGTAATGATTAAAAAATCTTGGAGACTGTCTCCAACCTATTTCACCCTTCCATTGTATTTGTCTTCTCCCCAACCATGCACTTCTTTATGAAATGTAAAATTACCCCATTTTATTTCTTTTCCCATTTCTCGTAATAGTATCTTTAGTGTTATGTTTTTTGTTTGGTTGGTTTTTTCCCTTTCTTAATTACTTTTTGGTGATTCTCTTGAGTTCTGTGTTTGGGCATCAAGTTTTTTGTTTGTTTGTTTAAGTCAGTTTCTTTAGGAATGCTTGGAAGTCTTCTATTTTATTAAATGACCATACTTTCATCTGCAAGATATAGTCAGTTTTGCTGGGTAGTTGATTCTTGGTTGTAGATCCAATTCCCTTGTTTTCTTGAATATCATATTCCATGCCTTCTGGGCCTTCAGTGTGGATGCAGCTAGGTGCTGTGTTATCCTAACTGTGGTTTCATGATATCTGAATGGTTTCTTCTTAGCAGTTTGAAGTATCTTTTCCTTGGTCTAGTAGTTTTTGAATTTGGCTATCATATTCTTGGTCATTGTCAATTGGGGATTAAATGCAGGAGGTGATCTGTGGATACTTTCAATCTCCACTTTTCCCTCTTGTTCAAGAATGTAGGGGCAGTTTTCTTGGATAATTTCCTGTAGTATGATGCCCAGGCTTTTTCTTTTGTCATGATTTTCCAGTAGTCCAATAATTCTTAAATTGTCTCTTCTGGATCTATTTTCCAGGTCTATAGTTTTGTCAACAAGGTGTTTCATATTTTCCTCAATTTTTTCATTCTTTTGATTTTGTTTTATAGACTTCTGCTGCCTTGTGAAGTCATTTCCTTCTAGTTGTTGGATTCTAATTTTTAAAGACTGAATTTAATCCCTGGTTTTTTAGTCATCCTTCTCCTTCTGGTCTGTTTTTCTTTGTAGGCCATCCTTCACTTTCTTTGCCTCATTTCAAGCTGGTCAATTCTGGCTCTCAAGATACTGTTTTTTTGTTTTAGTTCATGTACCTCTGTTTCCAGATGACTTATTTTGCTTTTTAAGTTCTTTTCCCAATTGTCTTCAGCCTCTCTTAATTGTTTTTTGAATTGTGTTTTGAGTTCTTCCAAATCCTGAGTCCAATTCTCTGAAGTTTCTGCATTTTTACTTGGTATTTTTTGATCCTCCTCTGTTCCATTTGCTTTTTGTTTATAACCTAGATAGAAACTATCGCTTGTAACTTCTTTTTTCTTTTTCTGTTGTTTACTTATATTTTTTTCCTCCTTCCCCCCCTGTCATTGGCTATAACCTTGCTCCTCTGACTATTTGCTGGATCTTTGGGTTTAGACTATTCTGTCCTGAATGGGCTTCTTCTCTGCTCTGCTGTTTGACTAGATTAGACTGATGGAGTATTAATGAGCCCTGAGGTCAGATCTTCCCCAGCTGGCAGCAGAAGCTGAAGTAGGTGAAGGTGAGGAGGCTAAAGGGAACTGTGCTTCCCTCCCTGTTATAAAGGTATTCTGTCTTGGTTGCAGCCTTTGCCCTGGGATCTGAGTCAACAGCATTCTTACCAAGGCTCTCAGTGCAGTTAGCAGGGAAAGGGTGTTGGAGATCTGTTGAGTTGTTTCAAACCCTGTTTCAGGTTTTCTTGGCAAAGATACTGGAATGGCTTGCCATTTCCTTTTCCAGCTCATTTTATAGAAGAGGAAATGGAGGAAAATGGGGTTAAGTGATTTGCCTAGGATCACAAAGCTAGTAAGTATATGAAACCAGATTTGAACTCTGGAAGAGGAGTCTTTCTGACTTCACTGTGCTACCCAGGGACTCCAACTGTTTGTCACTGGGAAAACATTTATCCATTATCAACACAAAACAAGTAGGGCTATTAAGGTGAAAGTAAGATTCCCTCCTCAGGGAAAAGGGATAAGGTCTGAATCATGGTCCAAAGGAAGTAAAAACTAAAGATTGGGTCAGAAAGGGAGCCAAGGCTTTGCTAATGCATCCAAATCCAAAGTTCTCAGATGGATTTAAGAAGTAAGGTACATGAGTAGAGATCCAAAGCCAAGAAGGTCCATTACAGGATCAGGAATATCAAGAAGCTCTTTATCTATGTCAATCTGACCCTTCATAATTATGGTGTGAATTCCTGAATCCTTTCTACTAAAACAAGTCCATGACCATTCCATTGAGCAGGTCTAGGACCCTCCTAATCCAACATCAGAGAAGAAACCATAGGATAAATCCTTAACTGGGATGGAATGGCTAGGGCTTTTTTCCTAGGGCACCGAATTTAGAGAGTGCTAACATCATTTGCAGTTGTTTGGCATACTGAATCATACTCCTTCCAAATGTGATCCTCTTGCCAGTAGCACTTATTCACCACTACTTTAAGGTCTCTTTCTCTCCCTTACAGTATAATGTTTCCCTTTCCCATCTTCTACCTTGAACTCAACTGAAAAAACCTATAGTGTTGTGTACTTCAGGGGCAAAAACTGTTAATTATGGCTTGTGGGAGAACAGATGAGGCTGTCTACTAAAACAGCAGTGGGGGATAGATAGATAGATAGATAGATAGATAGATAGATAGATAGATAGATAGATAGATAGATAGATAAGAGTGGTCAGACTAAGAAAATCACAGACATTTTCAAATACTGAATGAGAAGACAGTATGCTTCAGGGTCATCATTATGAATTCAATTTTACCAACATTCATTAAAGCAACTACTCTATGCAAGATATTGTGGTAGACATAGATCAAAAGAGACCAAAAGAAGGAAACATCAATAATGGCTATACATAATTGTGGGGAAATTTCCATTATGTGGTCTCTCTTCCTGTGGATTCTGGATCAAGGATAACTCACTATATTCACCATGACTTTGAAGTGATCATGATCCATTCCCATTCCTTCCTCCTCTTCTAGGAGCCACCAATGAACTGTACCTATAGCAATTACCTGTTTTTCTATGTGGATCCCAACCCAAATCAACACACAATAAAGGACATCTAGTAACTTAGTAATAGTGTGAGATTTGGGATTATGCTGCTGGGCTCCTAGCTTGATTTATGAGTGAATCCACTATGGCTGATTGTAGGAACAAAAGTCTGGAGAGACACAAAGAAGAGAGTATGATCATCTCATCTTTCAGTGTTGAACTTTGATCCTTTGGTGTGTGTAAAGTAGCAGCTGGGATTCTGGCTCTTCCTTTGGAGGCACAGTACTCTGTTTATCTCTACAATTGTATTTACTTAGGGATAGGACAGGCAAAAGAGTCCCTGAGACATAGTTCTGCAGATAAGAAGAGCCTTGTAACTGTATAAAAATAACTGAAATGGGAAAATCCTGGATTTGATATCATATGGTTTCCTGATGTTTCCTGGAAAGCAAAGAATAGCACTTTAAGTTTTGCCACATGATTTACAAATATTAGCTCATTCTCCCCTCACAACCCAGGGAAGTAGGTATTATTATCCTCATTTTACGCATTAGAATCCTAAGTCAGAAAGAGGTTAAGTGACTTGTTTATGGTCACACAGCTAGTAAATGTCTAAGAACAAATTTAAACTTAGTCCTTCCTGACTGCAAGCCTGGCACTCTGTCCATTTACCACCAACTGCCCAAGGTTAGTTTTCACTAACTTCTAACTTAAATTTAGCATTTCCTTTAATTATTTAAAAACATATTTATTTATTTAAAAATATTCTTAGGAGGGGGCCCATTGATTTTCACCATTTTTCTAAAAGGCTCTGTAGCACACACAAAAAAGAGATAAACCTCTATCTTAAAGCATCTCACTTTTTATCAATAACGATTTGGTACAATTAGGGACCCTTCTATGGATCTGTGATCTCCAAATGTGGGTATCACCTCTAATGCTATTAATTGAAACCCATCCATGTCTTCTCATCCTATGTAATTGTTGTCCATGTTCTCTTTTGACATATTCCATGATTTCTACCCAGTATCTGGGAGGCTCCCTCTAGCTCTTTTGATGTTTAAAAAATATTTATGACATATTCTGGCTGTCTATGAATCTTTCTCTTACTACCTAACTTGCCATTCTATGATTCAATGATGCTTCTATGTTGTTCTTCCCTGGTAATATGCTACAGTCTACTTACACCCACCATGAACTTCTTCATTGAATTTTAAGAAACATAATTTTAATTCCTTGGATATTGCAGTACCCTACCACTTGCAGTAGTAAATATATTCTAACAGACCAGGTCCACAGACTATGTATATGATTACATATAAATGGATGGAGAATAGACATTCTTCATCCACTTGATATTTCCTGTGTGAATAGATAGGTTGAACTTTTCAAAGTGATTTTAGATGCCATTCAATAAGTTCTGCGGCATGCAATTTAATCGGAACAAATTCATTCAAAAATAGGAGCTGCTAGGGGGCAGCTGGGTGGCTCAGTGAATTGAGAACCAGGCCTAGAGATGGGAGGTCCTAGATTCAAATCTGGCCTCAGACACTTCCCAGCTGTGTGACCCTGGGCAAGTCACTTAACCCCCATTGCCTATCCTTACCACTCTTCTGCCCATTGACTCCAAGACAGAAGGTAAGGGTTTAAAAAAAAATAGGAGCTGCTGGAAGACCTCATCATATATAACAAATCCCTCTTCAATTAGGATTCTTGGTTGGACATCCTCCATGACAATGTATAAACCCTTATGGCAATGCTTCATATCGCTCAGTGCCTCATTTGATATTTATAATCACTGAACAAAGTGAAGTGTGTTATTACATCTTTTGAGGAATTTAAAAAATTATTTTAATATAATATATACATAATAGACACCTTGGACAGTAGTCATTAAGGTGATATTTCATTCTTTTGTTCAGGCATTTTTCAATTGTCTTACTTTTCATGACCCCATTTGGGGTTTTCTTGGCAAAGATACTTGGAGTAGTTTGCCATTTCCTTCTGCTCATTTTACAGAGGATGAAACTGAGGCAAATGGGTTTAAATGATTTGCCCAGACTTATGACAAAGAATGCTATCTACCTCCAGAGAAAGAACTGTTGGAGTAGGAATGCAGATCAAAGCATGCTATTTTCACTTTAGTTTATTTGGTCTTATGTTTTTGGGTTTTGGTTGTATATGATTGTTTACTTGCAGAAATGAGCAATATGGAAATGTGTTTTGCATGATAATACATGTATAACCCATATCAAATTGCTTGTCAGCTCCAGGAGAGGGGAGGGGAGAGAGAGGGAGACAGTTTGATCATATAACTTTGGAAAATATATGTGGAAATTTCTTATTATTTCTAATTTTAGAAATTTTTTTTTATTTTAGAAAATGATTTGCCCAAGGTCGTGTAGCTAGTAAGTGTCTGAGACCAGATTTGAACTCATGAAGATGGAGTCTTCCTAACTCCACGTCTGGCACTCAGTCCAGCTGCCCATATTTACTTCTACCAAATGAATAAGCATAGAGACCGTAATACTTATTTAATTGTTGTAGGGAACTTCTAATCAATTAACAATGAAACAATTTTTGATCATAAAGAAGACACATTCCAATGGTATAGACAACAGGTTTCTTTGTAGGTATATATAGCCTATATATAAATACAAATACACATAAAGCAGTTAAATACAAGATACTTCGGGAATTGTATAACTTTAAAGATGTGGTCTGCTATAAAAATCTTTCATGGAATCCTTATTCCTTTCATATGTATTATTAAGGATGTTCTTGATAAATGTATAAACTATGATCATAAAGATTGTGTAGAGTTGGCAAAGTAGGCCTTGATTACCTTTTTTTAAAATTTTAAATTGTAATAATGTTTGAGACTTTTTTCAAAGTATGTGGCATCTTGTTTTTACACAATAGATATCTTGAGAATCCATGCATGAAACATATGTTGCATCCATCAAAGAGGACCCTCTCTGTATGTTTGATCTTATATAGGTTCTCTTTCTAACTTTGTTTCCTTTAATATCATTTCTACTTTAATATATGACATGAAATCAGGAACTATGATGTTAGAAGAATCCATATGTGATGACTCCATTGCCATTGGTGGAGAAATGACTGTTATATAAGTCCTGATGTATCTTTTCCAATTTTTATGTGTTCACCTTCCAATTACATCTTCAATATTCTGAAGATTATCTGGATTATTGGGTCTCTGGCCAAAATTTCTAAAAACTTCTCCAGTTTAGATTTTAGAAGGTGTTAACATTCATAAGTTTTTTACCTTCCTTCCATATAAGATTTTAAAGATTGTTCCAAACATATAGTTCTTGACCGCCATATTCCTTTTCTTTGTGAGGGGATAAATATTTGACTGTTTAAGGTGTTTTTTAACTCTTTTATCTTCTCATTTTTGGTGATTGATTTGTATTGATTCAACTTCCTTAGCAAATCATGATAGCAAATCATAGGCTAATGACAATTCTTCCATGCATTTCCTATTTTTCAATATCAGTAGCCTGTTTAAATAGTTGAGATCGGAGTTGTTTCAATTTCATTTTTTCTTCATATTGATATTGACAAGTCAATGGTCTGACTGTACATTGATAGCTAATTTGGAAGTGAGTTCTACAACAATACCCAAATGTTTCTTGACTGTTAAAATTTAATCATTTTCACTTTTCTCATGTTATTTAGTGCTCTCAATGTCCAGAATTTTAAAATTTGTTTCTAGAATGACATTTTTATTATAAATAGTATTATACTGTCAAAGAAAAAATGTGGCTTTTTCTCAAGGTCACTTCCCTAGTAAAAATCAGAGTTTAGAAGCAAGTAGGTGGCTCAGAAGATAGAAAGCCAAATTTAAAGATGGAAATTCTTGGTTTCAAATCCATTCTCAGACACTTCCTAGCTGTGTGACCTTAGGTAAGTCACTTAACCCTCATTGCCTAGCCTTTACCACTCTTCTGCCTTGGAACCAATACTTAGTATTGATTTTAAAGTGAAGGTAAGGGTTAAAAAAATCAGATTCTAGAAATGAACAGAAATCTGTCTTGACTCTAGAACTATAGCTCTTTCCATTATGTCTTGCAACCAGGGGGAAAAAAGGGACATTAGATGGAATATTTTTGGTTTTAGAATAATTTTTAAAATAAAAAATTAAAGTGAAATTTTATTTTTTGCCAAATTTTAACAATTTATTTTATGATCATAATTGAAGCATTATCTCATGACCAACTCATGGTCATGCCTCTATAATGACAGGTCCATATATCTCTTAAAGGCTAAGGAAAAGCCACAAGAGGCTTGATGCTCTGCATCAATTAAAGCTTTGGGGAACTAATTTATTTAACTTTTTTATGCCTTGGTACCATTAAAAAAAAGCACCTTCTATCTTAGAATTGAAAGTAGAAGAATGATAAGGGTTAGGCAATGGGGATTAAGGGATTTGCCCAGGATCACACAGTTAGGCAGTGTCTGAATTCAGATTTCAACCCTCCTGACTCTGGACCTGGCTCTATTCACTGAAAGAACTAGCTGCCTACCTTGGTACCCTTCTTAAGGAGGCAAAATAGTACAGAGGTAAGAAAGCTGAATTTGGAGTCCCAAGCCCTGAGGCTGCATAACAGCTCTGCTATTTACACTATCTTTGGGGACTATTGACAAGTCCTTGTCTATAAAATTAGATGCTTGGACTAGAAAACCTTTGAGGTTCCTAAGAGTTCTGGATCCGGGATAAAATGAGCTACCTTACTTGGTGCATAGAATGGTGAAGAAAATACAACAATCAATGTGAAAATAATTTCAGAACTTAAAAAGAACTCTAAATACAAGGTATTGTTTTTCTATTTCTAAGTAGCAGGAATGGAAGTCATTCTAGAAGCATTCTATTCA
>NC_058135.1:244095127-244315574 GCF_016433145.1 Gracilinanus agilis
TATGGGGCTCACTCCACTAGCAGACATTTCCAGAAGATCTGGCTGTACCATGGTTCAGGTCTCCTTTGTCAGAAGGCCCTGCAGTGAGAACTCTTTCCTTTTCCCAGAAGGATTACAATTTTACTTTGTAAATTTGACTATAGCTGGCTAAAATCTTTCAGACCACATAATCTGAATCTTTTTATGCCCTTCTTCCCCAAAATCAAACTTGCTGGAAAGGTAGCTACTGCCAACTTTCTACAAGTAAAAATTTCCATGATTCTCATTATCTAGGTTTGGGACAAAGGAAGGCACACATATTGGATAGGATTCCCCCCACCAACCCACTTTTTAAAATTTGGAATATAAAGGTAGACACTTCCACAAGTTGTTTGAAAAAAAAATCTCACTGCTAACTTTTTTAAAACTCCAAGAAAAAGAAAGGGTTTTTCTACATCTAATTAAAAGCAAAATGTTTCTCAGGTGCCACTGGTGACTTTGCTTTATATATTGTTTTTTCCCTTAGGAGCTATACCATTTCCCCTGCATTCATGTTCACTATGGCTCGTATCTAGAACCCACATTCCCAGATAGGCCTCTTTTTCTGTGTGGTGCCAAAGACTGTTCTATCCACAAACTCTTCTGATGTGGTATTTCCCCAACACTTGAAATTCATACCGTTAGGTATTCCATTGGCTTGAGACAATGAAAAGCCCTGTGAATAAAAGAATGGTATGTTACACTACACTTTACCAATTATTGACACTTTAACAAATTAATTTATTTAGTTCTAAAGGAGTCTCTGAAGGGTGAGGCACAGAATAGGAAACTTTTGATATGAGAGGTGGGGAAATTCTTAAACAGGACACCATTGCTGAGGAGTTAGGTTCAAGTATGCCATTTCAGTGACCAATAAACCCAAACCCATCCATCCTCTGGACACTGAAAATCCTAGTAACAAAAGTATGGCCAACAATCAATCTATCAATAAGCTTTTATAATGCTTATTCTGTGCCAGGAACAATATAGCAAAAAATGAACAAATATTAACAGTAATAAATAATTAACAACAAATTAACAAATAAATGCCTATTACATGTCATGGACTATGCTAAGTGCCGGGGATACAAGTATAATTATGACACATCCTTTTCCCTCAAGGAGTTTCCATTAACACTGGTTGATCTCACCTCTTTACTTTATACCAACGGGTCTACTTGGGGAAGTGGAGAGAAATGGAGCAGTTTGAGGGTCAGAACAGCAAGAAGGCACTGGAAGGAGAAGCCTGGTGGCAAGTATCTTCTGTATAGGTTATAGGAAATTAAAGGGACAGAAGAAGTCCATTCATTATCCTCTAAAGGTCTAATCTCTGGTATCATTTGAGTAATAGCAAATATACTCTACAACCACTGATGGCACCACTCTTAACAACTATATATTTCCATCCTTAACCAGCAAAGAATCTGAATAGCTTCTCATAAAATACGTTTTAACCCTCTTTCTGACTTTGTCTAGAAGAAGAGTTCTTAACCTACAGTCCATACATTTCCTTTTTCCATATATATATGTATATATATAATATTTATTTGTTGTTTGTTTATTTATAACTTTATAACACATGGAATGGAACCACATACACAATTTCCAACACACAAGGATATAGGCATTAAAAGTATAAGAAAGGGGGGCAGTTGGGTAGCTCAGTGGAGTGAGAGTCAGGCCTAGAGACAGGAGGTCCTAGGTTCAAACCCGGCCTCAGCCACTTCCCAGCTGTGTGACCCTGGGCAAGTCACTTGACCCCCATTGCCCACCCTTACCACTCTTCCACTTATGAGACAATACACCGAAGTACAGGGGTTTAAAAAAATATATATTAAAAAAAAAAGTATAAGAAAGGTATTCTCTGACACCCTACATATTTTATTTTATAAATTAAAAAACATGATTCTGAGAATTCCATAGATTCCATCAGGCTGCTAAAGGAATGCATGACACAAAAATGGTTACTTAAATGAGCCCTTTCCATTTCTTTTCCATTTGCTTACCCTCCTTTTGGCTAAATTCTCCTTGAAGTCTAATAGACCAAATAAGGGTCTGAGGTATCAGAATCAGACCCGAATCTACTGCAGAGAAAGTTGATAAGATTCTGAATGATTCAGCTCCGGCTAAAAGCTCATGATATCACTTGTGAATTTTCCCAGAGGAATTATGAAGATGGCATTGCATCGTGGAAAGCTGGCCCCAGAGTGGTCCACATAACCTGAATTCAAGTCTTGCTTTTGACATATGCTGATTGGGGCAAGTCCCTTAACCTCTTGGTGCCCCCAAGCAGTTTTCTACAATTTTTAATTGCCAATCAGTTTACCAGAGTTTCAAGGGTTGGAAGAGTTGCCTCTCTGGGGATTTACCCAAATGAAATCACAGATCCAACATACATACATACATACATACATAAACAAACTAAATAAATAAATAAACGAATGAATGAATGAATGAACGAGCAAATAAATAAATAAATAAATGGATGAATGAATGAATGAATAAATAGATAAATGACCCAACCAACCAACCAACCAACAAATAAATAAATAAATAAATAAATGGATGGATAGATAAATAAATAATGAAAGAAAATACAGGGCTAAAGGGGAAGACCTGTAAGAGAAATGAAAGTGAAGTGGAAACCCATAGTAAGAGTGAAGAATGAGGAACTGACCAGTGTATTTTCTCCCATCACAAATGGGCTTGGCTGTTTTCTTTGGTGTTTAGAGAGAAAACTCAGCCTGATCACCGAATCTGCACTTGCATTGTCCAAGAACAAGTGGTGTATTGTGTACTTTCCACTGCAGTGTGGGCAGGTGGGTTTGAAAACACCACAGTCCACTGACCGGCCTTCTTTCACAGGAGGCCTGGAAATATCCCTGGGGGAGTGGCACCTGTGTGTATGGGAGTGGTCAGGGATGCGGGGTGGGAGGGAACCCCGGAGTGAAGGGAAGAAAAGGGAATGCGTGTGGGGCAGGGGGTGCGGTTCCATGGGGCGCTCATGTATAGAACGCTTGGAGTGGAGCCACAGAACGCAATTTCAAGCACACAAGTGGATGGGCGTTAAAAGTAGATTCTCCTGTATTGGTCCTTGTCCGACTACAATTCAGTCATTTCAGGGATCCAAGAAAAACAGCCGGATATACCAAACTGTTTTGGACAGGAAGAAAAAAAATCCAAATGAGTTAGGGTCGTGCTAGTTAAGCGTCCGAATGAACATACCCTTACCCTGATTATCATTTCCGTTGGTTGAGCAAATTTAGGACGAAAATGTGGCTTGCTACCTGGGGCTAGCCGGCTGGTAAAATAGTCCCTGCTCTCTAGCTTCCTGGACCCTTTCAAACCAGCCGATTCCCTTGCACTGCCTGTGTGGCCAGAATCCATCCCCGAAATGGTTAACTGGGATTCTTTCCTGAAATGATGAACGGCCCCATTGAACTAGGAATGTCCAATCTTTGGAGTGCTTGTGGTTGCTGGGGAGGGGAGAGGAGGGGAGGGGAGTTGCTTGTCCTAAGCTCACTGCTGCTGGAGCCCCAGCTGCCTCCTCCCAGAACTGCTTTTCAGGAGTTGTTTGATTTGGCCTTGGGAGGGAGAGGGAGAGATATCTAAAGCAAAGAGCCACCCAATGTGGTTTCCCCCCTCTCCTGAAGAAACCTGGCTGTCAGGATCAACCCGAAAAATGAACTGGCCTAAACAGGAGCTGGGGAAGCTGTCCCACCGATACCTGGATTACAATGAATGAGATGGATCGGTAGCATTCCTGGCCATTGGTCCTTCTCCAGCAGGTGCTTTCATTTCCTTCCCTTTTTGCCTGGGGGAAATAAGATGAATGTGATGCTGTGGCGCTGGGAACAGAATAACACCACCATGAAACTGGTAAGGATTTCCGACTGCACGGGGCACTTCTTCACAAGGAGATTTCTCTTGGGAAAGAAAACCCTGAAGTGCTTTTGACGTCTGGTATTTCCTCTGGTGTGCATTTTCAAGGAGGGGGGGGAAACTGTTTTAACCCAGAAACTCTGTGTGTGTGTGTGTGTGTGTGTGTGTGTGTGTGTGTGTGTGTGTGTGTTAAATTGGTCTTCGGGTCCCTTCTAAGACTATCATTTTATATTCTGTTGAGGTTATATAGATGCTGAAGTCTGTTTTTTTCAAGTAGGTTCATGTATTACCAACTGAATCCAGTTTCAACTTGATCTCATTCAGTTCATCCTTCTGTACATTTGAAAATTACTATACAGGATGGCTTTGATTTCTGTTTACTGTTCACCTAGTCTGAGAGCAAAAACAAGGAATGCTAAGGGGAAAAAACAACTGGACTGGCTTCTGTTTTGATTCTCACAATTGTTCAATTTTTTTAGGGTTTTTGTTTTTTGTTTTTTATTTAGCTTCCAAGAAACAGTCCAGGCTGAGGTACTTGTGTCTTGAGAATGTGTGCTTAAAGTGATATCCCATTACTCCATCCCACAGGGGCAACAGAAATCACTTTTGTTTCCAAACAGAAAGTCTATAGCTTCTCAAGCTTCAGAAATAAATGAAGCTACAGAGGCTCTTGTATCTATATCTACTGGTTGATCAGAATTGTTGGGGGATATGAAAGATGAAACTGAACCTAAATTTAAAGGGGCCCGGGTGCACAGGTCACTGGTTTTGCTTTGTCCTTGCAAAGATGCTACGGTTGCCGCATTATTGATGGAGGTATTGCTCCTTCCTAATAGTTAACTTTTTTTTTTTGGTAAAATAAATAACTTCTTTAAAAGACAGTTTTTTATTTATTGTTATTGTTGTTGTTGTTGTTGTTGTTGTTGTTGTTGTTGTTGTTGTTGTTGTTGTTGTTGTCACATTGGGGATTTTTCACTGAAGAGAGATCCTATTTAATTTGAATGAAAAAGAATGAAGGAAAGTTTTAGAACACTGACAATGTTAATAAATGGACGGTTTTGCTGGACATGAAATTGTATGAGGAATGCCAGTTCCTTAATCCTATCCCAGAATCCTTAGTGCATCAGGCGGGGCTTTTAAACTTCTTTACAAAGACGGTTTGGGACATCCTTTGAGGATGGTGCATTCCGAGAGGCAGCTTTGTCATGCCTAGAACCTGATAGCTTTACTGTGGCACCCCTGAACTCCCAAGAAAGAAAGTGCTCTTTTAGAGTGGCGGTACCTACCCCTTTGTGTAACTCATACAGGTATGCTATAGAAAGGGTTTTAGTGGAAAGCGCCCTTCCTTTTGGCTGCTAATTTGGCCTGTGGAGTGAGTTCTCCACTAAGCTGTGGGTGAGTACTTTGGGGGTGGGGTGGGGAGGTGACAGTCTTTGATCCTAAAGATTTCAGTGTCTTTGTTCTTTTTTGAATGAACTACTAGGATTCTTGGAAGTCGTGAAAATCCCACAAATACAGCCACCTTTTGAAAAATGAAGCAGGAAGAAATTTAGACAGATTTGACATAGTAGGCAAAGTCATTTCTAAACTTTACCCACCTGCCTCCCTTCCAAGGAAAGGAAGGGGTTTCCTCCCCTTGATCAGGCACCAACTTTTCTCAACTTTTCTTTCCTGCAAAACGATAAAAATCCACTGATGCCTTCATGGAAAGAAACTACAAAGCTTTATTAATAAGATGTTATTGGGAGAATTGCTTTGGGCTCTTAACAGGCTTAGGGGGGTAAGCAACCTATTGGGCACTGGAAACTTTGGTGACCCTCATTATGAAGGAGTTCATAGGCAGCTCTCCACAGAAATCTGTTGTGCATGAATAACCACCACAGAATAGAGCTCAGGGTAAGAGGTAGGAGCTCAAACTTTTGTAACCGGAGCAGTTGGATAAATGCTGTCTTTCCAACTTTAAACTTTCAAAATCCATTGCTCCAAGCAAATTTTGGAACTAAAGCTTTTGCCTCACGTGCTGTTTTAAGAATGACTGGAGCAAAATAAGGCAAATCCTAATTAGACAACAAATATCGCCTATCCATTTGGCATGTGTCTTCTTAGACCATTTTATGCATTCATGATGGTGACTAAAATGAAAAAGCAAATACATTTTTTCCTGTTAAAAAAATCCCAGTAGGTGGGGGTCTCTGAATTTGATGATCAAGATGAATGGAAGGGAATATATAAGCTTTAAAGCACCTGCTGGGATCTTAATCAGCCAAGTCTTCTTGGACTAGAGGTGAGAGTAGAAAAATAGAAGTTGAATAGTATTTTGTTTTGTTTTGTTTTCTCTCAGCCCAAGCCACATTTCTAGGCCCTTTGAGCTTTGGCAGGAAGAGGAGAAAGGGGGGAATCATGAAGGGGAGGTTTGAAAGGGTTACCTGGGAGCAGTTTACATCCTCTTAGAAATTGTGGGTGGGAGTGCAATAAAGGCTCTTGGGACAAAAGAAATAAAAATACTGCTGCTTCCTCCTCCTTTCTCATTCTTTCCTCCTCAGATTCACTCTCCTGTGTCCACTTCCTAACACAGTTTGTAGACTAGGGATGCTTCTGGGTGTCAACATGAAGCCAAGGACTACTCCAAAGATAATCCAGTGCATTTAAAAAATCATGGGCTCCTGGAATTACCTTATTACTTTCAGCTGTAGTGAGGTGTGCAATTCCAGAGTTAGAATGAGAGCAGGAAAATAGACAGGTTGTATTGGGAAATCTCTCCATCCTTCCCAGGAGGACTCCAGCTAGAGCCTTCCTGAAAGAGAATGGAGAAGAGCAGTATGAAGAATAATTGAAAATAATGACGATGATGAGAGTATGTACATCTGACCTTTGCCCCTTCCCAAGAGGACCATCCATCAAGACCCCAATCTAGGGTCTAGCTAACAGCTGGCCTAAGAAGTAGATTAAAAGG
This sequence comes from Gracilinanus agilis, assembly GCF_016433145.1. NCBI lineage: Eukaryota > Metazoa > Chordata > Mammalia > Didelphimorphia > Didelphidae > Gracilinanus > Gracilinanus agilis. Next base: position 244,101,981 of record NC_058135.1, read on the forward strand.
GGTCAGCAAGTCAAAGGTCTTCAGATTTTCTTTTGGTATACTTTTCCACACACATTGTTATCTTCTAAAAGGCATGGGTAGGGTGGTCAGTACTGAGCTTCAAGGCATCAAGATTATCTTTTGTTAATTAAGCTTTTGTCATTCTTTGTTTTTTTGGATTGACTTAAATTTCTTCTTTTAAAAAAAAACAAAAACAAAAAACTCCTTCTTGACTAAAGGTTCCTGATCAGTTCTTGGCAAGAAGTCATTCTACCTTCTAGAGGAAAAAACAGTGCCTTTCCTTCAGTGCCTTCCAGGCTCTTATGTTGATGTTCACCAACTATATGAGAGATGGAGTTTTCTGTCCTGCAAGTGTTGTAATAATATTTTTCCTGACACTTCCAAGAATCTCAAGGGTAGGATGATTTTTCTGTTTAGAAAGAAACCAAGTTAAAAATCACAAGAACATTCCCCACATAAATTTCTGTTTTCTGCAGCAGACCATTACAGTCTTTAAATATATTTCAGAATTTGAAGCCAAAGAATGTAATGTAGATTTCAACCATAACAATTATTTTTTGAGGGGGGGGGGGCAAGAAGAAGGAAACCAGCATTTAAAAATCATTAAATTTAGTTGGTATTTTAAAAACCCAATGTCTAGTTCTTTTTGCTTTAATAGAAATGTAGAATTATAATTGGTCCCTTTGGCAAGAAAGTGGTGCCTACTACATTACTTATGCAATTGTTTTTGTGTGGAGTCTGTGAAAATTCAGTTTTTTAGTTTCTGTTTTTTGTCACATAACACCAACTACCCAGAAGACGTGAAGCCAAACCTTTCCATCACATGGTCCAGTGTACTCCATGGTGGGCTCTGGTAACAAGAGCCCACGTGTCAAAATGGTCTGACTCCTTAGGGACTCTCCCTTCCAAAGTCATCCCCCCCAAAGATTTTCCTTTTGACCCAGATTTGTTGCAGGTGTGCTGGGCTGCTGATTTTTTATTTTTTTGCAAGAACAGTAATCTACTGGCAGGAAGGCAGACAGGGGTGGTGGGAAGAGTGGGTGGCAAGGACCAGACCTACAGCAGTTTAGTGGTAATGGAGTAGGGTGGGAGAGAAGGAAAATTCATTCAACACATTAATGAAAATGTGCTAGAAATTGTGCAAATAGTACATTGAAAAGTTAGTCCTTCCATAGATCTATGTGGGAGTTATGAGGTAGAATGGGATTATGTTTCTACTTAGCAAATAAATTAGAACCCCATGATAACCCTAGAAGGACCAGAGTAATGATAATAATATTTGACATTTATAGAGAACTTTAAGGTTCGCAAAGCTCTTTATATATATATATATATATATGTATATATATATATATATATATATAGTCATTTGGCTCCCTATCTGAAGTTAGTCATCACTCAATCAGCATTTTTCCCCCAGTGTATTGTAGTTGAACCTAGCAAGACTTTTCCTTTCTCTTGTAGCTTGTACATTACTGCCTTATGCTATGTCCACCCACATTTAATCCTTCCCTCCTCACCCCTATGCCTTCCCACCATCCATGGCAATATCAATACTGTTTATTTGATTCCTAGATGTTATGTTGAAATGTAAACTCTTTTGCCTGGACATCTATCTTGTTTTTACATCTAGACTGCAACCTCCTTAGAAGCAGGAACCCTCACAATCCTCGTATACCTTAAAGGGCCAAATATATCAATATTTAATAAATACTTTCCAATTGCTATTGAAATACATGATCCAGTTTCAGAAGACATTCCTGGGAACCAGTAACATTGAATTTAGAGTAGCTTGCCAGCTGCAACTTCCAGACAATTGTCAGGTTCATGAAAACACAGTTTGGCAAACTGATATGAGAGAAAGCCAAGATTATTTAGATTTCGACATGGAAAAGTCATGCATCATGGAAAATGTGATATGGCTTCTTGTAGCAAGAATGGATTCCATCTGCAACTCTATCTGTTGAAGGAAGAAAATGATTTCTAAGTCCACTAAGATTCCACTTCCCTTGATCCCCATAACTGGTATCATTTTCCTTAAAGCTCTGCTTTGGAATGAAATGGAAAAGCATTTAAGGACCTACTATGTGCTTATGTGTTTATTAATTGATTGCCAAGCATTGTGCTAAGGTGTTGGAGATACAAATAGAAAATGAGAACCACTGCTCTCAAGGACCTCACATTCTAATTGGAGGAGACACCTATACAGGGGATGCCCATGTTTATGGCAGATGGAAAAGCCAAGTGATGCTTCAGTTCTGGAGGGCAGATGGGAAGACCAGGAAATCTTGGGGAACAATGGTAGGCAATTCAAAGGTCATTATAAAATGAGGAAGTTGGAAGTGGGTTTTGCAGGTGGAAGGAAGCAGCTTGATGACTCAATGGATAGAGTGCAGAACCTAGAATCAAAAAGACCTGAGTTAAAATCCAGCCTCAGACACTTATAAACGTTTTTACCTTGGGCAAGTCACTTATACCTGTTTGCCTCGGTTTCTTCATCTATAAAATCAAATGGAGAAGGAAATGACAAACAACTCAATGGCTATATGGGGGACAGCATCCAATAGAAAGTAAGCATCCTTTACCAGGTGATACCTGGTCAATATGGATTGGACTGGGGAAAATGTAAGGGTCTAAGGGCAGATGGCATTGACCCTAATTCCAAATGGCCTTTTGGTGGGCTAAAGGTAGGAAGGGAAAGATCCTGTACCCAAATCCCCACCATGGTAACTGGTGCTGCTGGCTGCTCCCATTGATCAATTTTCTATCTACTTGTGGTACCCAGCTATAAGAATGTCAGCTCTCTAAGAACAAAGACAATGTATTTTTTCTTCTTTATATCCTTAGATTATAGCATATTACTTTTCACATAGTAGGTGTTTAAGAATTGCTTGTTTGCATTGAATTAAGTAGATGATGTAATCCCTCTGTATCCTATTACCTAGTGTTTTGTTAATTTTTTTTTCTTGAAAACTTGTTTTGGTGAAATTTGAAACTGAAAAAGCAGAATAGAGTATATTACTTTTCATTCCTGTAATGCCTCTAGGACACAGGGCCAACATTTAATCCTAAGGGTAAACTGATATTTCCTGAGATATCAATGAGTTAATGTTTTTAAATTAAATGAACTAAATTTAGTGCTTCAACTGGTTCTTTTCTAAACACTAATCAAACTAGCAATATTCCTTTCTACAAAATGTCTAGCAGCTATTAGTAAAGAGCATAGGCTACGAGGCAATGTGAGTTTGGGTATTTAATGGAGGGAACACAGGCATTTAATAAATTCTTCCTGATTGGTTTGGTCTTGTATCACATTCTGTATTATAAGACACACACACATTGTTTTATACAACTACATTAAAAAAATTTTTAAAGAGGACCTCTTACTGATGATGTCCTTTTTTTAGAACATGATTGAGCCAAATAGAAACATCTCAGGTCATCCTCATCCTTGGAAACTGGCAAGTGAGTAGAAGAAATAAAGATGCCTTCATTTCCCATTGCTGGACCTCCACAAATATGAGGCTGATTAGAAAATAATGCACTGGCAAATCTGGTCTGGCACACTTCCTAGCTTTGTGGTCCTGGGCAAGTCATTTAACCCCCATCATCTGTAATGCAGGGTTCTTGCATTGCAATATTAGCCTAGGCTAAGCTGTCAGTTGGATGGAATCTTGCCAATGGCATGGTGCCATGGGGCAGGTGCTAACTGGCAGTTGGGCTGAGACTATAAAAGCCCCTGCAAACCCAACTCTGGGTTCTGTTTTTCCCCTGGCTTCACCCAGATCACCTACTTATCCTTGATCTTCCTCCTGGGGCACCCTTACCTCTCTTCTACCTTGGAATCAATATATGGTATTGATTCTACTATTGTTTAAAAATATTAATAATACATAAGTAGATGCAGGCTGGCTATTTATTATTTGGCTTTCTACTTACTCCAGGTCTTATCATTTGTTTCCTAAAATGCTGCTTGGTCAAAGGATTCTGGGTCCTGGTATGAAATAAGCACACTGAATATGCGGATGATATTTTAAAGGAAATATTCCAAAATGTTCAGTTTCAGTTCTGAGTTCTATTGTTAGAAGTCGAAAGTCTTTTGGAAAGTGGGAGTTATTAGCAGGTGTATTCTCAAGCTTTAGCATGCTGAAGGTGTATTTTATTTTTTGCTTCAGTTATATAATTTATGACTATTCTGTTCATTCTGTTTCTGCACAGAATAAAGGAGTCTGATTTTGTTTTTCTTTTGCTTCTGAGGTAAATTGATGAGGAATTTAGATGGCTGTCTCTACTCCCCCTTTCCTCCTTGTCTGCTCCTACTTTGAGATAGAAAAGAAAGAAAAGAGTGTATGCTGTAGTAAGAAAAGGGCTGCATTTGGAGTTAAAGAGAACATAGTTTTAAATCCCGGTTGTATCACTTTTTTAGTTGTATGACCTTGGGCAAATAACTTAACCTCTTCCAACTATAGTTTACCCAGCTGTAAAATAAAGTTTGTACCACATGTTCTATAAGGTCACTTCCAGCTCTAAAGCTATGCTATTGGTCCCTAATTAAAAATTATGAAGGAAGTTTGGGATTTCTAGTTCTCCTATATCTGGAGGGAAAACATTTTAAAAGAGATTGATAAAGAAAAGCTATTTTGCTTCTCATTGTTAATTATAAAAATCAATCTACAAATGTTTATTGAATATTTATGTTCTTATTGTTGTTGTTCTTTTGTATCAGTTGTGTCTGAGTCTTCATGACCTCATATGGGCTTTCTTGGCAAAGATACTGGAATGGTATGCCATTTCCTTTCCAGTTCATTTTACAGATGAGGAAACTCAGGCAAACAGGGTTAAGTGGCTTGCCCAGGGTCTCACAGTGGTGTCTAAGGTCAGATTTGAACTGAGGTCTTCAGTAGTTGTCAGACACATAGTTGGCAATTAATAAGTATGTAACGATTGATCTAGCCCAATCCCCTCATTTTACAGATGAGGAAAATCAAAGCCAGAAAAGTCTGCCCAATATCACACAGGCACAAAGAGGTATAAGCAGGATTTTCTTTATACTATATGATGCCATATCTATATATGTATTATATATATATATACATATATATATATTTATACAATACACTATTCTTTATGATGAGTACAATAAGGTGTAAGTCTGGTTGCCAGAAGCTAAAGAATCAAAACAGAGAGGGGGCAGCTGGGTAGCTCAGTGGAGTGAGAGTCAGGCCTAGAGACAGGAGGTCCTAGGTTCAAACCCGGCCTCAGCCACTTCCCAGCTGTGTGACCCTGGGCAGGTCACTTGACCCCCATTGCCCACCCTTACCACTCTTCCACCTATGAGACAATACACCGAAAGTACAAGGGTTTAAAAAAAAATAAACAGAGAGATTAAAAGAAAACGATGCCACAAGATGCACCAGTTACTTCCTAACCCTTCATCAAAGATGCTAGGTGGTAATATTTTAGGCTTAAACAATATGCCACAACTGTAATTTGTAGAGACAGGAAAACTGTGTCCTCTATTTTCTCAAAATATAGAAAACACTGAAAAAACTAGATGAAATTTATATTGGGCCAAAGGAGCCTTTTACATAGGGTCTAATCATGAAAATCAGTCAACTAAGCAACAGGTATGTCAGATCACTGGGAGGAGAGCACTATAACAGGTGTAAGGAATAGAGGAAGCATGTGGCCAGAAATGAGGGCAGAAGGTAGCCTCAGGGAGGTTATAGTCTCTTGCTGGGGAGACATGACATGAGCACATTAAATGGCTGGAGAACAAGACAGTATGAAATAATGTGCCAAGCTATAAATGTTTTCCAAGTTGTTTTGAATTATCATCTATATTTTTCCTCTCCCTTTTTGGCACAGAATCTAAGCTGGGAGAAGCATGAAAAAAAAATAATGCAGATTCCATAAATTCCCAGACTATTTCTTTTTGGGCATCGTGCAAAATCCCAGATTTTCCTCTGGTTACTGACTCTTCTTGAGGCTGAGTTCAAGTGTATTTGCAAACTTGGACCAAATACTGGCATAATGATTTACAACAGTTTTTGCAAGCTCAAGGCAACCCACAAAGGTTCCTTTTCCAATTAACAAGAGACAAAACCATAGTTCAGGGAGGGCTAATTCATCTGGGGTCACAGAGCCCATTTTTGACTTGCTCTCCAGATTTCAAACCATCTACCATGTTTGCATTAGTCCATTGACCTTATATCTTAAACAGAATCTTTCTGCCTTTGGAAATCTGGCAACAATAGCCTTAGATTTGGGGGTTTGTTCCTTTGAGAGATGTTTGATGACAACTTGCAAGTGTATGAACTTTTCTGGAAAATTTCTAGCTTAGTACAAAGGTGCAAATCCATAAATTGAACATCAGCCCTCACCAGGGTCACTGGAGCCTTCCTCCCAGAGTGATAGATTTTTTTCTTCCATTGCTTTTACATACACTCAGACATTTCCTGCTGTTTGTAAGTAGTAATTAGGGAAATACTGGCCCTTCTTTTCTGTTTGCAGGAGGGAAGACTGTCAGGATAGTTGCATTTTTTTTTCTTTTTCTTTCTCTATCCCCTTAAGATCTGGATGAGCTCCTGAGCTGAGCAGAAGCCTTACATGATTCATTGTTGAGCACAGATCCCAGTCCCAGCTCTGTAGCACATGAATGAAGCCAGAAGGGTATGTGTGTGAGCTTTCCTCAGGTTAACCATTACAGAAGCAAGAGAGTGACAAGAGGGTAATTTGAGAGGACTGTGACCCTGGGACCGCTCCTCCTGCGGTTTTCTAATCTGCTGGAGCCTACAAGCAAATGCAGTGACGTAATTGGAAGGGAGACTGTTTTACTGCCCACAGGTGCAGAGCCCAGGGTGAACCTGGGGTTCCATAGAGCTTCCCCAGTCCCCAGCCTGGACTGCCGACAGCCAGCCGGTGCTGAAAGGGGCTTCCTTCCCACTGGGAGGTTTCACTATATTTAAAGCTGCACACTAATGGAAGCTACAGATGAAATTATTTGCACACCAGGGAGTGGCAGTTTTGGTAAGACTAATTTTCCCCTTTTTCTATTTAAAAAAAAAAGTTTCATGAAGGAATTGCCAAATGAAAACATCTGTGACTTGGTCCCTTTTCTTGAGCTAGATAAGAACTTGAAATAAATGGATTATCATGGAAAGCATCAATGAGGGATTATAGAATTATATAGATTATAGAAGAGAAATATTGGTGGAGCTTGTGAGAAGTGAAATACTAAGGTGGGTTTTGGGGATGGATTGGATGTTAACTAATATAATCTGACTCTCTCCAATGGAATTCTAGAGTTTCTTTTCTCTGCTTTCTCATGCCTTTGCCCTCTGCACACTCACATAACTTTACTTATAACCGAAAGCACAGTTAATTTCCTAAGAAGAAAACTAGGGAAACTCATATCAAAAATGGCAGGAGTTGTGTGATGGAGTATACTTTGGAAGCTACTGAGAGATTTGAAATGGCTTTATATAACTATGGTTCCCTCGTAATCATGAGCCTATTTTGGGGTGTATTTTGGCTTTTCTCTGCATTGACCTAAAAGAGCAAAATGAATACCCAGGTGTCAATAGGAGAGGTTTCCATTTAGGACCCCTGAGGCAAAGCTTCCTCTGTGTATGGTCCCCTGTGTATGGTCTGGGCTTATAGGCAGAGGACCTTGTTTCCTACCCCTTCCCTTCTTGTGTGATGTTGGGAAAGTGACTTAGGTCTTATTTCCCTCATCTGTAAAAGGAGGGTCTCTTCAAACTCTACAAATGTCCTTTCAGACCATGATCATAAGAAATGCTTTTCCTCTGAAGTCTGATGGCTTTTTCTCTAGTTTAGGACCTTTTGTTCTCATGGGAAATAACTCTGCTCGTGCTCAGTTGGCGAAATTCAATAAAAACCTTGTGAAATTAAAACAGCAATAACCTACAACCACATTACAGAAGAGCCCCAGTTCTAAGGTGTTGCTGGTTCCATTTGCCTGGATCTCTCTTCAAATAATGGGTTCCCTCTCTCCCCACCCCAGCATATTTCATATTCTGAACAAAAGTCCCACCAAGATGTCTGAATTCATTTTTTACTACTTTAAATAATGAGATAATGGACGGATGCTTCTGGCTCTTTTTTATGCAAAGAGTTCTCCCAGATACAGACTTTTTCCAGTCATATCCATTTATGATTTTCCATGAGATGCAAAAGAGAAATAGCAGAATTTCAAGTCCACCGACCATGGTGGCCAGTCTCTGTCACGCACTGCCCTGCCACCTAATGGTAATTGGCTAAGTGAGAAGTTAAAGTCATCCTCATGCAAATTTGTGAGCTAATTAGGAATTCACTCTCTGAAGAGAATTATGTTCAGTTTTGTCACTCTGTATGGGCTATCTTCTGGTTTATACATGACTCACCGCTTTCGTAAATATGCGCCCCTAATACTCTTATCTCAGCAGGCCTTCTGGGTTTACTGAAGCGTGAGGCAAGAAACCTACCCAGTACATTTTAGGAGAGATTTGAAGTGCTTAACTTGAAAACTGTATTTGAAGAATGGACTCCAATTATTTGGGTACAATAGGAGAGGTAGCACAAGATAGGTCTATTTTATTCTCTGTTCTGACAACTGATTTCTCTGGCTTCCTTTTAGTCCCAGCTAAAATCCCACCTTCTATAGGAAGCCTTCCACAGCCCCTCTTCATTCCAGTCACTCCCCTCTTTTCATCATTTCCTATTTATCCTGTGTATATATACCTTACTTGTATATATTTGTTTGCATGTCATCTCCCCTATTAAATTGTAAGCTCCTTGAGGGCAAGGAACTGTTTTATCTCTTTTTGTATCCCTAGCACTTAGCATAGTGCCTGGAACTTAATAAATATTTATTCAATTGAAATTGTCCAGTTCTGAGTTAGACTTCCTTAATAAGGATTGAGATGGAGTAATGGCCAGTTTGAGAAGCCAAAATATGGGAATCATTCCATATTTGAAGCATCACGTTTGTGTGTGTGTGTGTGTGTGTGTGTGTGTGTGTGTGTGTGTGTGCGCGCGCCCTCCTGGACTTGTGAGTTCTTTGAGATGCTCTAATTTTAGTCACTTTTCCCCCCATCATCACACTGCCCCATTTGCTTAATTATTTCAATGTGCTCCATGTTAAATTTGAGTTAGGCTAGCAGATCTCGGAGTTCCTTTCTAACCCTGTTCAAAGCAGATAGCTTGTCCCAAAAAAGTCTAGGCTTATTCCTATTCCTCTACCTCCAATAAAACCAAAAACAAAAATACACACATACACAGGAAGTATACTATAATTCAAGATCCTCTTGCTTAGCCTGGGGAATTTGGTCAGTATAGAGGCAATTCGTCATTTCTTTCTACAGATGTAAAATAAAATGCCCCACTAGTCTTCCTTTCCTCTTTGGCCACAGACTGGTCTAACCATGGTTCAGTGGAAAAGAGTACTATGGGGCAGATTGTAAGGAATTCATAAACCAACCTGGAGAAGTAGTTCAAGGACATGTTTGTCTCTAGGGAGATCCATAGCCATCACCTTCATGTGGGAGAGACAGTCTTGTTCTTCTCCCAAATATCCATCCCTGTTGACTTGAATATCTTAATACCTTCCCTCCTCTTTACTTTATTTTTGCTTTGTCAGCCTATTGTCTTTTCTGTTGGTTTTAATTTAAATCCATTTTCTACCCACAGAAATCATCTGGATTTCCTAGAGGCAGTGAGGTGACCCAATGATCTTTGGATTTTGAATTAAATTGGGACCCAAATCCCATCCTCATTCTGTAATAGCTGCCTGATTATGGTCAAGTAATATAACTTCCATAGACCTGAGTTTCCTTATCTGTAAAATGAAAGAGTAAGATTAGATGACCTCTAAGGTCCCTTCCAACTCTAGGATCCTATAATCTTAATTAACACTTTAATTGATATTGCTCTTCTTTTCCAACTCAGAAAGCATTTAGAATTCTCAAAGTATGTGATCTGTCCTAATCCAAGGACTTGAAATTTTTCCTAGTTATGTGTGTTTTCAATTAACCTGAATTTCAGATATGTCTCTCCATCTATCAATTATTTGAGAAGGAGGACCTGTAAAAGCCAGGCAGGCAGTATGTGGGAGAGAACAGTGAGAGTGAAAAATAAGAATTGTTGAATCCTGGTACTTTCATTGAAATCTAAAATGGGAAGAACTGATTTTTTTTAAAAAAAAACCTAACACTGCTTCTGAAATATATAGAGTTAGTAAATAAGCTTTCATTCACAGAAGCTAATTTTCTGAAGCTCATGAAATTGAAATTCAGAGGACACTTTTTTCCCTTTTTACAGCTCTCATTCCACCTTTTCCAAATAGATTGGGCTAGAATGGGTGTTACTGGAGGTGTTGATGAGTGAATTTGAAAGTGATGTGACTAAGGGCTAACGTGAATTTATGTAGGACAGCTGACAGCTACAGATCTTCACTGGATTAATTCAGCAATTGGATTAATTCAGCAATAACTGAGTGACTTTTCCCTGCCCCCAAGCCCTTTTGTTGAGAAGCAATGCCTAAGGACCAGACCAATTACCAAATTATGAATTTGAGATTAATAGCATTATGTTCAGAAAAAGACATATACATATACAGAGTGTTTTGGAATATAGTGAGATATATGTGTAGATTTTAAGATTACCATAAAACTACACTGGTTTATTGCTAGATGATACAGCTGCCATACTTGTTTAGCAGAGAATGATGTTAATTCTGAATAATCCCCCAAGAGAGGCAGCCAGAAGCGACCACCAATGAACCCTTATTTAAAGGTCTGTCATCTCAATTGGGCAGTCAGAACCAAAATCTAGGCTTATATGTCTATATTCTTGGGAGATGAGCATCTGTGAATAGTTGGGGGAATAAAGTAACAGCAGTTTCCAGAGAGCAGATGTCAAAGTTCATTTCAAATCCTCTTCCTTTGTTTCCCCCTTTCTTGCAAAAATATTGGGGAAGGGGACAGACCACTGCAAGATATGTTCCTGAGTACTTCAAACTACGTTTAGAAATCAAAATATGTTCTGTTAGAAGAGCAACTTGATGGGCAAATTATTTTAACTGTTTAACAACAACCTGGACACTAAAATGACTCTCACTGGCAACTTTCCAGGAGCCTGTTGGGAGGGCCTAATCTTCTAGCAAATTGACACATACTGTTTTATTGAAAAGAAATGCCCAGGGTTAGAGTAAGTGACTGTGTTTATAACTCCCCTGAGAGATGGATTGAAATTCCTCCTGGGCAAAATATAGACACAGTGAAAACCTAGCTTGTGCAGTCTGCTTCATCATCACCTGCAGTTCTATGGAAGGAGAGTGGCCATGGCCCAGATTAGACAAGCCTGGACATTGTGTGGCCTTTGGGATACTTGGGACACACGTTCAGCATTTTACAAGAGCCATTTAAAAGGACAAAGGGAATGAGGTCTAATTGGCCAAATCTAGTCTCCCTCCGAAGAGCCAAGTTGTCTGTTGGCTACTCAGGTTTCTCCAGTCTTGTTAAAATAGTTACAAAGCTCTCGTTTGAGACTCAGAGAAAAATTCATTTTTCTTCCAAGCTCCAAACTACTTTTTTTTTAATCATTACATCTTCCCATTTATATTTAAGTTAAGCTCTCTCTTATGTCACTCATTGATTAATAAGCATTTATAAGGAGCACAGAAACTGTGCTAATTGCTGGGGATAAAAAGATGAAAACATTCTCTACTTTCTAGGAGCTTACATCCTAACAGCAGAGGCAAGCACATATGTATATGCTGAATAAATGTATCTATAAGTATAAATATAAGGAGAATAAGTGCAAATAAATGCAAAGTAGCTTAATAGAAGTTAGTATAGGAGAGTGGGCACTAGCACCTGTTGGGCAGGTAAGAGGAATCAGGAATGGCTTCCTAAAAAAGGTTTTGCTTGAGCTTTATCTTGTAAAGAAAAAGAATAGAGGAATTCTTTAAAGCAGAAATATAGAAGTGCATTTCAGGTATGGGAGAATGCAGTGGTAACCGTAGATATTGACAGGAGATAGAAAGTTCTATTTGAGAAATGGAAAGACCAGTTGGATGACATTTCTGACCCTTAATTATTTTTTTAAATATTTTTATTTTTATTTTGAATATTTTCCCATAGTTACATGTTCCATGTTCTTTCCCCCTCCCCCAAAACCCCCGCCCCCGTAGCTGATGCACAATTCCACTGTGTTTTACATGTATCATTGATTAAGACCTAATTCCAATTATTAATAGTTGGACTAGAGTTATCATTTAGTGTCTACATCCCCAATAATGTCCCCATCAGCCCATGTGTTCAAGCAGTTGTTTTTCTTCCGTGTTTCTCCTCCCACAGTTCTTCCTCTGGATGTGGCCAGTTTTCTTTCTCATAAGTCCCTCAGCCTTGCTCTGGATCCTTGCATTGCTGCTAGTAGAGAAGTCCATTACGTTCTATTGTACCACAGTGTATCTGATCCTTAATTAAAAAAAAAAAAAAAAGGTTCAGAAAATTTGGTCCTGCTTAGCTTCATCCTTAATCAAATTTTCCTAATTCTTTGCCTAAATGCACTTTCAGTTCTCTCTCCTAGAGATGCCTTCCTGGCATTCCCAGTGATTTTGATTGTTTCTAACAGAACATCTTTCTTCCTTTGTGCTCTTATGGTTGAGATTGGGGATTCAATGAGGGTAGTCTGTTATGCTCACCTAGAGAAGTAGAGTATCAGACTTGATCTAAAGACTTCACTAAATAAGGAAAGTTTACCCAAGTTCTTTCTTTCAACTGACGTCCCCAGTGGCAGAAAAGCAATAAAGATGAATAAATATTAGGCTCACACGCAAGTACTGGTAATTATTCATGTATTAGAGCCAAATAAACCCCTCTTCAGTGATCTTAGTTTTGAGATTTTCAGAAACGTTAAAGATTCTCTTTACCAAGGTCATATTTTTTTAACCCCAAGAAATACCTTGTAGTTTATCTCTACTCCTGACATGATAATCTTCCAAATTGTTGACAGTTTGCTTTTCAAATGAGTCATCTTTGATAAATGAAGGTAGCTTCAGATCAAGTGGCTCATTTTTCCAACTATATCTTAGGACAACCAGTTTGGCAACAAAAGGACCCCTGAACATGATGGCGACCTTTTTCCTGAGAAAATCCTTGGCTAGGTAGTAAGTTCTGTGAGTCCAGGGATCATATATTAATTATCTTTTAATTATCCCCTTGTGTCTATAACAGAATGTTTTACATATGGCTCTTAAATAATGATTGAGTGAATGAATAAATGATTGAAAGGGAGAGAGAGAGTTGGAGGGGAGCGTCATGAATTAACCCAGTGGTTCTCAAATAGCATCCTTGAGGGTCCTCTGGACAGTCCACAGGTTTTTCTCTTACAACATTACTATCAATATCAATAAAAATATGTTTATGTTCCACTCTTAACATACTTTCTAAGGTATTTTCTCTGTGGAGCCCCAGTGCCTAGCACAGTACCTTAAGTGATATTATTTAGTCATTTTTAGTCCTGACTCTTCTTGACCTCATTTGGGATTTTCTCAGCAAAGATGCTGGAGTGGTTTGCCATTTCCTTCTCCACCTCAGGAAACTGAGACAAATAGAGTTAAGTGACTTGCCCAGAGTCCCACAGCTAGTAAGTGTCTGAGGCTGTACTTGAACTTGGGAAGTTGAGTCTTTCTGACTCCAGGCCTGGCATTCTAGCTAGCTGCTTTTCTATATAGTAGATTTAACACATTACTATTAAGTTAATATGAATGAATAATTGACTAGGATATTTAATTTTTTTTTAATCACCATTTTGATATTCCATCAAGAATTAATGCTTTCCTTCCCCTTCATCCTAGGAGCTGTCCGTGTGGGCAGTCAGTCTCAGAGTCTTTGACCCACCGATAAAATTTTATCATTTAAAATGACATCAAAGAATTGTGATCTTCTCTTTTGCTGTTGCATCCCATGGAACAGTGCTCTCTGACTTATTGCTGACATCTTCCATATGTGTTGCGTCCCCCATTAGAATGTGAGCTCCTTGAGGGCAAAAATGGTCTTATTTTGCTATCTGCATCTCTCCCACTTAATATAATGCTTTTCCCAGATCATTTAATGATTTATTCATTTAAATGTTTTTTCATTCATTCATTCATCCATTCATTCACTCACTGAGAGAGACCATAGACTAAGAAAGTTTAAAGATCCCTCTATTAAATTATTCTTTGGAGAAATCCCCAAGTACAGCTGGAGAAAGTAAATGCATCTCCTCATCCACTCTCTCCCCTTTACTTACTCAGCCATTTTGATCAAAGAGAGACCCTGGTGTCTTACTGCTTTTATTTTAAGTGTTATCAATAGTCCCATCCTTTTAAGTTTTTATTAAAACTTCTTCAAATGTATTATTGTTGCAATGGGTTGCCAACATTGTTTTTTTTTTCTACACTGTATTCCTTTATGTTCTTTCTTGGCAAGGACATATTTCCCAGGTGGGCAGGTTTTGCCTGGTGCTGTGTATCAAAAAACACACATTGCAATTACAAAAGTGCCTTTTAACTCAGCCACAATCATGACCACTTAGAATATGTCTGTATCCTATCACGTCCCCAAGCCTAGGAGCTCCCACCAGGTGAGTAAAAGGTTACCCTTTCATGTGTGTTCCTGGCAGGTGGTATACAGCTCGTATTTCAGAAACTTCTGCAACCATTTTATTTATGGCAAAGATAGAGGTAGAAGGAGGATTTGTAGACAGAAAATGCTACAGCTCTATGAAATTTCCAATTCATAGCTTCCAGCGAGGGGAGTTCTCCTAAAAGTATTTGATAGGAGGGGTGAGATGGGAATTAATTAATCAAACAATTATTTTCTGTGATGTGCCAGGCACTATAGTAGGCACTAGGAATAAAGGTACAAAAAAGAAGCAATCTTTGTCCTCCAGATGGTTACATTCTATTGAGAAAGCCAGCAAATAGGGATAGAAATCTATACAAAATAAATAGAGAACTGGAGAAGGATAGGGAGGAAAGGAAACCCCCTTTAGTTCTACATATCTTCAAAGATGGAAAATATAGTCATCATATTATTCTTCACTTCTCTGGCATTTGATCCTGCTCGTTATTGTAATTAAATAGTATGTTAATAACCAGAACTGGTTTCTCTGATTAACACAAAGAATCCAAATTAAAAAAAAAAAAAAAAAAGAAAAGAAAAAAGGCAACATAACTGCTTTGACGTGTTTCCCTGGTCCCACTCCATTGATTAGGGAACTAGGAAATGATTTCTTTCAAAGGAGAGCTAGTTTGTTGAAGAGGAGGTTGTAAGTGCCAGCCAAGACCAATGATTTGGCCATTTGCACTCTGACTTCAAGACAACCCAGTGGATCTACTATCCAAATCCTGTGCCATTGATAAGTTTTTCCAGTCTGACTCTCAGGAAATTCTCTTTTGATCCTCTCAGGTAGACATGATTTCTCTTGCATCTTTGATGTATTCTTTAAATGCACTTCTCATGGTTTCATTTATAGCATGTTTCTCTGTGAACATATCTTATATCATTCAGCTACAGTGACACGAAATTTCTTGAAGATTTTGATGTTTGTCTAGACCACAGTGCTTTAAACAGTATATCATAGGCATCTAATCAATGTTTATTGAATGAATGTATGCTTATTTATACTCCTGCTCAATTTGAGGAGTGTGGTTTTCATATTGATTTTATTAGGCTTGAATTATAATATTAATAATGTTTAAATTTAAATGCAAAACATACACCATAATTTCCTTGCTGTTTCAGGGAAGGGGGAGGGAAGAAAGAGAGAGAATTTGATTCAGAATTTTTAAAAAGTTAAAAATCATTTTTACATGTAATTGAGGAAAAATAAAATGTTAATTTTTTTTAAATACATCATCTTATTTGACCCTCACAGCAAACCTGTGAGAGTACATACTGTAAGTTCTAGGATCCTTATTTTAGGGATCATATGTTCATAAATCTGAAACTGGAAGGGATCTTGGAGATGATCTAGTCCAGTGATTCCCAAAGTGGGCGCCACCGCCCCCGGTGGGTGCTACAGCGATCTAGGGGGTTGGTGATGGCATTTATCTTTCCTAGTAATTGTTATAAAAATTTTTTTTAATTAATTTCCAGGGGGCTAAGTAATATTTTTTCTGGAAAGGGGGTGATAGGCCAAAAAAGTTTGGGAACCACTGATCTAGTCCAACCCTTTCATTTCTCAAATGAGGAAACTGAGGCTCAGAGAACTTAATGATTTTGCCCATAATCATATAACTATCACGTGTCAGAGGCAGGATGTGAAATTAGGTTTTTCTATGTCAGGCTATTCAGTCTCATAATGACACATTATATCATAAAGTTATTCACTGTTCTTTCCAGTGGATCATATTAATTCTATCATGGGATTCTATTAAGATAGAAAACTTGGGAGATCATTTTCATTTGTAATTTTACAAAAGAAATATTTGAACTGCCATTCTCTAAGTCAAGATGGCCTTATTAAAATTTATACTTTCATATATATACAACATAGTAATAATTGCTTCTCCTAATGATGATCCCAAAATACTTCAAAAGTCACAAGGGCCTTCTAAATCACCAAAAAAAAAAATTTATTTTGTTCAGCGTGGCTCTGTTTGTTTTTTTTTCTAATTCTTTGAATACAGTTAATACATAGATAGTGTCTTTAGTGATTCTTTCTTAATAAGAATATTGTATTAACTATGACATCATCTCATCCTTTGACCATATTGATTCCATTTAATGATGTATCTCGCTTCTTCAACATTAAATCCGCATTAGATATGACTAAGGATGTGCCTTCTGACCCAAACTAGAATATTAGTGGGAATTGATATAGTATGACAACACTAGAAGCTTTTTATGCATTAGATGCCACCCAGGTGGTAGGACAGCTTAATAGTAAAATAATGCCTGGGTTAACAGTGCTGAGCAAATAAAACCTTACATAATTCTATTTCTTGGTACCTTTTTTCTTTCTTTTTTTGACTTCAGATTTTCTCCTGTTTGTTGGCTTCTTCCCTTCTCCTCGGCTCCCCGCTACTCCACTCCCCCCACCTACTATTTTCAAGCATTCCTGCATGACCTACTTATGAACTACATTTTTTCCGTCCTCTAGGAATATGAGAGTTCAGAGAGAAGAGTTCAGGCTCGATGACCTATTCTATCTTTGGATTTTGTCTCTTGGCTATAAAGAAGGCTGTCACTTAGTGCCAGTATTGATGGCATTTGCAATGTGGACAGCTGTCCTCAGGGAGCTAGGCTCAGACAAATAACCCATTTTCAAGAGGATATAATCATTAGATGACAACTATTTATGGTTCTTATTGACCTGGACCAAACTTGAACTGCTCTCAGAAACATTAAATTTTCATGTGCTGTAAGCTACTTCGAGAAGTCAGGTTATTTCTCTACATATATTTAAAAGTTCTAACAACATTTACTTAGTTTTTTTATACTTTGTCTAAACCTGAAATCCTAGAAGAGGGATCTGTTTGATGGAGATGGGGTTGAATCTCTCATAATTGGGATGAAATGCTCTCTTATAACATGATATTTCGTTGCTGTGTCCAGTCTAGCTAGGGCTCCCTTTTATCTCCTTGTAGAAAAATCAACAGTGTCCAACCAGGTCATGTACTTGTACAATGACCCACACTCGGAACTATATCTCAATGGATTTCTTTTTAGAAAACCATTTTCTATACTTTTCACAATGACTATAGCAATAAAAAAATTAAATCAAAATGGAAAGTCATCACAACCCTGATCAATGCATTGACTAAGAATGACTGTATAGAATTGACAGTGAAGGAGACCACAAAGGGTGGTGGATTCTAAGTATGCAATTTTCAGATATCTCCATTGCAATAAAAGCTATGCTGGTTAGTACAATGGATAGAAAGCTGGAATTGGAGTGAGGAAGACCTTGGTTCAGATCCTGCCTCAATTAGTTACTGGCTGGAGACCCTGGGCAAAACATTGTGCATTGGTTTAATCATCTGTAAAATGAGGATAATGTTAGCATCTACCTCCCAGAGTTGTTGAGAGTATAAAATGAGATATTATTTACAAATCATTTTGCAAACCTTAAAATGCTATATACTTGCTACCTATTATTATTTATTTGTTTTGCTTATACCAGTACTCTTGAATTTGGATCTCAGGATCCCTTTGCACCTTTAAAAATTATTGAGGACCCCAAAGAACTTTTGTTCATGTGGGTTATGCTGTTGCTGTGGTTGTTCAGTGGCTTGACCATTCCCAACTCCTTGTGACCCTCCAGACCATAGCCATCCTTGGTAATGACACTGGAGTTGTTGGTCATTTCCTTCTCCCATGGATCTAGGGGATGCAGTTGTATCTATTGATAGTTATCATTTTAGAAAGTAAAACATTTTAGCTACAATAAAATTTTTTATGAAAATAATCTTAATCTTGAAAGGGTCTTGGGAACCCCTGAAAGTCACTGCTGGCTTAGATTATCTTTATTTGCTAAGAGAAATTACTCAATGGAAAATGGGGAAGGGAGAACCATTGGAAAGTGACAGTGCTGGGACAGGGGCCAACCTTGTGGTTTCATTGGTACAGGGAACTTTCAGGTAGGAAAACTCCTTTTACCAATGGAGGCCAGCACCTTCCCCATAGCATCAAGTCCTTAGAGAGTTGTCTGGAAAACAAAAAGTTCAAGTAACTTGCTCAAGATCATATAGACAATATGTGGTAACACTTGAACTCAGGTCTTCCTAGCTCCAAAGCCTTCCTAACTCTATCCACTGTGTCATGCAGAGAGTAAAAGTGGCAGTATTTTTTTAAATAACATTAATAAAATATTTTTATGACAGTTCTGGAATTTCCTTCTTCTGAAAGAGAATATGACAATATAACTAAGGAAAAAGAATAAGGACTCTTCTTTTAAAACACTACATAGTTTCCTTGTTTACTTGTGATAGCTAGACAAAGAGGAACAAGAAATTTCAGATATGTTCTATAATCAGAAAATTAGTAAAAAAAAAAAAAACACTTTTGCTTTGTAGGCAACAACTTTACTTTTTATTGGCCAGTACTCCAAATTTCCTTGTATTAGATTGCAATTTAAGATTTAAGAATTTAAGTTACTGAGTTACAGTCATGATACCTTTGTAAGGAACAAATACTATTATCAAAAAAATTAATGTGTTTTATGACAGCATGGTGGGCCTAGAAGAATGAGAGAAAGCAAATGGTTTCCTATTTTAAAGCTTGTGACTTTTGTCCTAAACAGTATAATCAATAAATGATAAAAACATATTAAAGGACTGCACACAGTGAAAGAAAATTTCTTTGTCTAAAATTGGGTGGCACATAGGTGGATACTTAACAAATGTTTGTTGGTTGATTAAGGATGGAGAGTACTAGCATCCCCAGTTTTAGAGAATAACTGGATATGGACAGAAAATGTAATAGATGACCTAATCAGACCCTTTCATCTCAATTCTTTTCTTTTTGGAGTATCATTGGAAGGGACAGAATGGAACTTGTTGAACTGCCAACTAGTATGTGATCACCTTTCATCTTAGTTGTTGCCTTTTTAAAAAAACCAGAAGATCTGAAAATAGTTAACTAAAAGGGTATTAGAGAGTCCGTCCCTCCTCTTTCTTCTCTTCCTACAATATCCCCTGTCCCTTATTAATAAAATTCCTCCATCATAGGCATCTTATTTTTCAGAGCATCATATCTTTGAAGCTATTGTGTTGAATTCCTATACCCAGTTCTTTTGAGAATGTCTTTCCAGGGCAAAATCTCCCTCAGTTTCTTGCACCATTGTTGCCTTTGACATCTTGGGCAGGTGCTCTCTTATCTATACTGTCCAGGTGGCTCAGGTTTCAGAGCTTTCTGGCTTCTGCTTGGCTTTCCAAAGCAAACCCCTATACTTCCACCCCTTCCCCTAGTTATTTATACCTAGAACTTTCTGGGAAGTATTGACATGGCTCTCTCAATTTCTTTTTCTGAAGTCAGGCTGGTGACATTTCTAAAACGACATTCCTACAGCAACTGTTTCCAAGAGTAAATGAATCCACAAGTTTCCTATGAACAATATGACTAAGGAAAAAGAATAAGGACTTTCCTTTTAAAACACTACACAGTTTCCTTGTTTACTTGTGATAGCTCGACAAGGAAGAACAAGCAATTTCAGATATGTTCTATAATCAGAGAATTATCCAAAAAAAGTGTATATAGAGATATACACATTATACATACACATATATATGGTTAAATAAGATTGTACATATATAGAAAATCAAATAATTTAGGTACTTTGCAAAGCTTAAGTACTATATAAATGTGAAATATTAGCTATTAGATATTGAATAATACCAACACTCAGGCAAAATTACCTTCAGAAAGTCCATTGTGCCATTAAGCCTGGCATATTCGAGAAAAGATGTATTTATTCTTATAGTCAATGGATTTGAAAAAAATTCTACCATTAGCCTGCCAACCTACTGTTGAGGGAGACCCAGCAAGGAGAGTTTTGTCTTGTGTGGTACATTTTAGCCATTCTGTAGCCCTCCTCCCCCCTAGGATTTTCTAAAGTATGGATTTTCTAAAACTTTAAAAAGGAGTCGGTGCTAATGAAATACTCTCCAGGATCAACAGGCTTCCTTCTCAGGGCAATCAAGCACATTGATAGGAATTGTTATTGCCCACCAGTCTGGCCATATATCTAGCCATGCCAGTAATTCCAATTAGAACTTCTTCAATTGGTCTTAGACCAGATGGACAGGCTGACCACCACCTACCCATATGGAGCCCTCCGTGTCTTCAGCTTCTTTTTCTCCTTGTCCTGCATACGTTGGGCGAATCCTTCATTGAGAGAGAACCAGAAAGCACGGTTATGGTAGCTAATTTAATTTTAAGACAGCTATCAGGCAGTAGATGATGAAGTTAGATTTGCATCTAAGAAACAGATGGCCACCACAGATGATGAGATTAGATTTATTATGTTTTGGGAAATTAATTCATCACTTTATTTTGTTGTGCTTTTTTCTAAAGTGATTTTGTTAACTCCTTGACAGAAATGATTTATGGAAAGAGCTTGTCCTTTAATGTAAAACATGGGACACATTAGGACCTTGGAGAAAACAGGTCATCTAATTGCTCATTAATATTAGGTGCAAACAGTTCTGTTAGATGCCGTGCTAGAGAACCAAGATGCTGCCACCTATTGAGAAGTGTTGGCTTAGACTTTCTACTTCCCATTCATTTTTTTTTAACATCTCCTTTATTTTATTGACCAAGCACCTGAAACTTAATGGGCCATTTTATATGTGTATGTGTGTCTGTTTGTGTTTTATGTTTTAAAGCCATTGGTATTATCTAGTATTCGATAACAAGAGTTGCTTATTCTGATATCTGTTAATAATTTACTAAAGCAGTAACACTGTGAAGTGAAAATAGTGTTGACTTCAGAGTCAAAATAAGACCTGCTGCAAATTTATTTTCTGCCACATGCTTATTTGGGGTCCATGAATAAACCGTTTCACTTCTCTGAGCCTTTGTTTCCTCATTTGTAAAAAGGGGTTAAAAATACTTTTAGTCCTTACTCACAAATATAGTTTCAGGACTGGCATTAGAGATCAATGTGGGGCAAGGGAAAAATGTGGGACAGCTAGCTTAGAGCACCATGGATAGAGCACCAGACCAAGAGTCAGGAAATCCTGAGTTCAAATCCAACCTCAGACACTTACTACGTGACCGAGGGAAGTAACTTAACCCTTATGACCTCAATTTCCTCACCTGTAAAATGAGTTAGAGAAGAAAATTGCAAATCACTCTAGTTTCTCTGCTGAGAAAACCCCAAAATGAGGTCAGAAAGAGTCAAATACAACCAAAACAAGTAAACAATAAGAGAAAATGTAGTAAATTGCTTTGTAAACCTAAAATTACTATAAAAACACTAATTTAATTATTCTTTGATAGCTTGCTAGACTAGAAATCTAGGAGACAGTTTCTGGTCCTGACTCTGACTCTTCTTCCAGTAAGTCCCTGGGCAAGACGTTCCACCTCTCCCATCTGTAAAATGTGGGTACCACCAACCTGTAGCGCCAACCTGATAGGTTATTTGTGAGAAATAGTTGAGATAAACTTTAAATACTTTTTAAGTTTTGCTATTATTCCTATGTGATTATCATATTGTTCAATGGAGTTCAAATAGCCCTGTGACAAGTCATTTCATGTTATTATTCCTTTATACTTAATATTCTAAAACTTATTAGAATATAAGCCTAGCTTCTAGACGTGTACAGAAAGAATTTTCAGAAAACCTTGCTTGAGTAGCTGACAGGATGATGAGGATAGTATATAACTCATCTTATTCCTACAGAGTTTTTAGTATTTCTAATTTTTTGAAAGTTTTTCATATAGCCTGAAAATTATTAACATTTGGTGTAGTATTATTGTTGTTGTTACTGTTATAGAGAAAAAAATCATTCATATTCTCTAATATGTTTCAGATAGAAATGGTCCTAGGACAATCTTCTATCTTTCTCTTAATCTATAAATTCAGAACAGTTGCTGCTATGCTCTGGTAGGTGGGGAAGTCCTGGGTTCAAATCCAGTGTCAAACATTTATTAGCTAGGTGACCCTGGCCAAGTCACTTAACCTTTCCCTGCTTCAGGTTTCTCAACTATAAAATGGGAATAATAATGGTTCTTACCTTGAAGGGTTGTGATGAGGACCAAATGAAATAATATTTAAAGTACCTAGCACGTTGCCTGACACATAGTAGGTACCATAAAAATGTTTATTCCCTTCCCTACTCCTTTGTTTGAAATAAGTCAACAAAACCACTTTTCCAGTTATTCCACTTTTGGGTAGATCATTTGTTTAGCTTTTCTCCCATTAATGGACATTTAGGTTATTTCCAGTTTATTGTTTTTTCACAATTTCAAGAGTGCTGCTATAAATATCTTGGCTAGATAGCTCATTATTTCTTTCTGACAATGCTGGGCTGCTATAAGAGAGGCATAGCTTCAGGGAATAAAGAGAAGTGATAATCTGACTATTTTCCCCTGGTCAGTTCACACTGAGGGTATTGTGTACAGTTCTGGAAAACACATTTTAGGAGGGACATTGACAAGGGGAGGAGGGACTAGTCCAGAGAATGATGAGGATGGCAAAGGTCTTTGAGTTTGTGACATAAGGATTAGTTGAGGAAACTGAGTATGCTTAGCCTGGAAAAGATTTGGGAAGGGCTTGATAGCCATTTTCAAAAATATGAAATGCAAAGGGCAGCTGGGTGGCTCAGTGAATATAGAACCAAGCCTGAAGACAGGAGGTACTGGGTTCAAATCTGGCCTCAGACACTTCCTAGTTGTGTGTCCTTGGGCAGGTCATTTAACTCCAATTGCCCAATCTTTATCCTTCTTCTGCCCTGGAACCAATGCTTATGTCAATTCTAAGTCATAAAATGAGAAAAAAAAAAGATTACGAAATACTCTCACATAGAATAAGGTTTCATTTTCTCCTGTTTGACCCTAGAAAGAAGAACCAAAAACCAGGGGGCAACATTTGCAAAAGAGGTCAATTCAGGAATGAGGTTAAGAAAAACTTAACAATTGGAGTTGTCCAAAAGTAGAACTGGCTACATCAGAAGAAAGAAAGTTCTCCATCCTTGAAAATCTTGAGGCAAAGACTAGAAAAATACTTATCACATTTCATAGAAGGGATTCTTTTGGTTGCTTAGATCAAACTAGCTGGCGGCAGAGGTATCTTCCAATGTTGAAATTCTGTAACTTTGTCTTTCTTAGAATGTTGTATTTTCCTGACCACGTGGTTGCTCAGGCATAGGGTGTAATTGTTTTTCTAAGAGTGCTCTTCAAAAAGGATTCCATTATCTTGAGGCTCTATTAGCAGTATTTATTTATCTGCTTATTCTCCATAACTCAATTGTATTACAACATACAACCCAACCCTTGGGTGGGTCTAGAGTAAGATGAGAACTGTGTTGGTCAGAAGAGGCTGAATTCATGAAACAGGAACTTGGGATGATGCATATATGTACATGAAGAACAGGTACATGAAAGCAGCTAAGCCAACAACTAATTGGAAAGGATCCAAGGCCAAGGATGCCAGACATGGAAGTAGGATCCAAATTAAAGATTCATGATAGGACCTGAGAGGGGGGAATAATGGGAATAAAGTTCATTTTTAAAGATCGTAAACATTTGGAACCATATTGAGGTGGGGAGAGGGTTAGACAAAGAATGAGAATACAATTTGATCCCCTCATGGCTGCCCAGGTACATACAAGTGTTAGGTAAGAGTCAAGCACTCAATAGCCCCCATAACCCTAAATCTATAAATTTATGACATAAATGAAAAACAATATTTGAACTCAGATCTCCTGCCTCCATTTCCATTGTTCTATCCAGGATGCCACATGGCCTCTAAAGCTGCCAGTATTTTAAAGAAAAGGAACTACTCAGGCATTCTGTTTCAGAGTACCCCTCAAGCCCTTGCTGGTAGGAGCTGTGTGGGTGGCCCAGGGTAAAAGGAGGGAGAGATGAAAATCCCCCATGACCTCTCTTACCCCATCACAGTTAAAAGGAGATTTTCCCCATCTAGCTTAGTGTTAGGTTATTTTGCCTTCCTTTTCTTGCCCATAATGAAAGTGACACCCATTTACAAGTCAGTCACTGGGAGTAGTGAAAGGAGCATTCCTTAAGTGGAAAAGATCAATTAAATGATTATCCCAGCCTGCCGCTCACTAATGGCTTTCTTACTCTGTTTGAGAGCCAAGAAACAGAAGGCCAGGTCATTTAGCCTTTTGGAGGCAATCTAATTGCTATCTCTGTGATGCCAAGTTTCATTAGACAAAGGATTGCCATTCTTAGCAGTTAAGCATTTCTGGCATTTCACAAAATTTCCCCCATATCAGATTGGGGCTTTCCAACATGGCTGTTTGACATGGTTCTTGACTGTGCTGTGCAGAGAATTTGGTGAACATTATACCTTCTTGATTTCTATCAAGGCTCCTACAGCTCAATCACACACACACACACACACACACACACACACACACACACACACACACACACAGAGCAGCAGCAGCTCACTTAGCCTTCCTGAATATAGCAACTATCTCATCCTTTTGCAAGTTGACAGTCGTTGGCCATGGGCTTTTTTTAAACCATGGGTATTGGTTACAAATAATCATCTTATCTACAGAGACATCTACTATAGGTCTTTGGAAATGGGCACACTTCACAATTGTTTCATTTTTCTGATCTTCCATACACACTAAAACAAACATACACACACACACACACAAAACAAAACACCTTCTTTCCATCTTTATTGGCCTGATGTATTTTGAAAAGGGCAATCTTGGGAATGGATATGGATTTCAATCTACTAGATCTCGCCTTGAACAAAATTAACAGTTAAACATATTAGACATGAGCTTATCTTTGGAGGAAAAAAAGGCTGTAGATCACCCGGTTCCTATTGGTCTACCTTGGGATGAACATCATTAGGGAAGTGAGTTTGACCCTTAGAGTAAATCTGGGAGTCATCCTGCCTCTGCCATATCAATTGCCTAATGTGTCCTCAGGTTAGTTTCTTCATCTGTAAAATGACAGGGTTGATCCAGAAGCTCCCTATAATACCTTTTGGCTCTAAATCTAGGCACTTACAGCCCTATTTTTAGGAGTGGTGACTAATGTTCTGTGGACAACGTAGTTGCACCAGCATTCCCATCTTGTTTAGCGCTGCTGATGTAGCATTAGGAGCTTTAGGTGAAAAAGGGCAAATTCATCTCCTTGATCTAGATTTTAGATTACAAAGAAGTCTAATAGCATGTGGACTTCAGAGCCAAGTGGCTTCTCTCTTTGACATTCAGCGTAACAAGGTTGAAAAGATGAATTAGGTGTTGTGCCAGGGGACCCAACAGACAGAGGCACCATATGACTGTTTGTATTAAAGTTGTCAAAATTCAGCAGTAGAAGACAATGATGCATTAAATATTTGCTCTTGTGTGGCCTCCCCCATGTGATTTAAATAAACAGTGCAACCCTCCTTTAGTCTTCTGAGTTCTGTCCCCACCACCCACTCGCAACTCAATCTGTGCCAAACACAAAATTCAAAGTAGAATGATTGATACCAAAGGCAGCCCCTCATTTGCTGGCAAACAGCCTGTGGTTTATTTCATATTTATCTCATAAATAAAAGGAATCTATTCCGTGGTTTTGCATTAAATACAAAGAGTTCGAGGATAGATGAAGAGATGAAAGGACTAAATTGTGTAGGAGTCAAAGAAACTGGATGGACTCTGGTCCAGTGGGTTGGGGAACAGAGGCTGACATTTATCCAGTAGTTTAACTTGTGAAAGATCTAGCCACAGCGCGTGCATAACTTCAGCTAAAATTAACCATCAAGGCTTTGTGAGTCTGGGTAGCAGTTTTAACTGGCTACTCACCGAGAGGGATAAGCATGCTGCCTATGATTCTTGATCTTGGAGAGTCAGCTCTGCCAGCACCGGCCAGCATGACTGTTACAAAATAGTAAGCAGGTCACTTTTGACTCTGGCAGAATCACAGTGGGGAGGACTGATTTCAGCCTGGTTTGGCTGCAGCTTGGTTTGGTTTGAATTATTTTTGAGCTGTTTCCAATTTATTTTCTTTTTAGCGTGTCCCTGCTAACTCATCCAATAGACCTTTATCTTTTGCATGATGGTATGTAGAAGCAGATGCTACCTTTGGGGGGGATTTTTGTTTGTATGTGTTATGGCCAGAATGAAGATAAAGTCATAACATTTTTACATCTAGTGGAAAGGATTTGTCTTGAAATGGTTGGCAGCCAGAACAAATCAATTTTGCTTCTCAAGGGATAGGGCTGATGGGGAGAAAAAGGGTGGGGAATGGAGAAATGGAATCAGGATGGCCAGTTTTAAATAACTTCCCATAATCCTGGCAAGATGGAAAGCCCCTTGTCTTGAACTCTTTAGTGGTTAGAGGTATTAATAGAAGATGGCTTTGGGAAGAACTTGGGAAAAGGAGGCAAAGAGGCTGTTTTCATGTAGGTTAGCTATAGAATTATGAATATATTATGAAAATATTGAAAATTGATATATAAGCACTAAATATTATGTTTTATAAAGTTTTATTAATAATACACTAACATAAAAAACTAGAGTGAAAAGATGCTAAACTAACTTCAGCCACACTGGTGAAGAAGAGAGCAAGAGGGAGGAGCTACAGAATTTATAAAACAATAAGGTGACCACACAAACATGGAGGCGCAGGAGAGATTAAAGGGAATTTGGGGAAATACTAAGGGACTTCTGGGGGATGAAGTCCAAGGTTCAAAATCTCCATTTATACAGTTAGCTAAACTATAGAGGGGATACAGATTGGGAATCTTCCAAAATATAAAGAAACAGAATATGGCCATTAAAGAATGCTAGAAGGACTCAGTGACTTAGGCTACCTTGGGTCCACGTGTCATCTGGAAGAATTCATTCTGAAGCTCAATTTCATGGAAAAAAAGTAAAGATCTGCTTGCTTTCCTCCATGTGGTATACTGTACCTAGTTAAATATTAAATGTCTATTCATGACCAAGAGTTAATAGTAGGGCTGTTCTGAGAATAGCTCTGTAATCCAATAGTAAGGATAGTTTCTTTCATGTGGTACAAGTTGAATTGACCAAAGTTTTATGATAGGAAAAGACTCTCTTTTGGTCCCTCCCCCCCCCAAAAGAAACATATCATTTTTGTTGTTTTATTTTGCTTTTAAAGAATTAAACCATATGTGAGGATGTTAGAAACTGACACACGAGTCCACATTGCAAGGTTTGTCAAGTATTTTCTAAAGGCAGAAGTACTCTCAACAGAAGAGCATGTAGTAATTTTTTAAGGATGTTTAATGATTTTTATCTGGTTGACCTTTGGTACTTGCACATTGGAATTATCAATTATCAATTAAAAATGTTTTAAATTCCATATGGCTTAAAGGAACCAAAGTTAGCCATTTGGAAATGCTAGTAACCTTAAAAGTGAAGAGATGGGGGCAGCTGGGTAGCTCAGTGGAGTGAGAGTCAGGCCTAGAGACGGGAGGTCCTGGGTTCAAACTCCGTCTCAGCCACTTCCCAGCTGTGTGACCCTGGGCAAGTCACTTGACCCCCATTGCCCACCCTTACCAATCTTCCACCTATGAGACAATACACCGAAGTACAAGGGTTTAAAAAAAAAAAAAGTGAAGAGATGAATCAATTATACAAAATGTGGGATGACTAAAATGGTATCCATGAGTCAATGTTCCAGGCTGTTTAAAAAGTAAAAAGAAAACCCAGGTGCTTCAAGCTCCTCACTCATTTATTCATTGATGAGTCATTTCTAGATTATCTGCTTTTTTGCAAGGGATCATGCTCTTGATGGATTAGTCCTTTCTTATTTGCATACTGCTAACAGGTAAACTGTTAGACCCAGTACACCTGTGAACCACATTCACTGGGTAGGCTGCTGGTCTATATCTACAATCATCTCACTGTGGATTGTTTCTGCTCTGAAAGTATGTTGTCCCACTTATATATTTGGCAAATATCAAAGTTGTATGTTAGAACTTATGCTTTTTGCCTTGCAACCAATTTTAACCCTACCCAGCTAAAGCAGAGCTAATAGAGAGCTTAAAAACAAACAAACAAAAAAACAACTTTAGTACCCTAAAGTCCATTTCAATACCAATATTTTCCTTTGAGGGAGACATAGAAGAAAACTACAGCATATAATCTGATCTCAGCTTTACCCACAGTCACCAAAACACAGGGGAGATTCAAAAAGATCATAAATCTTGAGCTGAAAGGAATCTTCAGAATGCACTACTCAAAACCTCTCCTTGGAAATGGAGGACTAGATTGGTCATGTAAATTGTTCTTAATTTTCCCTGGGGAAATTTCCCCTCTGCTCCACATAGTCATCAAAATGCTCAAGAATCAATTTGGAATGTTCCTGGAGAGTTGTAGGGAATAGATCAAATGAATCTTTCTTGATATATTTTTTACAATATTTGGCTCACTGTGTCCCTGTCTAGGCTTTCCTTTGAGTTGGATAAATTTCCCTTCTTTACTAGATGTCAGCTAGTCATCTGGATAACTAATCCTTAGGGCTTAGCTGTCTCCTCCTTGAGTCTATTAAAGGAAAACCCAGGGATTACTACTCCTTGCCCCAGGATGAAACACCCCAAAAGTAGGACTAGAGATTGACCCCAGTGCTCAGAGCAAAACATCTCTTCTATTCCCAGTTCTTAGTTGTTAAGAATTCTATTTTGGGGGAAACAGATTTATCTCCCAATGGGGAAAAAAAGCTTGATTGCAAGAAAACTTGATTCAGTGGTTACTTCTTCTCTCACTTCTCATTTCCTTAAACTTCAGCATATCAACTTTCTCACATATGAAATATGGATTAACAGAATCCATTCTAACTTTTAGGTGACTTTCTCAGCATCCTCTGATGACAGTGTAACTTAAATGATATTATGCATTCCTAGATGGTTTGGGTACCCTTAGCTTCAATTTCTATTACAATTAAAATGCAGGAATATCTTATCAGCCATTAAACATGCCTTGTAATTTTGCTTGAGATTAGGGGTAGAATGAAGAGAAATACTATCACACTTCTTTTCAAGGAAGGCTGAAAACATCCCACCACCTTAATCTTCCCATTAAAAGCAGAGATGAAGTGTGCCCACTTCATTCATTCTTTTTCTTTTCTCTTGATTTTATTTTAAAAAAAAATCCAGTCATGCTGGCATAACCTCATTTCATTTTTGACAGGATTACTAGACTAATCAGAGGAATGCAGTAGATAGAGTTTACCATATGATTTCAGTAAAGAATTTGAGAAAGTTTCTCATGACATTCTTATAAATAAGCTCAAGATATAGGGATTAGATGATAGTAAAAATTAGCTGTATTGAGAATTTTTTAAATGATAAGACCCAGAGTATGGCCATTAAAGGATCAATTAAAGAATCAATACAATCATTAAAGGATGGAGGGATGTTTTTAGTGAAGTATCCTAGGAATCTTTGCTTAGAATCACTTCATTTAATAAATAAATGTCCTATTTGTCAGATTTTGAAATGGAACAAAAGTAGGCATGATCTATAACATAATATATCCCAAAGAATATTCTACAGAGCAGAATCTAATAACTGGCCAGAATCTAACACCATAAAATTTAAATGAATATTGTCTCATTTGGGTTCAAAAATAATTTTTACAAATACAAGATGGAGAAAGTATAGCTCGATAGCTATTCACCTTAAAAAACTTTTGAGGGTTTTTGTGGATTACAAGCTTAATATATAAGTCAGTATGGTATTGTGGAAACAGTATTGGACTTGGAGTCAAGAGGGACTTATGTTCAAATCCCGCAGATGACATTTCTAGTTGTGTGACCATAAGTAAATTTCTTAATCTCTCTACACCTCTCTCATCTGAAAAGAAGAAAAAATAATACCTGTTAAACTGACCTCATAGGCTAGTCATGATAATAAAATGAGATAATACACATAAAGTGCTTTGCAAATTTTTTTAAACCCCTACCTTCCTATTGTATTGATTGATTCCAAGGAAGAAAAGTAGTAAAGGCTAGGCAATGGAGATTAAGTGACTTGCCCAGGGTCACATGCTAGGAAGTGTCTGAGACTAGGTAAATCCTGTCTCTAGACTGGGCTCTCAATCCACTGAGCCACCCACCTGTCTGGCTTTGTAAATTTTAAAGTGGTATAGCAATAAAAGGAGAGACAACAAACAATGCAATGTGGCAGCCACAAAAGCTGATGTAATCTTCAGTCATTTCTGTCTCTCAGTGACCTGGTTTTCTTGGATACTGGAATGGTTTGCCATTTCTTTCTCCAATGGATTAAGGCAAACAGAGGTTATGTGACTTGTCCATGATTACATAACTTGTATATATATATGAATCTGGATTTGCACTCAGATCTTGTACTCCTGGGTCAGTGCTCTATTTACTGAGCCATCTAGCTGTCCCAGAGTCAGGGAGTCCAAGTAAGGGAGTTCCTGGTGCCACTATAATCTTCCCCATTCTAATTATAACTGCAGCATTGGGTTCAGTTTTGCTTGCCACAATTTGTGAAGGTCATGGTTCAACTTTTGTAAAGGTAAAGTTAGAGAAGTCTAGAAGAGGGCTGTGAGAATGGTGAATGACCTTGAAATCTTGTGGATTGGATGAAGAAACTGGGCTTCTTTTTTAGCTAGGAAGAGATAAGATAAGGTAGATAACAGTCTTATTATCTAGGGATAAGATAATTTTCTTCAAGGATTCAAGAACAACCTATATAACTTTACCATCCAGAAATTAGATCCACTGCCCTAATGCCTGTCTTCAAACTACTGTCCCCTCATCAAATTTCCTATGCAGGAAAACATTATCCAAGAATGATTACAACTCCGTACTACTTGCTTTTGGACATCATGACTTTTAATAAGTAGGACGAGCTTTACACATAAGTAGAGTATATTACTATCCATGGAAATATCCCAGACAGCACTGTTATTGGGCCACCATTTCTACCTTCAATAATTTCTCTGGGTTAAGAAACCTATTAAAATGTAAATGTTATGTGTAAGGAGAAAACAGATTGTCAGTGTTGGCTATTATTAATGTAACACAGGGAATTTTATTAATGTCACATGGCCAGAGAGAATATAATTCTAAAACAGCGAAGGTGAACCTTTTAGAGATGAAATGCAGGGCCCTACCCTTACCCCACCTCCCCAGACCAAGGGTCATGCTCCCCTCCCATTACCCCACACAGAGAAAGAAGAAAGCATTCCCATTGGGCTGGGTGATAGGAAAAATTGTCCTCAGACATGGTAGAAAGGAGGAAAGGGGCAGCTCCACCCAAACCCCTCTGCCTTTCTAGTAACAAATTTAGGGGTTGAGGGTGGGAAGGGGAAAGGGTGGCCATGTGCCCACCGAGAGCACTCTGCATGCCATCTTTGGCACCCGTGCCATAGGCTCACCATCACTGCTCTGAATTGTCGAGTTTTTATTAGATGAGTGGGGACAAAGAGCCATCTTCTCCTAGAGAGAGGAGATGCAATTCTATGCAATAAGAAGATACTGAAAGACTTTAGAGACAAACTTTGCCTACTTTCCAGTCTTCTGTTTACAATATCTTCATATTCCCATATGTTTTATAGAGTCCTGAGTTTGAAAGTCCTTTTCCATCCATTTATTAGAGATAAGGAAGCTGCCCTGTTCTTAGGGAAGTCTCACAGTTAAAAACCCATTACCAGGGGGAAACTGGGTGGCTCAGTGGATTGAGAGTCAGGCCTAGACAGGAAAGGTCCTAGGTTCATATCTGGCCTCAGACACTTCCTAGCTGTGTGACCCTGGGCAAGTCACTTAACCCTCATTGCCTAGCCCTTACTGCTCTTCTGCCTTGGAGCCAAAGACAGAAGGTAAGGGCTTTTAAAAAATGACCATTTATGGGTCACTTAAGAGATATTTGTTTTTCATTCATCATGAGTCCATTCTGCTAGATACTGTAGGATATACAGAAGAATTACAAGATGTGGTCTTTTTCCCTTGAGAATTTCATATCACCTATGAAAAAATTAGCAAGAATTTAGTAATATAAGTGGAAAGCAATTTCAGTATGTAGAAAATTGGCATGGGGATTGGGGATAATGAATAGATCTGCCTGTCTGGAGCAAAAATTGTATTTGACAGAAGAAGAGAAAGTCAAGAAAGCTAGACAGAATGAGACAATATTGTAAAAGTCTCAAATACCTCAGTGAATCACAAAATCTCAGAAGCTACATTGATCGACCCATCCTTAAGCAAGAATGTCCTCTCTCTAACCATTGGTCATCCAAGCTTTGTTTAAAGCCCTTTATAAAGAGGAGAATCCACTTCTGTATAAAACAGCCCATTTCACTTAGGAATGGTTTTAATTGTTAGAGGTTTTTAGATTTTCCTTACAAACAATTCTAATTTATGTCTTTGCCATTCATGTCTACCCACTGCGTCTAGTTCTCCCATGTGGGGTCAGATCTAGTTAGTAATTTTGGACCCAACTGGACAGGCACCAGGAGGCCATACCTATAGACTCGGTTACACTCATGACAAAGAGGTCATTGCCTCCAGGGAGCACAATAGATCAGGCATAATTTTAGTAACTCCTCTTGGCTCCAGGCCAACGGACTAGCCTTAGGATAGACGCAGGACTGAGATACAAGTTGCCTCAGGACTGATGTGACCAACTATATTAGCTGGTAATGAAAAACCCTTGTTCAGTGGTGTATTTGCTGCCCATAAGATAGTGCTCAGCTGCTGCAATGATGTCAGTTTGAGTCATGCTTATGAAAGCCCAATTCCCATAATAACTATAAAGGAAACATTTAGAAGCAGCACGTGACTTATTAGTTAGTAACTAAAGAATAAGGCAATGGAGAACCCTTGAGAAATTCAGTGTGAGGTCCTCTTTGGTTTCAAAAGGGGCCACTCAGAAAAATGGTTGAAAAATCTTTCAGACAGTGAGGATATAGAACTTTCAAAATAGTATTTGGATACTGGGGATTAGAAGTGGCATAATTCAGCAAAATAAATAAATGGAAATCTAGCACTCTCAGGACTAACTACTCTTTTATTTTTTAAAAAAATTAACCCTTTCTTTTTATTTTAGAATTGATAATAAGCATCAAAAGAGCAATAGGGGTGGGCAACTAGGGTTAAGGGACTTGCCCAGGGTCACACAGCTAGGAAGTATCTTGAGGACAGATTTGAACCCAGGACCTCCCTTTTCCAGGCCTGGCTATCTATCCACTGAGTCACTTAGCAGCCCCTCTAACTACTATTTTTTTAAAACGTCATCTTTCTCCTTTCATCCTAACTGATTCTTTCTGGGGTATCTGGAGAGATGGTAATGTTTTATAATTAAGTTGTCTTCTCTGATACCCTTCCTAAGGATTATTTGTGTTATAGGTCCGCTCCCTTAATTCTAGGATAAGGGTTCTTAATTTGTGTGTATATGTCATAAAGTCCTTTGGTGCAGTTGAAACCTATGGATCCCTTCTCTGAATAATGTTTTTAAATACATAAAATGGATAGAGAGCCAAGGAAAACAAGCAAGTCTACATTTGGTGGTTATTGTTGGTCAGGCACTGTACTAAACTCTGGACAGTTCCTGCCCCAGAGGAATTCATTGTCTAATGGGGGAGACAACATGCAAAGGATTGTGTAAATACAGGTGCAGTGAATAGAGCGCTGGGCTTGGACTCAGGAAGACTCATTGTCATGAATTCAAATTTGGTCTCAGACACTTAATAGCTGTATAACCCTGAGCAAATCACTGAACCTTGTTTAACTCCGTTCCTCATTTGCAAAATGATCTGGAGAGAGAAATGACAAAGCATTTGAGTGCTTTTGGCAAGAAAACCTCAACTGGGATCACAAAGAGTTGGACACGATGAAAAGACTGAACAATAACATGTAAATATATCAGATATATTCAGCATAAAGTTGAGATAATTGAGAGGAAAGTCACTAGCATTGAAAGGGACCGGGAAAACGTTCTTATAGAAGGTTGGATTTGAGCTCAACGTGAAGAAAGTCAGGGGGATGAAGAGAAGGAAGGAGAACATTCCAAGCATGAGGGACGGGAAATATAGTGTCATGTGCAAGGAAATAGGCCAATATCACTGGATCATGGGGGTAAAGTATAAGAATACTGAAGAGGAAAGAAGGGTCCAGGTTGTAAAGGGCTACAAAAAATCAATTATCTTGAAATAAGAATGTATTTTTTCCCCATCCAAGTTCATGGACCCCTAAAAATCTATCCACTGATTGAGATTTAGAACTCTTGCAATAAGCATATAGGATCTAGAATGGGAAAAGGTCTTAGTGACAACCTAGTCTAGTGATGGAGAGCTTTTTATAAGGGCAGGTAATGTCTTCAGGCATGTTTGGAGATGGGGAGGGGAGCAGCCCAGCTCTGAGTTGGGTTGACAATGGGCATGCCCACAGAGAGGACTCTGAATGCCCCCTCCGGCATGTGTTCCATAGGTTCACCATCATGGATCCTAGTCCAACCCTCTTATGAAGAAATGGAAATTAAGAAATTGAGACTCAAGGAAAGAAAGGGTCACACAAGTAAAAAATATCAGGTCAACTTGTCTACTGTATGAAAAGCTCATAAACATCCTCAACAGATAGCTTTCTATCTGTCTAAGCTTGGCACCAAGTAAGAGAGCTTCTTGACAAACGTAGCAACATTTAACAGATTTGATGCCCATTCTGCATCTGTATATTCTAAAGGCATTTAACAAATATTTGATGAAGATGATGATTTAAGAATCATTTGCCAGGCCAATTAACTAACCAATGTAACAGAAAATAACAATTTGGTGAGAATTGTGTCTATTAAGTGCTATGTATTATGGGAAATTCAAAAAACTTATAAGATATAGTACTATAAGAGCTAAAAATTAATGCTGTGACTAAAATATGAGAGAATGTGGTCCCTGATATTATAACTTAAGTCAAGATGACTTTTTATTTAGCAGCTTTATTTACAAAATAGAGGGAAAGAGTAAAGTAGAGAAATGTGAAAGAGCGTAGAGTAAGCAGTCTAGCTTACGTAGTCTAGCTTATCACCCTAAATGTTTGCTCTGGTCCCTGGCTGAAATCAGGCTGGGCTAATTAGCCCTCCACCAGAGGACCCTCAGCCAGAGGGCTGTTTAGCCAGAGGACTCCGTGGTGAATAACCATAAGGCCTCCTCTGGAAACTAATCTCTCCAGAAGCCAGGACAGAAGTCAGCTTTTCACTCACCCACTGTTGTAGTCCAAAGGGGAAGATCCAAAAGCAGTCTTCCCAAATGCTAGAATTGCAGGTCCACGCTGAAGAAGGTCCACCAACAGCCTCCAGAACTTCAAAAAAAGCTTGAAGACTGACTCGCAGGAAGTTGCAGCCACTTTTAAAGACTCTTCTTTTCATCATTTCCTGTGTCTTCCTCTACATTACAGGTCCTATTGCATTTTACAACTTTGCTTAGGACTGCCCAGGGCGGGAAGTCATTTTTGAGTTGTCACCCACTTTAGCACGTGGTTTGTGGACCTCCCCAACTTAGGCATTAAGTAGGGTGTATATGCTTCTGGTGATTAAATTTAAAAGTAGATGAGGGGAGAGTTACTCCCATCTTCACAGTACCCAAATTGTTTGGTTGTTTTGTCCCTTGAACAGATTGATTGTGATCTAAAACTTGTTCAAACATATTTCTCCATAATAATAAATTATAATAATTTTTAAAATAATCATCCAACAATAATACATACACCCCTTCCATATTACAACTTTCCCCATTGTGCTTTCAATACATTGCAGGTCAGCATAAAGAATTAAATGGGAATTTTGGGGGAAGCCTTAGATAACACACAAAGGCCAATAGATGACATTAAAAAGTTTAGAAATTCAGAAATGCATAAAATATAGGGCATTCTCTTGTATAAACATGTTTAATAATATTTTTTGAAGTTAAAACTAAGTAAAAAGGTAAAGTTTTCAAAAAGAATGCAAAAGCCAGTAGATAGCACATAAAGGCTACAAATATAGAGATATCTTAAAAAGTTTAGTAACTCAAAAATGCACATAAGGTATGATAAACACCCCATAAAATAAAAAGGAAAAAGTTTAGACCTTCTGTATAGTACAAAGGGAGGGCAAAAAAATTTTATACAGATTTTCCAGTTGAGGAATGCCATAACCCCTAAACCCTGTGATATCGAATGGATACCTGTACAAATGGTGGTTGTATCTTCCAGGCTTGCCCTCAGAAATCTACTAAGCCATAAAGGATACTAAGCCTAAAGGATAACCAGATGAAGGCTGACATTAAAAAGATCCAAGCTCAAACTTTAGAAGAGAAATTAAACTTTTAAAATATAATCCTAAAGGACAGAACTAGGAGGAAGGAGGGATGTTGTGAAGAAAAATCTTTAAGCTTAATATAAGGGGAAAACTTTTAATAATTAGAGCTTTCCAGAAATGGGATGCTTCAGAGGGAGAGAGTTCTCTCTCCTGGAAGTTTTCTATCAAAGACTGAATAACCATTTGCACCCCAAAAGTGTTGCAGATACGGTTCTTTCTTAGATAGATACTGAGTTAGGAGTCTTCTGTGGCCACATGACTAATGTAATAATAATAAGAAGAAGAGCCAGTAATTAATGCTATGATAGAGGGGAGAGAGAGAGAGACACTTCTTCTCTGGCTCCTTTTTTGTCCCATCCCCCTTTCACAAATCCCATCCTTACGCTAATAAATGTCTGAGACAGGATTGGAACTTAGATTTTCCTGACTCAAGTCCAGTTCCATCTATCATATTTTCCAACATTTTATTTGTACTCATACTCTCTTGCCTCTTTTCTAAAGATCCTCATCAGTAACCCTCTCCACTATCAGAGATCCATTCAGGAAGAACCAAAGATAGTAGTAAGAGACATAAAAAATACTAATCAAATTGGTAGGTAGGAAGTTGGTAGGGTTAGCTTGATATGAAAGATGACAGAATTCAGATGCCAAAGGATTCCTATGGACTAAAATAGTGGGCTAGATCAGAAAAGGATAAATTGAATAGGATAAGAACCTGAATAGGGGATTGAGCTGTGATTTCTTTGGTATAGGGAACTGCCCAGTGATGAAGTTGCCTCTACCAATGCAGCATGGCACCTTCTCTGCCTAAAGTCTTAGTTGCCAAGTTTCAGGGCATTGAAAATCCAGAAAACAAAGTTCTTAACATTAAATTTCTTGGTACCATGCAGAAAAAGTTTAACATCAGAAATAGATATGGTATCATCAATGGAAATGACATTAAAGAAGATATTTTACCATCTGTTTTGTTTCTACATTCAAAGGACCACTAGGTCTTTCTATCTTACTTGCTGCTAAAATTCCTATAGGTAGACTCTCTCTATCAGAATGTGAGCTCCTGGAGAGACCAGATTCTATTTGTGTTGCTGAACTTTTTTCAGGCTTTTATTCATTCTATAAAGAGGGGAGCAAAGGGAAAAAAAAATAAATTCTTATTACTTGCAATTAGGAACAGGGACTAGTCTGAATTCACACAGGGTTACAAAGTACATGGCACTAGATTTATGGGGAACACTAACTAGTACTTTGTGTAAGCCCTGAGAGAAGAGAATGTAAATGACAAGGATCTCAGGCTGTAAGTGGGTCAACTGCAGGGTGAGACACAGGTTGGCACCAACTTGAGGAAGAACATCACTGTTAAGAGATCCCTGGGATATACATTTAACTGCCTGTAGCACTCCGGTGTATTTATTTTTTAGTAGCAAGGTTTCAAAATGTCTGAAATCACTCTGTGACCCCACCCTCTGCCCAATCCTGTTCTGAGAGACAATGCCATGTTTGTAAGGTTCTTAGAACATTACCATTCAGTGCCCTGGGCATTTCATGCAAAGTGCCTCAGGATGGCTTGGCAGCATCACCATTTCATAAGTAAATATTTACCAGACACACCTCTGGTCTTTTAGACTTCTAGAACCAGACATGCATTTTTTAAAAAAAGAAAAGGGGGGGAAATCCTCATGCTTTAATTTTTTAAACCTTTTTTGGCCTTATTAGAATACTGTTCTTTTTTTAAAAAAACCCTTACTTTCCATCTTAGAATCAATACTGTGTATTAGTTCTAAGGTAGTAGAGGGGTAAGGGCTAGGCAATGAGGGTTAAGTGACTTGCCCAGGGTCACACAGCCAGGAAGTGTATGATGTCAAATTTGAACCCAGGACCTCCCATTTCTGGGCCTGGCTCTCAATCCACTGAGCCACCTAGCTGCCCCCTGGAATACTATTCTGTAATAGTAACCTGTATTGAATTTTAAAAGTATTATTCCAGGATGGGGTGGAGTAGGAAATTACACCTGATCCAGATAGATTTATAAGAGAATTCTATTAAATGTTTAAGGAATTTTTTTTATAATAAAGGAATCTTTATTATTCTTTTAAAAAACTGAAAAAGAAGACACAAATTCCTTGTGAGTCAAATATAATCCTAATATCTAAACAAAGGAAGGATAAAACAGAGACCTGCAGACCAATATCAATAAAAACGATATTTTAATTAATAAATTTTTATTAAAATTTAAATACAATCCTAAACTCCTCCTCAAGTATTATTAAAATGAGGAAAGTCTTCTTTTGATATTTGTCTTTTGTGACATGTGAAAATATAAAAAAACCTTCCCAAACCTATTAGGTCCAGATACTCCTATACATGTATACCTGTACAACTGAGGACTGAGTCCTAAAAGGAGTGTAAATGATATCTGTTGAGCAATAAGCCTGATTCTCACCAGCTTCCAGACTCTGTGAACAGCTCATCCAAGCTTGAGTCGAGCCAGGAATGCTTGTGTTTCACAATCATAGCAGCCTATGAAAACTTGGCTCCTTGGGGAGATTTCCATTCTTTTTGTACTCATTTGCAGGTGTGTGTGTGTGTATGAAATACAACAAAGTATACAGATCTCCTTTTTTTTTAAACCCTTCCCTTCCATGTTGGAGTCAATACTGTGTATTGGCTCAAAGGCAGAAGAGTGGTAAGAGCTAAGCAATGGGGGTTAAGTGACTTGCCCAGGGTCACATAGCTGGGAAGTATCTGAGGTCATATTTGAACCCAGGACCTTCCGTCTCTAGGTCTGGCTCTCAATCCACTGAACTACCCAGCTGCCCCCACAGATCTTCTTTTGAGAGTTAGGAAAATGAAATATTTTAAAATAGCATTTAATTTTGATGCCTTTCTGAATCTAGGAGGGAATTCATACCCACTGAAAAATATTTTTGTCGTTCCGTTGTTGTTTTTTTAAATCATATCTGACCCATTTGGAGCTTTCTTGGCAAAGACACTGGAGTGGTTTGCCATTTCCTTCTTTAGCTCATTTAATGGATGAAGAAACTGAGGCAAACAGCGTTATGATTTGCCCAGGGTTACACAGCTAGTATAAAGTCATAGAATTCTATTTCTATAGCTGGAAGGGACATCAGAGGCCATTTAGTCCAAATCATTTTACAGATGAAGGAACTGAAGCCAAGGGAGGTTACAACTTGACCAAGATCACACATCACACAAGTAGTGATCCAAACAGCAGAGAGATTTGAATCCAGGCTTGCTGGCTTCAGGTTCTACTATGCTGCCATATAAATATCCCACCCGATTATTAAGCCCTTGACAAGAAGCAAATTTGTAGCTAATGATTATTATAACAGGTCCCATGTAGAGTGTGCCTCGAAGTCTACCAAATGTTTTCCTTACAACAACTTTGTGGAGGTAATAAGCACTATCGCTGCTACCATACAGATGGTACAACTGAGGCAAGAGATCAGATGATTTGCCCACAACAACACACCTCGTGTGTATCAAAGCTAGAATTGAACCCAGGCTCCTGAGTTGTACATTTTTTATTGTTTTCCTTATGCCACTACATCATGGCAGCTACAAGTGGGGAGGATGTAATAATAAATTCCCCTCAAGTCAGTATTCCAGAGGACCTACTTTCCAGTGAAAACTAAAATGCATCTATGCCTTCCCAGCCAATCCGATGCTGGTCCACATCCACCAATAAATCTATCGCTGCTGATCTACTTTCTTTACATTTGAAGGAAGGACAACAGGCATTGTTAAGTGCTTACTTCATGCTGGATCCTGTGCTTAGCTCTGGATATACAAAGAAACCCAAAAGTTAGTCCACCCTCGAGGAGGTGATATGCAAATGACTACGCACAAAGGATAAACAGGAAATAATTAACTGAGGGAAGGTACTAGAACTCAGTGATTTGGAAAGGCTTCCTGGAGGAGGTGAGATTCAGCTGGCTTTGGAAGGAAGACAGGTGGTAGAAATGAGAAGAGAGAGCATTCCAGGTAGAAGGGACAGCCAGTGAAAATGGCTACGACAGAGAGAAGGAAAGTCTTGTTTGCGAAACAGCCAGGAGGCCAGCTTCACCGAATCCATCAGCACGTGGAAAAGTGTAAGGTATAGGAAGACTGGAAAGTTGGGTGGGTGGGGAAGGAATTAGGGAGGGCTCTGAAGGCTAAGTAGAGGACTCTGTGTTTGATCCCTTAGGTGACTGAGGACCGCCGGTGTTTATTGAGCACGGAGAGCGTTCCGATGAGACCTCAGAAAAATCACTTTTGTGCTTAAGTGGAATATGGAGTAGAATAAGGAAAAACCAACTGGAGGCAGAGCAGATTTAATGGAGGGGGAGATAATCTGTTTTGGATGTGTTTGAGTAAAGGAGGTACCTACACCGTTAAGATTATAAATATGAAATAAAATGAGAGACTGAGACAGAGACAGAGATAGCGATAGCAATAGCGATAGCGCTCAGGCGCGGGCCAATGCTAGACCTGTTTCCTCTATAATTCAGAGGAAAACTGTAAGGCTTGGAACGTGAAAATTGCCGGGGTGGGAGGGTTTTTTTTTTTTTAACTAAAAAGTCAATTGTGTACAGGCAAGTCCAGTTGGTATAGGGCAGCACTGGCAAAGGTTTTCAAGTTCAGGTGCCCAAACTGCAACTTCAAGCTCCCTGTGAGCCCCCGCATCATCTCAGAGAGAAGAGGGAGGAAGTGCTCCCTTTGGGCAGCTGGGACAGAGGTACAGAACATGCAAAAAATGTCCTCAGTTACTGGGAAGAGGAGGAACAGAGCAGCTCCTCGAGTGCTGGCTGGGTACCCATGCCAATACTTGGCCAGTGTCGGTATAGGGGATTAATGAAAGATATATTAATAAGAACTGAATTCATTGATTCTACCATGAAAAGAGCTATGAGGTGACAGTATTGGACTGGGCATTAGGAAGTGTGAAATTAATTAACAATTATGTTCCAGATGTGCTCAGTGATTTTCTATAATCAAGTTCAGTGTCATAGTCATAATGTCATATGTAGAGTTAGAGCTGGAAGGAATTTTAAACATTATCTAGTCCTATACTCATTTTCATATGAGGAAACTGAGATCCCAAGGGAGAAAAAAAATAACATATGCAGAGGTAAATGGCAGACCTGGGTATTCACACTCAAGTCCCCTGATTTCAAGTCTAGCATTCTTTCTTTCTTTTTCTTTGTTTCTTCCTTCTTTCCTTCTTTCCTTCCTTTCTTCCTTCCTTCCTTCCTTCCTTCCTTCCTTCCTTCCTCTCTTAACTTATGTGTATTGGCTAGTGGGGGTCAAGTGACTTGCCCAGGGTCACACAGCTGGGAAGTGTCTGAGCCAGATTTGAACCTAGGACCTCCCCTCTCTAGTGCTGACTCTCTATCCACTGAGCTACCCAGCTGCCCCTAGCATTCTTTCTCAAACATTGCATGGCCTCTCTTCCCTGGGCTTTGCCCCTTTAACTGCAAAAATAATGGTAAGAATTCCTGATTCTGCCTTTTTCGCTGCAATATTATAGAGAAAAGTGATTCTGTTTTAATCAAAATTCTGAAAATGCATGTACTGGAATAAAAGAAAAAGAGCTTTATAGATTCATAGCATCATCATCATCATCGTTTTGCTTAGTTTCATAATTTAGATGGCACATCATAAGCTCAGCATAAATGCTAGTTATTATTATTGTCTCGGACAAATTCTTCAATGCAGTTAGACCCAGGTGTATGCAGAGATGATATTATTGCATTATTGTAAAAACATGATATTGGGGATATGTCCAGAGTTTTCAGGTAGAGCAAAACAAATGAATCCCAACTAATTGAACTAAAACCATCTCATTTGCTGAGATAACCAGCTTTGATCTCTAATTTCTATTGTGCTTTATCTCCTCTCAGATGAAACACTTTTCAGTTTTTCTTTTGAGGTTTTTGAAATATTTCTAACTGGAACATATCTCCATAATTTCTGCATGTCTGTGTGTGTGTGTGTGTGTGTGTGTGTGTGTGTGTGTGTGTGTGTGTGTGTGAAAGGAGGAAATGCCTAGTCTTTTGACCTGGATTTATTGGTCAGATTAATCACTGACATTTAGATAGCCCTGTAATGT
The DNA here is from genome assembly GCF_016433145.1 of Gracilinanus agilis. Classification (NCBI taxonomy): domain Eukaryota; kingdom Metazoa; phylum Chordata; class Mammalia; order Didelphimorphia; family Didelphidae; genus Gracilinanus; species Gracilinanus agilis. The sequence continues at coordinate 244,145,059 of NC_058135.1, forward strand.
TGGCTTTAAAGACACTCGCTACTTCAAGCCTCAAAACAACTGATGCCCATTTTAAGATGAGGAAAGAGAATCAGAGAGTTTGAGATTTACTCGTTGTTAAGAAACCGAAGACAGCATTTGAAACTTGGCTATGAAAGATTTTTTAGGGGCAGCCAGGTGGTTCAATGGATAGAGTGCAGGGCCTGGAATTGGGAAGACCTGAGTTCAATCCAGCCTCAGATATTAACTGTGTGATCCTAGGCAAGTCACTTAACCCTGTTGCCTCAGTTTCCTTATCTGTTAAGTGAGCTGAAGAAGGAAATGGCTTTGCAGGAAAGAAAAAAAACAAAACAGGGTCATGGAGAGTCAGAAACAATTGGAACAACTGAATCAATTGGAACAATTGAAACAACAAAGAGATTTGCCATCATAAGAATCAGAGGCAGAATTTGAACCTTGTTCTTCCTGAATAGAAACCCAGTGTTCTGTCCACCAAATCATGCTGCTTTCACATTTTCTGGCTCTGTCTCAGGTAACCTGGGGAGATATTTTCTTTTCTTTTCTTTTTTAAAAAAAATTTTTAAACACTTAACTTCTGTGTATTGGCTCCTAGGTGGAAGAGTGGTAAGGGTGGGCCATGGGGGTCAAGTGACTTGCCCAGGGTCACACAGCTGGGAAGTGTCTGAGGACAGATATGAACCTAGGATCTCCCGTCTCTAGGCCTGACTCTCATCCACTGAGCTACCCAGTTGCCCCTGGAGAGATATTTTCTAAAGCGTGATTAGCTTCATACTTCTAATGCTATGCTAATATCTTTATAAGCTCTCATTTGAGCACTAATTACATGGGTAAAATCATGGAAATAAAACTAAAGATGCTTGTGTGTCTACTTGCTAAATCCATATAAAAGAATTACAAGCCCAAAGAAATTGTCATTATCCTTATTATCATGGCGATGAACTGACAAAATATTCTCTGTTCTCACCACATTAGAGTGGAATAATAATCAATTTTAAGCAAAGAAAGAAACACTCCTTAAAATTCCACCAGGTAACATAAAATTAATCAGATGGAATTCAGTGTTTCATAGACTTGAAATTCTTTCTTCCTTTTAGCTCGTCAAGTATTTGACAGCAAACTCCTTTCTCTGATATGGGAATTAGAGAACCATGACATTTCTCTAGGGTGTAAGGTGCTTTCATTAGATACCTAATTAAAGAGAGAGTAAGAAAGGAGGGAAATTTAACAAAAGTAAAGGGAGTTTGAAAAGGAAAAGAGCTGCATCATTGATTAGCTAACCTATTCGAATAAGCGTGGAATTGCTGAGTTTTTTAAAATTATCATTATTTTATTTTCCAGTTTTTTTGGTCATTTCCACTCATGTGCACTTCTATAAAAGTCTACTCCCCTTCTCTAAGTATTTAAAAACTCTAGTGTTTATATATGTGTGTATATATATATACACATATATATATATTAGTTTTACTGATAATTTGTTTTTATATCTCTAAATCTCTAACATGCCTCCACTCCCAACCCAGCATTCCACAGGGAAGAAAGAGGGGATAAAGAGAGGGAGGGGAGGAGGGGAGATAGAGAAGGGAAAGATGGAAGAGGGAGAGAGGAATCATTTTATGCTACTCATGTTAAGGTCAGGCAGGGCTCTCTTGGTAAAACCAACTAGAAAACCTCAAGTAGCCAGATTGGAGGAAGGGAAATTCTGGTTAGTTTATGGACCTGGGCCAACAGTGCCTGAATCAGAAACCTTGTGGATCCTAAGGAACATGGTGGGATTGTTGTATATACTGAATTTTGCAGTAACTCAGTTATCCTCTGCAGCTAGGCATTGGCATTATCCTACACCTGTTAGTGTAAGACTAGCCTGGTGAGATAGAAGGAAAAAACAAGAAGCAAGAGATGAAAGTCATAGAGACAAATTTAGGTTCTATAGAAGGGAAAACTTCAGAGTCACTGGAAATTGGAATGATAGAGAGAATAGATTTTTGCTTACTAAGGCTCATAGATCTAGAATTGAAGGGAATGTAAAAGTGATTTAGTTCATTCTTCTATTTTGTAGATGAGGAAAAGGATTATTAATATCTTCCAAAGGTCTGGATTCAAATTCTGTTCTTAAACACTTATTTACCAGGTGACCTAAGGCAAGCAACAATCTCTCTGAGGCTCAGTTTCCTCACTTGCAAAATGAGGGGGCTAGACCTGATGACATCTAAAATTCCCTGCACCAGCCAATCTTTATGAAATTGTGCCCAGACACAGGTCAGGCAGGATGACCTCTAAGGTCCTTTTGAACTCCAAGATTCTAAGATTTTTTATACTAGAAGTTGAATTTTTAAAAAGAAGGGCTTCTTTTCTTTTCTTTTATCTTTATTCTCCTTGAAATAGAGTTTTACTAGGAAAAAAAAAACCTCAATTAACAAAGATTTTTTTGTCAGTTGGGATCCCATGAAACAAGGTTTTAACTACACAATGGCATTTTTTTTCTCCTTATTTCTTTGTATCTCAAGCAACAAAAAGATTGTGGTTTGGAAATTCAGTGAGATCCCACTTTATCAAAACTTTGAGTGCAGTCAGGTTCTCAAGGAATTACACTTGGCTTTTCTCCTTCCATCATGAGCAGTTTATTATTTTCAAACATCTTTGCATAACAATGATCAACTCTTGTTCCCAGGCATTGCCCACTGCCCTAGGCTTTAACTATTCCCCAATGTGAACAATTCATCTGCTGCTCCATCATTCATCCACACTGTGTGCATGTGTCCCTGCTTAAATTAGTTTTGTTTAGTCTAGATTCGCTGTAAATAGTGCCATTGGATTCAGAAAGTAGGTATCAGAAGTTTCTTTGCCAGGGAATGGTTTTTCAAAGGTTTTATCTTTTCAGAAATTTGCTCTTAAACACCAAAGAAAGGAAATGCAGAGGAGTTAGAACATACTTCTTTTCCCTCTTTTCTGGTCCTTCCTAATTTGACAACAATGATAAGCACTGCTTTTTTTTCTCCATTGAACTTTAAGATTTAGAATGTATGCTGGGGAAGCTAAGCAACACAGTGCAAAGAACATGAGACCTGCAGTCAGAAAACCTGAGCTCAAATTTAGTCTCAGACACTTCCTAGCAGTGGAATTTCCTGGGCAAATTACTTAACCCCAACACTAGACCTTGCCATTTTTCTGTCTTAGAATTGATATTATGACAAGGTAAAAACATTTAAAAAAAAAAGAAGCGTCTTATGCACATTTTTCCCTTTTCCCTATTTTACAGATGAGGAAACCAATGCCTTTAGTTGGCCCCAAATGGCATTGGGCCCATTAGTTTAAGATTTAGAGCAAGGATGTAGGCTTGATAAAGCCAGCAGGAAATGTACCTTAGATATGACTATATGTGATATCCAGCACATACAGGCAGTTAATAGAAAACTCTCCAAAAGCCATTCCCCAATAGATAAGTCATCAAAGGATACAAAGAATACTTCTTAAAGGATAAATTGTAGACTACTAAATAACATATGCAATATTGTTCTTTATCACTTCTGATAAGAAAAAGGAAGATCAAAATATATCTGAGGTTTCACTTCCCAGCCAGCAAGCTGGCAAAACTTTGTATCCCCAGCACATAGGACAGTGTTTTGGTACCTAGTCATCATCAACTTCCTCATTGACATTTACATAGCTCTTTAAGTTTTACAAAGGGCTTTACATTTGTCATCCTATTTGATCCTTACAACAATCCTAAGAGGTAGTTGCTATTATTATCCCCATTTTACAGATGTGGAAACTGAGACTGAGAGCTGTTAAGTGCCTGAGGCAGGAAATATATATACCTGACTCCAAGTCTAACAGTCCTACCTAGCTACTAAGTAAATGCTCGTTAATTAGTTTATGGCTTTAAGTGCAATATGCTCCCCTTGGTTTCAATGAATTTTTGTGCCCTATTTTCATTTTAAAGAAATTCACAGTAGAAGCATCGCCTAGTCTTGACAAAGTCATCGTAGTCATACCACATAAGCTGTTTGTTGTGCAATCATTTTCATCATTTCTGCCTGACTTCTTTTGGGATTTTCTTGGCAAAGATTAGAGAAGTCTGCCGTTTCATTCTCCAGTTCATTTTATAGATGAGGAAACTAAGGTAAACGAGGTTTAGTCACTTGCTCAGTTTCATACAACTAGTAATGTCCAAAGGCCAGATTCGAAGGCAAAAAGATTCATTTTCCTGACTGCAGGCCAGGCACTCTATCCATTGTGCCACCCAGCTGCCCATAAATTTGTACTTAAAAGGTGAGGAAGCATCTTCCACTGGGGAATGTTCAGGTCAGACTGGTACTGAATACATTTCCTTATGAGCACTCTACCACTAGAGAACATTTTAAAGGGAAAGTCTTATTTATTTCTGTGGGATACATGCTACAAAAGAAGAGAGGAGAAAAGCTAGAGAGATACTGCCAACTACCAGTCACTATCCAAACTATTCAATCAAGAATAGCCCTTTAATTGACTGATTTCAATAACTAGGATTGGATTCTAGAATGTTGCAGAGTTCAGTGTTTCTGCAAAAAGGACCTTGCTTTGAAAAATCTATTTCTGATTCCCTCCATGGAGAAAGGAAATCTATTTGGGGGTTACTTGTTGTTGCCCTTTCTAATCTAGAGGGGAAAGCTGCCCTTATTACATATTGGAACCTCTGGTGATTGGTCAGCAAGTAGATTCCTTCTGCCTAAATACAACAATAGAAAGAATTTGTTACTGGGGTCTGACTGAATTGTCAAATGGAGATAATCTGGCCGTCTTAATTTTTCCTCTGATTCTTAAGTTGAGAGAGAGAAACTTGACTAATGGGGTTTCCCTTGCTTTTAAGAGTTGGAGAGGAATAACCTTTCTTAGAACCCCAATAATTGATTGATTTTTTTTTAAACCCTTGTACTTCGGTGTATTTTCTCATAGGTGGAAGAGTGGTAAGGGTGGGCAATGGGGGTCAAGTGACTTGCCCAGGGTCACACAGCTGGGAAGTGGCTGAGGCCGGGTTTGAACCTAGGACCTCCTGTCTCTAGGCCTGACTCTCACTCCACTGAGCTACCCAGCTGCCCTAATTGATTGATTTTGAGTCAGGGTTTTAACCTACTTTGTGACATGGATCCCTTTGGTATTCTGGGGAAGCCTATGGACCCATTTTTAGAATAATATTTCTAAATGTACAAAATAAACTGTACTAGGTTATAAAGGAAACCTATCACATTAAATATAGTTATAAAAATATTTTTAAAATATGTTCACGGATTTGTCAACTTGGAAAAATAGAACCACTAATGTAGTCCTAAAACCAAATCTTTAATCAGGAAAGAGACAGGTCACAGAGTCAAGGGCTTAAAAACCACACAGTCAAAGGCTGTGGGACTCTGGGAATAGATTCTGCAAAGAATAACAGAACTTGGGCACTTATATGCCTTTTGGTGAATTAAGCACAGCTTAAACTGACAGGTTGCAAGCAGGCTTAGGAAAGAGGCTGAAGTGAGAGGCTGAAGTGAGAGGCTGGAGTATCGGGAAGTGGTCTACTACAATGGATACACAAAGGATGGTTCCTGCACAGGTGTTGGTCTTCTTGGGAATGGATCTCTGATACAATGGGGGAACTTTTAAAATAAAAAGGGTGATTGAAGAATTGAGCATTTCTAATTATTCCTGTTCAGAACACTTAATGGACACTTGGTGATCCTTAGTTCAGCCTAAGACAGTTTGGGACTTCCCTTAAAGGCAAATTCCTATGGGACACAAGACAAACTTTGGGTTTCCAAAAATTAAGTAGACAGATTCTAGGCTAAGAACCCCTAACTTAGAACTAAAAGGGACCTTAGTCCATCCCCCTCATTTAATAGAATAGGTTAGACACAGATCACATAGGTACAAAATCTAATAGGAAGTGGGATTTGAACTATACCCAGTGTGGTGGATAGAGCACTGGGTCTGGAGTAAGGAAGAATCATCTTCCCAAGTTCAAATCTGGCCTTAGATACTTACTAGTATATAACCCTAGGCAAATCACTTAACCCTGTTTGCATCAATTCCTCATCTGCAAAACTAGCTGCAGAAGGAAATGACAAATCACTCCAGCATCTTTCCCAAGAAAGCCCCAAATAGGGTCATGAAAGAGATGGATACCACTGAGAAGGACTACTCAGCAATCAATCATCTCTGACTTGAAAATCTAGCATCCTTTTTACTATACCACCCTATAGACCAGGGGTCAGCAACATATGGCTCTCGAGCCATATCTCGCTCTTTTGAGGGCCAGATATGGCTCTTTCTGCAGGAGCCATAAAGTCAATTTTTTTTCAGGCGCTGTTACAGAAGCGGCACTGTGAGCACTGTACGGCTCTCACGAAATTACATTTTATAATTGTGGCGTTTATGGCTCTCACGTCCAAAAAGGTTGCCGACCCCTGCTATAGACACTGATTTTTCTTCTTTTTTAGTCTTTTAATATTAAAGGAACTAAAACGCAGAAAAATGGTCTGTGACATCTTTCATTAATTTTCTACTCTTATGTCCAATGTATTTGCCATGGGTGCCAACTTTTATAATCCTAGAATAAAACAATCATGATAATAATAATGAGTGTTCATAGGTTTGCAGAGTGCTTTACATGTGTCATAATAACCTTGGGATGTAGGTGCTATTATCTCCATTTTACAGATGTAGAAACTGAGAAAGAGAGGCCAGAAGACTTGCCGAATTCATGGTGTAAAGCATTCTAAGTAGGATTCCAACTCAAAGTCTTATAAACTCTTAACTCAAACACTGACTACCATGACAGGCGTGGCAAACATTCCAACTAGAAAACAATAGCCACCCTTTTATTCTTTTTTCTTTTTCTTTTTTTAAAAACCCTTTACCTTTTCATCTTAGAACTCCCTTCAACGAACCACCTAGCAGCCTCAACCTCACCCCTTTCTCTTCTGGGCTATGTCATACAAATGTAGCCTGTGGAGTTTGCCCAGGCTCTTCTGTCTCAAGAATCCCAACCATTAGCATGAGGTTTGACTTTCAAATTCAACTGATTTCATTTTTTTGTTTGTTTGTTTATTCTGGTAACCTTAAGACTGGGGGTGATTTAACTCTACCAAAGTAATTGAAGTGTTGATGCTTTAACATTTTCCTTATTTAAAGGGACACTGAAGCCTGGAAATCTAGATAAATTCACTTATTAACCTGAAATGGCCCATTAAAGGCAACCTTTTGGGGAACAATTTCCCCTTAATATTTTCTCAATAAAAGGGTTAAGATTCTTAGGCTGAAAATAGTCCTTTGGTTTCTCTAAGCCAACCGACACAGACTGTTTTAGTTCTGTGTCTGCTATTCCATTCAGGCCGTCGCATGTTTTGAAGCTTTGTTTTGGAGTCTTTAGTTTTCCCCAAGCTCTGATGTCAGGTCTCTCAATGGGGTAAAGCTAAACTATAGTAAGCTGAATGCTTCATCGGTACAATGCTCCGAATGTTAATAGTGCTAACTGGCCTCAGACAGAAGCAAGACTGAATTCTAGGACTTGGGGATTGCCATGAAGTATGTCATGAAATCCAGTTGGAGAGTTTAATTGGGGACCTAAAGCCAAGTGTTTCCTTTCTTTTGCAGATCTACACAGACTGGGCCAATCACTATCTAGCAAAATCAGGTCACAAACGCTTAATCAAGGATCTCCAGCAAGATGTAACCGACGGCGTCTTATTGGCTGAGATCATCCAGGTTGTAGGTAAGTCCCCAATTTTGTGTTGTATTCCTTGTGAGACTTTGGAATCAGGTACCAAACTTTTCTGTCCTTTTCAAAGACAGACTGAAGGGAGGATCAGGGTTCCAGCATCAAACTCCTCAAGAGTAGAAGAGGTTTTAATCTCATATATTGGAATAATCTTATTCATCTAGATGCTAAGGAAAAATATGTGATTTCTTTGATGAGATCACGATTGCAGGAACAGACCTTAGAGGGAAGGGTTGAGAAGACAAAGAAGCAAAGAGTTACTTGGTTTTCTTTCCTTTGGTTTATTACTTTTTCAATATTGTCTCATTTTGGCAAAATAGACTAGAATTATTTATTTCAATCAGAATAAGTCTAAACTAATCCTTCCAATTCAAATTGGAGTTTACGAATCAGAGGACAGCTAGAAAAAAAGACAATATCTAATTTTAAATTGGGGAGGGAATGGTGATAGAAGAGGGAGGCAAAATTGAAACCAGACCCACCTGTGTCCCAAGGTTTCCCCAAGGGGAAAGGGTTAAATCTAGGGAAAAAGGTATATTGAAATTGGCCAATTTTTTGCCCTCAATCGCTTGCCATGTTAGCCACCATCCTTTTAGTGATGAGTCAGCCCTGCCAACCATACCAAAAGGCCTTGAGTAAACTAGAAGACAAAGGAGGCTAGTGAGCAAGAATTAGTTGGCCCTGGTGGGGGAAATGATAGTATAAACAAAAAAGCTACTGACAACAAAGGGAAAAAAATAACTCAAATGCTGCGAGCTGGGGACATACATTTCTAGGGTCCCTAAATATTGGACGTTGCCTTCATTTGTGTGTTGGATTAGTTCTTCTTCAAAAAAGGCTGTTGTAGAAGGCACCAGGTTTTGATCAAATGAATACGGAAATCTTTATTCAGGTAGAGAAGTATTTCTCTGAAACTTCTCAGGTGGCATCTTGAGGCCATAAGTTTCATTTATCCCTCCTGTAAACTGGCCAAGAGAAGACTCCATCTTTTCGCCAAAAAGGACCCTTTCCATGCACAATGGCTACCACGAAAGGTTTGGCGAACGTGCCAACTAGAAAACAATAGTCACTCTTTTTAAAAAATTCTTATTTTTAAAATAAACCATTACTTTCCATTTTAGAATCCATACTGTGTATTGGTTCCAAGGGAGAAGAATGGTAAGGGGTAGGCAATGGGGGTTAAATGACTTGCCCAGGGTCACACAGCTGGGAAGTATCTGAGGTCACATTTGAACCCTATCTCTAGGCCTGGCTCTCAACTAGTTGTCCCCCAGTAGATGCCCTTTTAAAAGCGGGATCAATCCTGTGATTGTAGATGTTAAGCATTCTTTGCATGAAGCTTGAGGTATTACATAGTAGGTGAAATCATACTAGCCTGAAAGTCATAAAATCTAGGTTTTAGTCCAAGTTCCACAATTAAATAACCATAAAGCCTTGGCATAACTTAAAAACAAAACAAAAACAAAAAACTCCTTTCCTCAATATCCTCATCAGTAAAATGGGAATTATAATGCATGATGTTATTCTTTCAGAATGATACAGTGAGGATTAAAAGATAAAAGAGTGAGAGCTAGAGCTAGAAGAATTTTTTGCTGAGTAATTTTTCATTCGGATCTGACTCTTTCTATGTGACAGGGTCTTCTTGACAAAGATACTGGAGTGGTTTGCCATTTCCTTCTCCAGATCATTTTACAGATGAGCAAACTGAGACAAATAGAGGTTAAGTGACTTATCCAGGTAGGAATTGTCTGAGGCCAGATCTGAACTCAGGAAGAGGAGTCTTCCTCATCCCAGGCTTGGCACTATCCACTGTACCCTGGCTGCCCTAGGAGAACCCTCAGAGCTCACACAATCCAATTCCTTCATTCTTCAGATGGAGAAATTGAGGCACAGGAAGTTAAAGTGATTGTTCTAATATCACATAGGTATTAAGGAGTCAGAGCTGGTAACTGAACCTATGTTTTCAGACTCCAAATATTCACTCTTTCCACTTGGACATGAGCACTATGAAAAGTATAAGGATCTAGGCAAATCGAGGTTAGGTTATATTTTTCTCATTCTTATTTATTATGAGTGAACTGACATGGGGATCTGGTCCTCTTGTCTATGATCTTCTGTTCTGTCAGCTACCTAAAGGGAGGGATGGGATCTCTAAAACAGTTTAGGTAAATATCCGTAAGTAACAGGTGATTCAGCAGATTCCAGAGGCTCAAAGAACTGGGGATGGTCAGTCTGGAAAGGAGAAGCCTGGTCAGGGTGGGACATGCTAGCTGTCTTCAGTATTTGAAGAGCTGTCTTGGAAGAGGGATTGGATGTGTTTTGTTTGGCCCACAGTGCAAAACTAGAAAGAGCAAGTGAAAACTACAGAGAAGCAGATTTTGATTAGAAGAGAGAAATAACTTCATCCCAGTGAGAGCAGGTTTCCCTCACTAGAAGCCTTCAGATAAAAATTAGAAGAATGCTGCCAAAGTGATAGTTAATGATGGGTTGGATTGAATGATAACAGAGCCCTTTCCAACTCTGAGTCTTCTAGGCATCTGTTTGTCTGAAAAAATTAACTTGTTTCTTTAAATGAGTTATTTATTTCCTTCTCTCCCATCAGCAGAATCAAATCCAATTATTTGAAAATGTGACCTGTTTCTGGACAATTATAATTAAATAAGTGTTTAAATATCCTGAAATTAGAATCTGAGGTGCAAAGTCTGTGTGTATCAGCCCGTGAGGTTCTTCAACACAATTGTTTTCTCTATCTTCATTTTTTTATGAGAATTCTACAATTAGGTTTACTTAATGAGTTAATTTTGAATGTTATAAAACTATAGTACTAGAATTAAAGCATCAGGATCTACATTAGTTGAAGAAATGAGTGAAGATGCATTTATTTGCAGAATTCTAACTAGGATGAGACAACTGCAACTTTGACCCAGGAGTCAGCATTGAAGGCTGATATTTCCTCCTCAGAAGGTCCCTTCCTCTCCTCTCCATTCTGGTGACTACTATCTCTAGACCTCTCTATTCTCTGACTTGAATCTTTCTAGGCTTTTAGGGGTAACAGGGAGATGGTTGGGAAAGGCAAATGAAGTAGGGAGGAGAGATCACTGGCATCACAAGTTTGGGCAAGAGGGAAGAAATAGGAATGAGTTATTCCAAGTTTCTCAACCCACTGTGATTATACCTAGGGTTAGAATCAGTTAACTTCCTCCCCCTCAAGTATTTTTCACAGTCTGGAAAGGCTTTCTAGGGCATCATCTTATCTCCCTTCCCCCTTTTTTTCCTTAGGGGCCAGGATCCCGGCTTAGGGCTCTAGGTATTAGAAATGCTAGAAATTTAAACTGCTTAGTAAGCCTATATGCACAGCCTTCTTAGTGCCTCCTGATGGAATTTAAAGAACTTTAAGTATTTCCAGAATGAAGGCTTAGTCCCATGAACATAAACATTTTGTTTTATTTTTTTTTTCAATTGGATGAGTACCGTTGACCTAGTCATTAATCAGAAATGGACAACTTTTAAATTTGAACATAATTAATATCATATATTAATGGAAAATAAAAATAGTAAATTTGAATTTAGAGAATCAAATTTATTCTTAATTATAATATCAAGATAGGTCATTGTGTCATTCTGCTATAGGTTCCTATGCCATTGGTTGAGTTCATTTTTATTTTTTTGTCTTGGTTGTTCAAATCTATAATTATTAATTTTACATTGTCTTTCCTTTTTCACATCTATATTTGCAATGGAAGCCATGCAATTTTCTCAAAATACATATAATAATTCTTTAATTGAAATGTTTGGGGAAGAGGGAATTCTAGTTCCAGAAATATTTTCATCTTCTGGTGCTGATTGAATATTCATTAATCAATAAATTTAACACACTTTCATTAGGTAGCCACTATGTGCTAAGTTCTCTGGATATAAAGACCAAAATGAAAAAAAAATAATAACCTGCTTTTAAGGAGCTTATACAGTCTAGCAAAGGAGACCACATGTTTATATATAAGCAGATATAGCAAGTATGTACAACATACATACAGTAAACAGAAACCACAGGTAATTTGATGATAGAAGGAAGCAACAGAAGGATAGAGGGAGGAAGCTTACTTGAAGGAAGTAAGGGTTTCCATGATGTGGAAGTGAGACAGAGGAGTGATTTAAGGATTTACTAAATGCCAGATGCCATAGTAACTAAAATTTTTGAAGGGTTTTGAAATGCCTGGAATAAAATTTTATCCTTGTGCCCTATTAGCTATTCTTGTTTTGAGACATCTTTTGCCTTGTGTGACAAAATTCATTCATCTTGGGAAGATTTCTTCTGGTAGCCCTTTTTTTTTTTTAAAGCCCTTAACTTCCAGTTTAGAATCAATACTACATAATGGTTCCATGGCAGAAGAGCAGAAGGCTAGGCAATAGGGATTACATGACTTGCCCAGGGTCGCACCACTAAGAAGAGTCTGAGGCTACATTTGAATCTAGGATCTCCCATCTCTGGGCAGCCTGGCTTTCAATACAGTGAGCCACCTAGCTGCCCCCTTTGTAGCCTTAACAAAAAATGAGTTTCTTGCTAGTAGAATGGCACCTCCATTTAGAGATGGACCAATAGTTGGGCAAGTCACTGGATGTCCCAGGGCTACACTTTCTTTGCAGGATGAAAACTATCATCTTCCCCCCTCCTTTATTCGAAAATATATTGTCAAAACAAAAACTCTCTCATCTGTGATTGCACTTAGAACACAAAGGCAAATGGCCCTAGAAGAGCATGGAGAAGATGGATTATCATGTGGGTCCTGAGCTCGGGCTTCTGTTTTCTCAGAGTTCCCTCTGTTTTGTGCCACCCAAGCCTGTTCTAGCTGAGACTGGATGCTCTTGTGCCTCTTCATTCCCAGGTTCCCAGACAAGTATTTCAAAGATGTGCCATCATTTTAAGGAGTGTCGTTGGTGCAGTTGTCTTCTTTTTAAATGAGTATGGCCTTGCTCCAGCTGTCCCTGGAGGAATGGCCTATGAGTAAATCCCCGAGCTTGCTTGGTGTGTCTCAGTGTTTCACACACTCGCTTGCTTTGGACAGCCCCACTTTGAGGCCTCTGGAGGTGCAGCCAGCAACCAGGGCCCTGGAAATAGCTGTTCTAAGGGTTTCTACTCTTGGTTTCACTTTAGATTTTTAAAGCTTGATTGATTTTCCTTATTTTTCAGCAAATGAAAAGATTGAAGACATCAATGGCTGTCCAAAGAATAGATCTCAAATGGTAAGTATTCCAAGAACCGAGTGACTGAATGTGTTTAATAAACCCCTACCTATTTAAAAAGTACACAAATAGCTTTGAAAATATCCCCATGTGATCAGTAGATGTGCTTACTTCACCTTTATTCTGGGGACAGGCATAGATATGGAAAGGGGGGGAATATGGAATCAACTAACAAGCTTCTCCAGTGACATTATTTTGCTTCTATAGTCTTTTGTGGGTGATCCTTATCTTTCAAATATCTTTCAAATATCCAAAAGTTTTTAGAGACTTCCTATGCCAAATTTTGTATGGTGATATAAATATTTGGGAGGGCTGGTCGAAATAAGACTGACATAAATTATATTGCTTTCTCTGAAAGACCCCAAATAGTTTCCATATTTTTAATGTAACACAGGGGGTATTAATGGAAGCCAAAAATATGGAGATTTTCCAAGGAAGTCTTAAGAAATGATATACTGTATGCTCTGATGGAATTTTCAAGATATCCCATTGCATTTGTTTTTTATATTTTTGTTTTAAATCAACCAATTTTTTTTTAAATATGCCCATTTTTAAAAAAACGAACCCTACTGGCTTACCTTAGAAGTTAAAGCAGTGAACATTTTAGAGTTCAGAAAAAAAGCTGGATTAAATGGGATGCTATTAAGCCATTAGTCTTTCACCTTTGAATCAGTTTGTGGGTAGTATATTCAATGACTATTTTTCATTTGAGGGTAAGACTATATATAGTAAGGCCTATTCATTTTAAAAAAGGAACAGGGTATTTTCAAAAGAAAGCTTTATACTTAAAGTTAATTTGCTGCCAACATTCCAAATTATCTTTCTTCCCAATGTGATCCAGTTTAATGCATTTCATTATAAAATATATCAATTTGAGAGGCAGTCTCTGGACTCATGCTATGAAATGTATTGTTTGTTATGGCTCATTTAGACTTAAATTCATTATAATCCTTCTTCCCTCCCCACCCCCAGCCCCAACATATTTCTTTTTCTCTCTTGATTAAGTTGTTTTTATTTATGAAAGAGTTTTTCACATAGGAGTTGTAGGCATCGTTCTCTAGCTTGCACCATGAAATCGCTTTTTCTTCAGGTCAGCTTCAGGTTTGGGGCTCTTCTTTTTCCTTTGATCCAGAAGATGACCAATTCTTTCATAGGAGAATCCATATATAGACATATCACCGCTCCTTTTGCTTCTTTGAAAACCTTGGCTGCTATTTTTACTGATGCTCCAGCAGCTGTCTGGAGTATAAATAATTGAGAAAATTTGGAAGATCACTGACTTAACCATTAGAGTAAGCATGTCAAGCATGTCTTTGCATGAAGCGAGCTCATTTGTCTTAAGAATTGAATGGGATTCATTTGTCATGCCCCATTGCAGTGTGTAAGTGGGGGGCTGGCGTATGAAAGTGATGCCCTTTTTTCAAAAAGGTTCTACCTTATTCTGAGTGCGATGTGGTGATGTGTGTGTGCATACACGCGCACGGGCATGCATTTTCAGTAGCTACCATGTGAGGTGTCATTTTTCATTAAAGGGAAAGTCAGTCTTCAAAACCAAAATGTCATTGTCGTCCCAAGCTTCCAAATAACATAGATCTTATGCAAATATATTTGTGTGTGTGTCTATCTAAATCATTATATCATCTCTATTGTACACATATTTGGTGTATATACATATGGATTATCCTCAAATATTAGAACAGTTTTAAGTTATTTAATAAGTTTAAATGTTATTATCAATTTATCAGTTATTGAATGAATTTTTAGGGATTCTGGGTCATTTTTAAATACAGAAAAGCAAAAACCTATGTTTTTCAGTGATAACTAGTGCTACTACATGAGGAGAGGAGAGAGAGAGAGAGGAAAGAGAGGGAAGCTTTAATAGTAAAACAAGAACAGAAGTTGTTCTGAGCACAGGATTCAAATCCAGGAAACTGTGCCACTGCTATAGTCACATAATTCTGTAGGAAATAAGGATGATAACAGATTAAAAACAAATTGAATAGCATATACTTAAACCAAGGAAAGAGGTTTGTCCTTACAGATCTGTGCACTACCAGGGAAGTTCTTAGCATCTAAGCAGTTTCCTTCTCAAAATGATATAAAAATAAACAACTATATCCACAGAGGTGACTCATGCTTACTCCCAGTAATCAAGGACAATAGTGGCTTGGATGAATCAGTCACTAATCCGGGGTAGATAAACTAACATTTTATTTGGCTTTGGAGTTTATTTCCAGATGAGGTTTTTTTAAAAAAAAATTATTTTAAACACTGTCCTTGTCAATTATATCTTACCCAGGGTAATATTACAATAATAATAACTCATTTTATGTAGAACATTATAGGATTTTCCTCAGTTGTGTGACAGATAATACAGTTCTAGAGATGATGGAACCTCAGGAAGGAAACAAAGTGAAAAATGTATTTTGATCTGCAGTCAGATTCCAATAGATTCCTTCTTTGGCTTTGGCTTCACAACTACTAAATGTTAAAATCTTGATTTGAACTTGGGACTCATCTATCCCCAGTTCCTTTCCTTTATAATGAGTTAACCTTACCAGAAATGTATTCTTTGTAAGGACCAGTTGGCTTGGGAGTAGCCTCCATGGTTACAAAGATGAGTCTTTGTTAATAAAACAGGAGAGTGAGTCGGTGTTAAAGCAGTGGGGATGGTACAATCCTGACTCATTGTTACCAGTCAGTTTTTATCTTTGTGAAATGAAAATATGGTGTGTAAGTGTTTTAAGTTTTTGAGAAGAATGGAACATAACAAGAAGTACCAGAGCCCAGTGATCAAAGGCCACCCACTCCTTCTTTTCCCCTCCCTTGTCAGCCCCACACCAGGTTTTTAGATGAGAGAGGTATTATTCACTAGCCTCATGCCTCAGCAGACATCCATGGCTGACCTTCTGACAGCCTCTTCTCTTCCCTGTATGCTGGGGAGAAATTGGATTTACTAGAGTTCTACAAACCCCTTTGGAATAGGATGGGGAAAGAGAATTCCAGTGAAATCTTAGAGCAAACTATGCATCCGCATCATTATCGTGGCTTTCAATATAGATGATGACACCTGAGAATTGTGAAAGTCCTTGCTTAGAAATATGCTCCTGGCTCATTCATTTTCTTCAACAACAGGCTACATTAACTATCTCTACCTATTCAAAGTAAGGTTCTCCCTCATTGATCAAATCCTTTCCATTGCTGTTTCAGGTTGGAAAAACTTTGATGAGTCTTCATGATCATGAGTATATGTAGACTCATTTCCTTGATTTTCAAGTCTTCTTAGGTCAAACCTAAGTCCTCTGCTTTCTCAGCACCATTCTTGGTCAGTAGACTCACCATGGCAAGTGAGAATGGATGATGGGAAATTTTTCTTCCAATAACTCCCATGGAAATCATCCTTACCTAGCAATGTCAGATTGGGGGGATGGGAATCATAGAAACACACCAATTTGCTAAGGAGTAGAGACTCTGTTCAGCGATTAAATCCCTCAACTCATTAGTGTACCTCTTAAATGACTTGATTTTTATTTTGCATTAACCACCACCATGACCACCCTCCCCACAAGTAAAACTCAAAAGCAGAGACAGTTTTATTTTTATCTCTATTGTCTGTCATTGTTCAGAACAATTACTGGTCCATAGATTAAGTGCCACAGTGGCTTGGAATCAAGAAAACTCGCTTTCATGAGGTTCAAATCTAGCCTTAGATATCTACTGGCTTTTTGACCCTGAAGAAGTCACTTAATTCTTTTTTGCCTCAGTTATTCATCCATAAAAATGATCTAGAGAAGGAGATGGTAAACCACTCCCATATCATTGTCATGGAAACCCCAAAATGGGGTCACGAAGAATCAAACATGACTGAAAATGACTCAACAATAACAAAATGCTTTTCAAACTACATTGAAATTATTTGGACACGCTAACTCAGTGAAGAGAATAGATGCCATTCCCATATACCGATTATTTTTTTGGTGAAATCTGGGAGTCTATTGAGGCTATAAAAGCTCAAACCTTTCTGGCTGAGAAGGCAAGAATTCTTCCTAATGATGTCTGGAGCACCATTCAGAGTGATGTTACTGCTGAGCCATCAAACTCTAAATTCCTTATAAGAGCAGTCTTTGCTAGCTGTCAAGTTAGAACCTAACAGTCCCTATGATTGGAACAGATGAGTACAGCTTAGCTTTTAACCAAGATTCTGAGATGGTCTTATTGAGGCATTTTAACAAGTGCAGGAACTCAGAAGTGGGACATGCCCTCATTTGGTGCATTCTTTTCCTTCACCCCAATTCAGTTTTATCAGTCATGAGAAAGCAAGCCAGAGAAACCTAGGTTCTGTTGCTATAAATATCAAACGGCAACAAAATTCCCATATTTGCATGGAATGAACATGACTGAGTCCTAATCTCAGCTCTCCAGCTGAGCTTCTAGAATTCTAATTTAGGGAGCCAACAAGAAGAGCCTGTGGAACAAATTATCCCATAGCTCCCAAGTATGAGAAATATGAAGTTGTTAATTTAGTGGCTATGGGAGAAATCTAGATCAGTACATTAGTCAGATTTCTTCACCTATGCCACATATTCGCATCCTTTGAAGTATACTTTTGGGATCAGGACATCATCCATGGGGTCTCCTATGGGGAAGCAGAACAGCATAACAGCTTTTGAGTCAGGAGACCATGAGTTAAAGCCTATTAGGGTGTGACCAAGAGCAGTCATTTAACTAAGCCTTAATTTTCTCACCTGTAAAATGGGATTAGTAATACACATAGTCAGGACCTACTAAGTCCTACCAGTTAGGACTCTTGTGAGTCTTGAATGAGATCATCTATGCAGAGCACTTTATACATTTTTTAATGTACTATATAAATTCTAGATAATCGTATCAGTCTGCAGTCTGATTAGTGCTTTCCCTTTCATTTAATCCTCCGCTCTGGAGTACTTATTTCTGCCTCATTCTAACTTCCACCCTCTATAGTCCCATCTGCTTGGTCCTTAAATAAGTTTATGTTTGTGGGTCAAAACTCAGCTTGCATCCCCATGGCAACAGAGGGACATCTTTTTGACTGTCATATGGTATATTCAGCAGATCTCTGTTAGCTTGGAAGGAGACCTACTGCTTGGAGCCATGCCACGGCAGACTTCAGCTTAACTCCTCAAAGTGCACTCTGATACACTTGGCTAAACGTTGAGCAGAGGAATAGCCAACATCAGTTCATTTTCTTTTTGCCCTTCATTGAAGCAGCTTGGACTTTGCCGATGATGACAGTATTTGCTGGGTCCAGAAGCCCTTGCCCTGGAAAACCCCTATTTTGTTTCCCCCTCTATCTGATGGGAAATGTTTTAAGAACAGGTTTAGCTGCTACACTGTGAGGGAGGATTTTGTAGAGTAGGATTGAAGGGTATAGTTCCTACCAAAGGACTGGACTGCCAAAGCCCATTTGGTGTCCAACTGCCCGTTCTTCACCTTGGCAGGAGCTCCCCAAGTTCTAAGGATAGTGTGTGGTATTGTGAGAAGAAAATAGTATCACCCCACCACACACACACACACAGAGTGCCAAGCCTCGAGTGAAGAAGACTCATCTCCCCTCTCAGGCACTTATTAGCTGTGTGATCTTGGGCAAGTCATTTCTCCCTGTTTGCCTCAATTTCCTTATCTGTAAAAATAAGCTGGAGAAGGAAATGGCTAACCATTCTAGTATTTCTACTAAGAAAAAACAAATGGAGTTAAGAAGAGTTGGACATGACTGAACAGCAAAATGAAGGTTATGACTTTTGAGGCTGCTAGATGTTTCCATAGTACATAGAGTACTGGACGTAGAGATAGGAAGGCCTGAGTTCAAATCCTACCTCAGATACTTATATTTGTAACCTTAGGAAATCTCTCTGCTTCTGTTTCTTCAACTATAAAATAAGGATCATGAAAGCACTTAACTCATAGGATTGTGTTAAGGGTTAAATGAGATAATATTTTAAAGTATTTGGCCCTGTGCTTGCCACTTACTAGACATTTAATAAATGCTCATTCCATTGACCTTCCATCCCTTCGATTTTGATCTCTGTATTTCTAGCACCTAGCAGAGGTCCTGCCACATAGTATGGTTATTGTTTTGAATTGGATTCAAATGAACTAAGAATTAAGGTTGAAGTTGAGGCCTGAGATTTGAATTTGGATGCTGCTGACTATTTCCTTGTGTGACCTTGAGCAATACATCAAATGTATATGAGCCTCAGTTTCCCCAATTGTAAAGTTAAGGAATTGGACCAGATAACCTTTAGTTCCCTCCCTCCCTTATTTCCTTCCTTTGGTTCCTTCCTTTCTTTCCTTCCTTTTCTTCCTTTCTAAAACACTTACCTTCTTTGATGTGGGTGAAAAGGAGGATGAGGATGGATGGGAAGAAGGGAAAAGGAAGGTAGGGAAGCCGGAGGAAGGGAAGTAAGGTAGCCAGAATAGCTGGTCCCCAGCCCTGGTGGGGAAATTAACCCAAGCACTTCAGAACTCACCAAAAACCAAGCTAGAATATAGAGATATTAATAAACTGGGTTTATTTAATTTAGGAAAGGGGAAAAGGTCTGGGAAACTAGGAAGTAGATCACTAAGGCTCTCCAGGGAAAAGGGCTCTCCTCCAGTAGGGGGAAAGGCATTCTGGGGGAAAAAGATACCCCCCCAAAAAAAGGGGTGCTCTGCCTTTCTCTTATACCTTCCTCAGACACCTCCCACAAAGGAAGTGGGATGTGTCCGAGGAAGTTAGGGTAGAGGATCCTGGGAGAGGTAATCTCTCAGGGTTAGTGCATTTTAAAATGCACACTTCCTTCTTACAATTAATACTGTGTATTGGTTCCAAGGCAGAAAAACAGTAAGGGTTAGACAATGGGGATCAAGTGGCTTGTCCAGGGTCACACAGTTAGGAAGTGTCTGAGACCAAATTTGAAACCAGGACCTCCTGTCTCCTGGCCTGGTTCTTTATCCACTGAGCCACCCAGCTGCCTTCTAGTGTTCTTTCTTGTTCTAAATATATAATTTTTCCAAAAAACTGTGAAGGCAGTGATCAGAAGTATAGGAGACATAGAGAAGTCACCTAATCCCTTATCTTGCTATGTCCCTTCTGAGAGATCATTAAACTCTGAAAGCCTGAGAAACTAGAAGTCCACGTGTTCGGTATAGGAAGGGAATCGGTAGGTAGTTTCCAAGGAGTGGATGTATGTCATGGAAATACCAGCCCTGCTTCTGAGGTGTCAATTCTTGCTTTTCATATGTTATTGTTTAGTCATTTCAGTCATGTCCAACTCTTTATG
Organism: Gracilinanus agilis; assembly: GCF_016433145.1. NCBI lineage: Eukaryota > Metazoa > Chordata > Mammalia > Didelphimorphia > Didelphidae > Gracilinanus > Gracilinanus agilis. The sequence continues at coordinate 244,165,336 of NC_058135.1, forward strand.
ACTCCAATTGGGATTTCCTTGGCAGAGATACTGGAGTGGTCAGTTATTTCCTTCTCCAGTTCATTTTACAGATGAAGAAACTGAGTCAAACAGAGTTAGGTGACTTTTCATGTGTCGTTTTAAATATTTAGTTGAAAAAAAAAATGAAGGGAAGCATCATGAGGGCTGAAAGAAGCTCTAATTTCCCACCCCAAACCTATTATTACATGATTTGTATTTTTAACTTCATGAATGAATGAAGCAGAAACAGCTCCAGGGGGTTCATTTGGCTTAGAGAGAAATGAGATTCAGTATCTTTAGGATAGAGATAAAGTTTGTGTTACCTTGGGATTTCCTTGATGTGAGGAACTCCTAAACTGAAGGAACTACTCTCAATGGAGGCCAGCATCTCATAGTCTTAGAAAGTTACCTGGATCAGAAATTATTTGTCCCTGATCACATCAAGTGTGGCTCAATCAGGGACAGCAAGGTGACTCAGTGGTTAGAGAGGAAAGCTTGGAGATGGGAGGTCCTGGGTTCAAATCTTGTCTCAGACACCTCTTAGCTGTGTGACCCTGGGTCAGTCACTTAATCCTCATTGCCTAGCCCTTACCACTCTTCTGCCTTGGAACCAATACACAGCATTGATTCTAAGACTGAAGGTAAGGGTTTAAAAAAACCCAACTATATGTCAATCAGAACTTCAACCCTGGTCTTAACTGGCTTCAAGGCCAACTCTCTATCTATTAAGCCTTTAGAGAGGAAAAACATGTTCCAGAAAGGACTTGAGTTGACCTATGTGTCACTGACTTGAATAGACATCTCTCTCCCCTGGTGGAAAGCATCCTTTGGAGATTCCCTTAAAAAAACCCAAAGACATATGATAAGTCAAGGGAATGAGTTACTGCACCCACAGCCCGTCAGCCTGAGCCCAGTGACCTGCAGTCTTCCCAGGGGCATCAAGAATGTGTGGTCAAATGACATTGGAAATGTCTGAAATATTTGGACAGCTGATGGGCTTCGTCCACAAACCTCATGCCTATTTTTGTATATGCCTGAATACACACACACACACACACGGACACATCACTGGACTCTGCAACCCTCTAAGAAATCATTTAGAGTTAGAAGCAATTGCTGAGATTTGACATTTTTACAAAAAAACAAGGCAGTCTGTGATCGAGATCAGTTCTGTTTGCTGGATGACATTTAGTTTCTGTCCCTCAGAGCCGGATTTTGGGCAGTGAACTTAGAACAGTTATACTTGAGAGGTTCTTTACAATAACAATTGCAATAACTAGCATCTACAGAGAATTTTGAGGTATGTAATACACGTTAAAGAAACTAAATGAAGTGGAGTAGATAGAGGATGGGGCTTAGAGTCAGAAAGTCTTGAGTTCAAATCCCACCTCAGTTACTTAATAATTAGGTGACCCTGAGCAAGTCACTTAATATCTATCACAGTTCCCTTCTTGATAAAATGGAAACCATAATGGCACTTATATCCCATTGTTGTTGTGAAAATAAAATAAGGCAATATTTATAAATTGCTTTGTAAGCCATAAAGTGCTATATATAAAAATCCTAGCTAGGATGATGATTATAATTATCTTTATCATCTACTATGTCACGTAACTGCATAGCTAAATATATTTACCTGGCAGCATCAAAGTAACTGATAGTACTGTTCCAGATTCCTTCCTTATCTTCATTTATTTCTTTTTTGAGGGAATTCTTCTTGATTTCTGTTCTATTAAATAAACTATTAAATAAACCAATTCTATTAAATAAACATTTATCGAGCATCTAATGTGTGCTAGGCATTGATGCTATAAAGGCAAAATTAAACCATTCTCTCCTAAACTTCATAATTACTATTCGCAGAGTACTGCAGTGTTATCAGAGCATTTTATCTTTCCAAGGTCTCAATGAGGGCGATAAGAAATATGAGTAATTCTTTCTGTTTTAGAGATGGAAAAACTCACCTCCCTTTCCCTGCTCATAAGAATTTTTGACTTGGCTATGTCAAAAGATAACTGGGTCATTCTAGAGCTCCTGATTTCCTATCCTTCCAATTACATACTATGCCTACTGACATTGGCATTCCAACTTAGGCATCTACTTCTCTTATCTCCCTTAAGAATAAGACCAGAGGAATGGAGTGGAAGGAAAGGTCATTGATGAAGCTAAGAAAAAGAAGCTACACTTGACTTTTTTTCACTCCCTTAAAGTCTGAGGAATGCCTTAAGCTGATTTCTTTAGGAAGAACATTTTATGTTCATTTCAGAAGTACTTGATTTCTCCAAGATACATATATTCATTTATATATTTCCCCAAATTAGGCCATTAGAACCTAAAGATTTCAGTCACCTGTATATAAAGAGGGCACATCAAAGTTTTGGGCAAAATAATAATTATGGATAACACTTATATAATACTTGAAAGTTTACTTAACATTTTGTATATATTAGATAATTTAATCTTCATATTTAATCTATCCTTTGATAAAAGTGCTATTATTATCTCCATTTTACAGGTGAGAAAACTGAGGCAAATGAAGTCACACAGCTAATAAGTGTCTAAGGCAAAATCTGAACTCATACCTTACCAACTCTTAAGTCTAGCATTTTATCCACTACATCATGGTGTTAGAATGTGATCCCCTGTGGATGTCAGGGTTTCATTTCAGTAACATAGGCTGTCCTTTCCACCCATGTTAATTCATATATAAACCTTTTTATATATGTGTATATGCATACATATCTTTATAGATTCATGATTTAATTCATATGCATATTCTTTCCATGGGCACAATCCATTCTCATCTTCTTATCTTGTATGATTCTTACTCATGTTTTTTTCCCCACATCCTCTATAAAGCATCTGCCTGGCTTGCTGGATGCCTTCTTCTGTTCCTTTAAATGTTTTGTAGATATCAGTGAAATATATTTTAGATATCTATCTGGGGATAGATGGGATGAGCTTAACAAGAGAGTCTAGAGCAGTGATTCCCAAAGTGGGCACCACCGCCCCCTGGTGGGTGCTGCAGCGATCCAGGGTAGTGGTGATGGCCACAGGTGCTATTAATTGCTATTAAAATTAAAAAAAAATTTAATTTCCAGAGTGCTAAGTAATATTTTTCCTAGAAATGGGGTGGTAGGCCAAAAAAGTTTGGGAACCACTGGTCTAGAGAGAGAAATGAAAAGGGTGCCTGATAGACTCAGGTATACCAACAGGTAGGGATCAAAATGTGGATAATGCTTGGGCAAATCAGATTAAGGACAAAGATGGGATGGTCCTGTTTACAGGTTCAACTTTCTCTTTCAAATGGGGGTGGGTGCCTCTGAGAGGTGGGGTTGAAGTTGGGAACTTGAAGAGAAAGATTTGGGACAGTTGCTGTGAGGCATGCCTTTGGGAGTTAATCCCAGAGGACAATGGGTTTGCTGTTGATTCAAAAGAGCCTACCTGAGGCCAGATATCATGAATATGAATAGAACCCAGTCATCATGCTTTACTAGTCTGTACTTCCTTCAACTATATTCTGTCTGTCTTTTTGTGGTAGTAAAGAATTTGGAAATTGAGAGGATGTCCATCAAAAGGGAAATAGCTAAACAAGTTCTTGTATGTAAATGTGATGGAATAATATTGTGCTATAAGTAATGATAATCAAGATACTTTCATAAAAACCTGGAAGACTTATATGAACTGATTGAAAGTAAAGTGACCTGAATCAGATCATTGTACATAGTATCAGCAATAGCTTATGATGATCAGCTGTCAGTGACTTAGATATTTTTAGCAATACAATGATCTAAGACAATTCCAAAGGACTTAGGGGGAAAAATGCTATCCAACTCCAGGGAAGGAACTGATGGAATCTGAATTCAGATCGAAGCATATGGGTTTTTTTTAACCTTTATTTTTTTTAGAGTCGTTTATTTTTGTCTTTTACAACCTGACTAATATGGAAATATGTTTTGCATGATGGCACACGTATAACCTATAACAAATTGCTTACCTTCTTGGTAAAGGGTAAGGAGAAGGAGGGAGAGAATTTGGAATTCTGATTTTAAAAAATAACAAATTATTTTTACACATAATTTGAAAAAATAAAATATTTTTTTAAAAAAATAGTCTATAGAAGCAGAGAAAGCAGAAAATATGGATGACCCAGCATTGTGGAGTAACTGCTCATCAGATGGGATGAATTTCAGAGGGAGCAAGATTGCTGAATGATACAGGCAGAGTTGAGAGATATGTAGTAGTGGGCAACACTAGCATTTAATTGTTAATGGAAAGAAATCTTGATGTTATTTTAGGATTACTGTAGGATCTCCAAAATACACATTCTGCCAAACCCTAAGGAATTTAACTAAAAATGAAACCATGTGCCTAAATAGTGAACCAGCTTCTGATGCACAAAACAAGTTTAAATGTATAATGCTGAGGGAAAGTAAATTTGTTAGATGTTATCACTTCATCGTTGTCCTTTATTTGGTTCATCCTATAAATGTTCATAGTTTTTCATTCTTAATTTTGGAGTGTAATTTTTTCATAATTTTTTTTAAAGTGTTATATACCATTATGTCTCTGGAATTATGATTATATGCAGCTTTTTGGATGTAAATCAAGTCAATTTGCATTTTTTACAGTCCTACCCTGTGCCATGCACAGTGCAAAGAGAAAAGAAGAAGAAAGGTAAAAACATAGCTTGCCCTTAGGGACCTCACAAGTTAGTTGGGGAAACAATATGAAACTACCTCAGTACATTGCACATAGTAGGCATTTAAATAAATGCTCATTGATGAGATGCTATCAATGATGTTAGAAAACTAATAAAGAATAAGAGAGTTTATTGACTAGCCAATTTTGTTCTAATTTTTTAAAAAGAGAAAAGAATGAGTTTGATTTTGATCCTAGAAAAAAATTCTTAACTATATTAATTAAGGGGCATTAGTAAACATCTAGAAAAAGAAGCAATAGCTTTACCAAGAATACATCTGTCTCAGGGGGCAGCTGGGTAGCTCAGTGATTGAGAGCCAGGCCTAGAGATGAGAGGTCCTAGGTTCAAATCTGGCCTCAGACACTTCCCAGCTGTGTGACCCTGGGCAAGTCACTTAACCCCCATTGCCTAGCCCTTACCACACTTCCACCTATGAGCCAATGCACAGTATTGACTCCAAGATGGAAGGTAAGGGTTTAAAAAAAAAAAAAAGAATATATCTGTTCTTGGAATCATCATCTTCTTAGTCATCCAGATTCACACCTGACTCTTTATTCTCCTTCATTCCTTCCCCCCATTATTCAGTCCCTTGCTAGTTCCAACCAATCTCTCATATTTGTCCTCTTTGCTGCCCACAAGCAGCCACCTCCCCAGTTAAAGCTCTCATTCTTTCTTTCCAGAATTTACTTTTCTCTAATCTGTCTTCCAAACACCTGCTGCCTGAATCTTTGGGTTTTCTGTGTTTGCACTCCATGATTTTTTTAAAATTTGTAACGGGTCCCACATTCTCAAAAGTCGGAGGGAAGCATTTGTTCTGACCCATATTTGGTCTTGTTACTCCTGAGCTCAGAAATATTTGGTTACTTTCTATTGTCTTTAGAATAAAATACAAAATCCTCAGCCTTGCATTTATCACCTTCTATGGTATGGCTCCCATCTATCTTTCCATTTTTAAAAAAATATTACTACTCATCATATATTCTTTGCTCAAGTCAAATTAGAGTGCTGGAAGTATAGTTATTTCTGGTTAGCTAAAGTGAGACTCGTGTGTTTTAGACAGTAAATGTGAACAAAGGCAAATTTGTCTTCTGCTGTAAAAAGCTAAAAGCCCAGATTGTATTCTTGCCTAGATAAAAAACCAAACCATTTCATCATGGGCCTGGGCAGCAGGTGTGCCTAGTAAAGCTGGGTTTTGTTGTTGTTGTTGTTGTTGTTGTTTTTTATGCATGGGTTGAGGAGAAACAAACTTTTGTGGTGTGAGTTCAAAAGCTCAGTGTAAATATGCAAAAATAACTAGAAAATGAATTATATGGAAAATATCAGAAAGGATGAAAATGATAGGTCTAGAAGACAGGGGAAAGGAGGGGTATATATGAAAATTGTTGGGCTTCTGAGAAACTGTGAGGAAGAAAATCTGATTGCTCTATTTCAAGAATTAGTATGGCTCCTCCAATTTTCCCCCAGCTTTTGGGAACATGGGGCCAATTACAAAATTTAAAAATGCATGGCATGAAAACGTGGAAAACCCAAAGATTCAGCTGAGCCAGACATGTCATCATTCATATTCAAGGCTATAATATAAAAGAAAAACTCTGTAAACATGATTTTAAAAATTAATTATCAGGAAATGCAATTATGTATCTTTTAAAATTTTTCTATTAGAACAAGAAAAAAATAGAAGAAATTAGACTATGACCATCCTCTCCCATATACAAAGTGAAAATATGGGATTAGATGCCAGGAGCAATTTCCCACCATAATTAAGCATTCTTTTTAAAAACAAAATTTTAGACATTTAATAATCAAGGCAACTTTGAACAGTCCCTAGATAAAAGATTCTACTTCAGAACAACATTTAGTTTAGAGAAACTGGAGGAGGTAAGGGATTCTTGAATGATTTACAAGCCTGAGATAAAGAATGGAAGAGTTTATATAACAGGCTTGAGACCCCTTGAGCTAAGTACTTTGAATAATAAATACCTTATAATTGTGACTAATTATGTATAGTCAACAAAGGTGGATTTTAAAAATAGCAGTAGTTCCCTTTTGGTTAATCACAGACTCATGTCAGCATATGGAATTTTTCTGTTGTTAAGTTTAGGAAAGAATTCTAATTGGAGCAATAATTAAAAAAAATTTTTTTTCTGACAAAGCACTTTAACAGAGAATGTTAGAGGACTTCAAAATTAACAACATAACTTTGAATATAAATGGATTGAATTCACCTATAATAAAAGGAAAATGCATTATTTAATGGATTTGAATGTACAATCACACTATGTATTACACACACACATATACACACATATTTCAGATAATACTGTGGATTATAATTTGTTATATTAATTCTACTTGAAATCTGGAGCTACAGTGATAGCTATAGCTGATAGATTTTGTCTAAGGTTATATTTGGTAATCACTAGAGTTATGTCCAACCAAATTGAATTCAAAATAGAAAGCATTGAGAGTTAAACAAAAACATATTACTCTGAAAGGTAATTTACAAAAGTTTTTGATAAAACTCTTGATAATAAAAACATATTCAACTTTTTGTTTATGGAAGAAACACCATAGCAGTTACAATTTTAAATTAATTATTTGTTGACTTGCAAAAGTTAAGAAAACATAAAATTTGTAACTGTTATATATTTTATTATGCACTAATAGAATATGATTAATCAGTTTTTAAAGTAAACAAAGTAGTTGTTCTGGGTATGAATAAAGTACTGAAGAATTACTTTCCTAGATACATGGAGAAAATGAAAAAGACTCAAAATGTATATTTGTTCTTCTTGAAAATGCATATCAGATCATTGAAACGTAATGGGGTAAGTTCAGAAAGGTTTAAATTTTAAGGACTAATCTTTACAGGTCATTAAACCATAAAATTTGATGCTTCTAATGAAAATGAGATAAAAATATGTAGACCTGAGTATACATTTTTAAATGATCTTGAATCTGGTTGAAGAACAAATGATGTAAACAAATATTAAAGTACTATAAGTAAAATGACAATATAAACATAGTACATCCAAATTTATGGGATATGGTAAAAGAGTATTCATAGGCAAATATATATTTCTAAACACACATTTAGAAGTGACTAAGGAAGAGATTAAGATAAGGAGAAAAATAAGTAAGAAAGAATGAAATAATGATTGAACTGATAATCAAGCTATTTGTTTTTAAAGAATATAATTTCTAAACAATAAAAATACATTTTATTCACAAAAAGAGGAAGAAAAATCAAATTACTTAAACAAAAATGAACAAGAGATCACGAAGAATAGAAAAAAAGACATTCTAAAGGCTACCAGGTTTGGTCTTACCAAGAAAGAATAGAGTAGAACTTTATCTCCTCTTCTGAACATAATACTTCTGTTTATGTAGTCCAATATAGTATTAGTTTATCAGAGCAATTTAGCACGCTTATCATTTCATATTCACTATGCACTGTTCTAAAACCTTCAGACCCTTTTGAAATGAATTTTTTCTAGCAATATCTTATGTAACCTTGAAATTATTCACATTTAACATTTACACATTTATTAATTAAACATATATATTGATAAAACATATACATATATAACTAACAAGATACAATTTGTTTTGTTTTTTGTTTTTTTTTGTTTTTTAAACCCTTGTACTTCGGTGTATTGTCTCATAGGTGGAAGATTGGTAAGGGTGGGCAATGGGGTTCAAGTGACTTGCCCAGGTCACACAGCTGGGAAGTGGCTGAGGCCGGGTTTGAACCTAGGACCTCCTGTCTCTAGGCTCGACTCTCACTCCATTGAGCTACCCAGCTGCCCCAACAAGATACAATTTGTTATACACTTCTATATATATTATATATATATATAATGTATTTATATATCACAAATTGTGCCTTGTTAGTTTCATTCTATCATTCAGCCTATCAAGATCTTTTAAAATTTTGAATGTCGGCATCTGATGCATTATGTGTACCCCACATCCTCATTCATGTTTTCAAATTTGATTAGTAGCTATATATCAGCACTTATCTCTCTCCGAGCAAATAGTCTCCCAAATTGTCATTATAGGTACTTCCAAGGACAATAGGATCCAATTCAGAAACCAGTTTGACAAATTGTCGACAAATTGACTTCCAAATTGGTAAAGTGAACTTGTCTGAAGTCATACAAATAATAAATGGCAGAACTAGAATTTGCATCTAATTCCCATGTAGACTGGAAAATTGACTACAAATCTAGAAGTCTTTCATATGGACCATGCAGCCTCTTTAATTCCTAGACAAGAGCTCATAATTAGTTTGTCTTATTTTCTGGTCCAGCTAGGGACGTTAGAGCTTACCTCATTCAACAACTTTTTACAGATGAGGAAAATGCTATCTAGGTAGATTAAGGGACTTTCCTGGTATTATACAGGTAGTTACTGTTCAATCATTCAGCATATGACACTTTGTGATGCCATTTGAGGTTAAAAACCTCAAAAATTGCCATTTCCTTCTTCAGCTCATTTTATGGGTGAGGAAATTGAGGCAAACAGGGTTAAATGATTTACCCAAGATTATCCTGCTAGTAAGTGTCTGAGGCTGTATTTGAACTCAAATCTTCTTGATTTCAGGCTCTGTTCCACCCATCTGCCTCTATAAGTGTCAAAGGCATGACTTGAACAAGATCTCTTTGGGGCGCAATGATCTTTCCACTATAACATACATCCTCTCCTCTGACACTGTTTTGTTCGTTGGCTAGTTCCTTCACAAATCATAGATCAAAGGATTTAGACCTCAAAAGGCATCAGGTATCAACTAGTCAAAACCTCTTATTTCATTGGTGAGGAAAGTGAGTCTCAGGGAGGTTAAATAACTTTTCCAAGGAAACCTGGATAGTAAGTAGTAAAGCCTGAACCTTAGGTTTATATCTTCATATTAGATCATATTTATCATGTTTCTCTTCTATAGATCTTCCCTTCAAATGCTAATAGTGGTGTTTTATCATTTGTGTAACTCATCCTTCAGTTTTCTTCTCTAGGGTTTCACAATTCCTAGAGACTTTCCCCCTAAAATTCTCAATTGATTTTATTTTATCATTATTACTGTTGACCAAATGAATTATTAGAAGTGGGTAGTAGACCTTAACTTCAACAGATCTGAGGGGATGGCCAAATCTCAAACGCATATGATAGGAAAACAATTTGCCACCTGGTCATCCAGATCACATGGTTTTATATACAGTTTTCCATCTTTAAGTCACATACTGTAGTGATACAATTAATAATACTCTTGGTTGCATCCATGAAAAGTATTGTTGCGGAAAAGCTATACTCTCCAATTTAGGCATAAGCCCGACTGTAATAATGTTATGAATTAAAATGATATTTTGTCGGGGGCAGTTAGATGACTTTATTGAATTGAGTGCCAGGAGATCCTGGATTCAAATTTGGCTTCATATTTCCCAGCTGTTGGATCCTGGGCAAATCACTGAACCCCATTGCCTAGCCCTTACCATTCTTCTGCCTGGGAACAAATACATAGTATTGATTCTAAGATGGAAGGTAAGAGCTTAAAAAAATAAAATAAAATTATATTGTCAGTATTTTCATCTTGGAGGGAAGGAAGAACCCAAAATCCATGGTAGGATTTCCCCTGACCTTGAAAATCTTTGTAAGTCTATTGGAGTTTCAAATTTTAATATTCTCAATCAAAAGACAGGATTATATCGTCTAGATTAAGCAAGAGTAAAGAGTTTAGGGAGCAGTCTCAGAACAGTAGTGTCTTGAAATGTCAGTATACCCAAGAGAATCATTTTCCTAAATCCATTTAATCTCTCTTTGAGAGAATCTCTAAGGATTCTCCTTGAGATCAGTGACTTTTTCCCTTTCTTTGTAACCATAGAATTTGTAGCACAATATCTTCCCATAGTGATTATTTAATAAATATTCATTGACCTGACTTGACCATTGTCTAGGTAGAAAGGACATTTTAATGGAGGAGAAAGCATGAAAATGCGAAAGCACATAAGAGATAAATTGGAGGTTATCTCAAAGGGAAGATGATGGCATTCAGAGATACCAGGAAAGACCCCATCCAGAAGCTGAGCTTTGAGTTGAGGACATGAAGAAGCCAGAAAACCGAGGAGGCAGAGATAAGGTGGGGGAGTACACCAGGGAAGGGGGGACACCCAGTGAAAAGATATAAAGAGTCTGGAGATGGAGTATTTTATATGAACAACAAACCAGTTAAATGTAAAAAGAATGGAAAGATAGGAAGGTTCCAAGTTGTGAAGGGCTTCTGAAGCCAAACAGGATGGTCAATTTTTTCCTAGAGAGACACTGGAGATTATTGACTAAATCACAGCATAGCAATAAGATGGAATATTATTGCTAGGCTCTATTCTTAGCCCTGGGAATTTAAATGCAAATAAAAAGAATTCCTTTAATCTAGAAGTTTACAATTTAATAGGGGAAGACTACGCTCAAAAAGAAGCTGAAAAGAGAGGCAAAGAGTTCCAGGCTTGGGGACATGATAGAAAAGTCCCCTAAAGTCTCCAAGCAGTTCAGCTGATGGGAAATAGGGAGAGGACTGTGCCAGGATGCCTTCTTAGATCGAAGTTTTATAGTTCATGGCTCTGCCCTCTAGTTAGAAGGTTCAGTTAGGGGGCAGAGGGTACCTGTGATATGTAAGTACCATGGTTCTTCATTCTAACTATGATTTACAGATCTATTGTAACTAAAATATGATTCCCCTTCCCAAGTATTCTCTCCATTTCAAGAAGAATTAGGAAAGCAATAGGAAAACATAGATCGTGGGCAGTCTGAGGCAGGATGGAAAAAGATAGTCACTGAAGGAGTCTATATCAGTCTTGTTTTCAGATGTCATTTTTCTTTTCTTTTTTTATCTCCCAAGATGTTATTTGTCCATGTGGATCTAGCCATTAACTTCCCCAAGTAAGACATATATTTTTTAAAAGAAATTCAGACCACATCTTGGAAAGCTAAAATTATAAATATTATAAAAGTTTTAGCAGATAAAGTTGCCAGTGGAGGGGAGGGAATAAAAACGAGGAAGAAGCAGACCCACCTCCCCCTTAGAAATTTTTGAACCTTTTCCAGGTCTCTGCTTCCCACATCCTTAAAAGTTAAACTTTGAAAAGAGGAGTGGGAGCCAGAGAGTACCCTCATTCCTAGATCTCATAGTCCATTAGTATCTGCCACATCACCAAAAAAGATTTACACTGTGGTATTCCTTGTATAAGGCTAGTTCTCACAATAATTAGAGAGGTGAATGTGGAATCCAGAGGACCTGAATCAGTAAAGGTTCAAATCCTGCCTCAGACATTTATTTTCTGTGCAAGTGGCTTATGACTCTGGGCAAGTCACTTAAGCTCTTCAATTTCCATTTCTACATGTATAAATGGAGATAATGAACAGGTGGTTGTGAGAGTTACGTGAAGATATGCTTTGCAAACCTTAAAACCCTACTTATAAATTCTACTTGTCATCTGTAAGTAAGGAGGCTTTGAGGGCAGCTAGGTGGTACAGTGGCTAAAGTACCTTCTTGGAGTCAGGAAAATCTCATCTTCTTGAATTAAAATCCAGCCTCAGACACTAGCTGTGTGAGCCTGAGTAAGTCACTTAGCCTTGTTTGCCTCAATTTCTTCATCTGTAAAACGAGCTGGAAAAGGAAATGACAAACTACTCCAGTATCTTTGCCAAGAAAACCCCAAATGGAGTCATGAAGAATCAGACATGACTGAAACAACTAAACAACAGAAAAATCAGGCTTTTGTCTGCAGAAGTAGAGTGACTCGAGAAGACTGAGGCTTTCAAGGGCATCCCAAGTGCCTAGGCATAGTGTCCAGTGCCTGAAATTTTATCATTAGAGCTTCATTCCTTTGCCTCCTATCTTTTGAAAGGCAAATGCCCTGGTAGTGTATTGCAGATGGGAGGGAAGATGTAATACATGCATCAGACATTAACCAAATTCACAGAAAGGTATTATTTTGTTGTCAAAGTAAAAACTAAATAATGTATATTAGCTGGGAGTTGGAGAGGAAAGGAAGAGATGTTGAAAGACTGGAAGAGGACAGAAAGAATTTGAGAGTGAGTGAAACTTCCTACTTCATTATGCCAGGATAAGACTCTGCTCATTGTCATTTTATGCCATGGACTTTCCATGTTTGGGGGGAGCAAGCTTCGGGTTCACATGCTGTGTCAAAAGGGGACCCTGCTCTGGTCAGAGGTGCCCAATAATACACAGACTAAACCAAGCCAAATCACAGTGCCTCCACCTCCTGGGGTTTGCATCTGAAATAAACAGGCAGCCCTGGCGAGACAGACATTTGGTAGGGCATTCCTCCAAATTCATTTGCTATTTTTGTTTGGTTTCATGATGGCTTTTTATTTTTTTGTTTCTTAATGTTTTTAGGGAAGGGTGGAGGGAAGCCAGTCATGAGAAGTGGGATGGCTGTTTTTAGACCCAAAGCTAAAATTCCTAACATTGTCTTACCACAGTGTACTTCCTCTGCTACCACCCAGTCCAAACAGGAATTCACAGCAGATACCCCAGAACTTGGAGAGAAGTTGGATGGAACTTCCCTCCCTGGTCCCACCAATGATGGTTTCTACTAGTAGAGTCAGTCAGCAAGCATTTAAGTGCTTCCTATGTGCCAGGCACTGGACATGCAGAGAAGAAAAGGAGAGGTGGGAAGCAAAAACACCCTCACCACAGTAACAAGGATCTGTTAGAATTGTGATTCTGAAACATAAAAGACACCTGTCACCCACTGTAAATGGGGTAAACTCTTAATTTCCTCCTAAGACCACGCACCCCCTTGATATCAGTCATCAGCATAAAATAGCAGGTCTAGGTTTCCTCTCAGCTTTCAGAAAATCCAATGAGCTTCAATAGTGGGAAGAGGCCTTGATTTGGAATTAGAAGACCTAAGTTCAGATCCCTGTGTTGCTACTTTTTGCTCATATCATCACAGGTAAATCATTTTCCTTCTCAGAAATCACTTTCCTTATCTGTTGGTTAATGCCATGAGCGATTCCAGTGAATGATCTCCAAGATCTGTTCTTATTCTTAACATTCCATGATTTTGAGGGATTCGGGCAAAGTCTTTCCCAGCTTGCAACGCAGTTAGTTTCTTTTCCTTCTCTTGTATTGAGAAGTAATAGCCAACCTTTCAATGATGCTTGCAGATGTGAAGAACATTTTATATAACTTCTACTTTCATCACTTGAAATCCATTAATTTCTTTCAAAGATGCCATGACATGCTGCCTTTTATATGATCTCCCGGCTGATAGGGCCTCCTCTCTACATTATTTGGGGTATTCCTATAGATTAGTGATGGGCAAACTTTTTAAAGAGGGGACCAAAAGAAAGGAAATGCTCATCAGTCAGTTTGTTTCTAAGGCAACTCCTTCGAAGTTTCATTGTATTGTATCCTACTCATTGTATTCGTTAAATTAGAAATAATGTTGCACTGGCTGATAGAACATTTTAGGGGGCTACATCTGGCCCCTGGGCAGTAGTTTGCCCATCACTGCTCTAGATGAAAATTACTTTGTGATAATAACCTGAGTTTCTATAGAATATAAAGATTCATGAAGCTCTCTATGAATATTGTCGCATTTGGTCCTCACAACAACCCTGAGAGGTGTTTGTTGTTGAGTCATTTTAGTTGTGACCCCATTTAGAGTTTTCTTGGCAATGCTACTGGAGTAGTTTGCCATTTCCTCCTCTAGCTCATTTTATAGATAAGGAAACCAAGGCAGACACGGTTAAGTGATTTGACCAGGATCATAGAGCTAATAAGTATCTGAGGCCAGTTATGAACTCAGTTCTTCCTCACTCAAGGCTGACACACTAGCCATTGCCTTACTGTCCTCATTTTACAGATGGGGAAACTGAGACAAAAAAATTAAGCGACTTGCCCAAGGTCACACAGCTAATAAGTATCTGAGACTGGATTTGAATTCAGGTCTTCCTAATTCCAGGCCAAACTATCTATCATACTATTTAATTGTATATGTGTGTGTATATATTTATATATTTATGATGTATATATAGGTACATGTATTTATATATAATATATGCATACAGCATATATGAAATATATAATACATAATATATATTCATACACATATGTGTGTGTGTGTCTCTGTGTGTGTGTGTGTGTGTGTGTGTGTGTGTGTGTGTGTGTGATCTCTCCCAACAGATTATAAAATCCTCATGGGCTGGAGCTGTTTTTTTTTGTATTTTTATGGCTAGAACCTTACACAGTACCAGACATAACATCAGTTTTTAATAAATGCTTCTTAATTGATTTATTGAACCATTTTGTAATGGAAATATGACAGTTATTCATCTCCCCATTTTATAGATGAGGAACCTGAGGCATACTGAGATTAAGAGGTTTGCCTTGGAAGGCAATATTTGAACCCAGGAATTTTCTGTGGGGCTCTTTTCCTCTCTATGTAGGATAACCTCTGAACATGCCGAGGTGGCCACTATTTCTCCCTCTCGCCTTTCACCTACTGGCTCCCTAAAAATGTATAATCTACAGCAGGGGTGGGGGGACTCAGGTACTCTGGGTCCTGTAAATAGCAATCATTTGCATTAAAATCCTTTCCATGAGCTTTGCGCTCAGCTACACTGACTGGTATTTAGAGAAAAATGCTACCATGGCAACGGCCACAACAGATGGTAGTGAATCTGTCTCTAAGCTACTAAGGAGATATACAGCAGTGGTTCCCGCTTTTGCATGTTTTATAATATCCAGAGCCCTGGGACAATCTTAGACTGACTGACTCATGTTTCAAGGGCAGATCTTTTCATTTTATCTTTCATTCCTCTCAGCATATTTTAAAGAGTTTCCCACATCTTCTCCTTTGTCTATGCTTGATTTCTGATGTTACACAGTGACTACATGAGGTGGAGTCCCTGTTACACTTATCCTTTCCAGATTTCCCTGGTGGATGAAGTCAAAATAAGACTTTTTGAACTTTTGATCTAAGATAACAAACTCACCCAGAGGAAAATGTCCTCTTTCTTCATGGGCAGCATCCCAAAGCATTTATTTATTGCTGATTTGTCTATTGTGTTCAGAGAAATGCCAGGCAGAGTGAGTAAAGCAATCATAGCCCCTTGAGAACCTTCAAACTTTGGCAAAAGTGTTGAAGGTGACCTTTGTTGCCTCTACATCTCCCCTTCTTTGACCCCTTATGTATTAATCTTGCCCTGTTCTCCAAGTATCAGCACTCTGATTACTTAGGACACCCTTATCAATGTGGCACCTCTCCTGAGTCTGCCCTCACAGAGATTTTTGTACATGGTAAGACCTTTTGGTTGGCTTCTTCTTCTTCCTCTGACCATAGTTATTGTGCCCTCTCAGCAGCCAGTGCATTTCTTGGAGTCTTTTGGAATGCTAGACTTAGCACAAATTTTTTAGCTAATTTTGGAAAGTAGTTTATATTGGCAGCTGAGTGTTAATGAACAACTTTGGGCATATTTACATACTTTTCTGGTTAAGAGCCTCTTCGTTAGTTCCTTCTCTCAACTTCAGACTTAGGTTCCATCTCATATATATCTGGATCACATATGACTTATGGCCCCAATAAATAACAGCAGTAGGATTTCTTTATGCTGTAATTAGTACATGATGCTGGCCACTTTGGATGGTTTTCCTGGCAGATTTGCGGATTGTGCAATGTTGACCATAAATCCAAATAGATTGTTTACCTGTATAATATTTGGAAGAAAACCTTGAAATGAATTTTAATTTGTGGAGAGACTGGATCAAAGGAGATATTGCCCCCTCTGATCTCATTCCAAATGAAGCTAGGAGGTTTGAGTCAACATCTGATCCCTTTCTGTTCCTTAGCCCAGACTTCTTCCTGGGGTAGAGATGAAAAGAGAGTGGCTCTCATCAGCTTTGTCAGCGATGATTTGGCATTTAATGGAATGTTATTAAAAAGTACACTTGAGTTTTGAGGAATGTTTTTGGACACCTTCTGTGAGCAGTGAAGTCACTGTAAGGAAAAGAATAAAGGAAAGTAATGGTACTATGCATGCATAGCCTTAAAAATAACTTCTCTCCCAAGATTTAATTATTTAATATTTAAATTTGATTTTTTAATTTAAAGGCAGTATTTTTTAGACACTAATAGTGTGATAGCCTCAGGATCTTGCTTTCTGCTAGAGATTAGTGCTCTTACTGACTCATTACAATATCTCTACAGTCTGGTTAAACTGTTTGGATAAACCATCAAAGACTGACCAGATCTTATCATTGGATACCTACACAGGCTTCTGATGGGAATCTATAGATAGCCTACATGTGTGTTAACTGACAAAAGTGGGGGTTCATAATATTGGACTTAGAGAGAAGATGCCAAACCCAATGAAGAATCATCAATTAGCTGAAGAAGCAATAGTTAGACTAAGTTAGGTGAACTGTATTCTGCACCAGTGCTTTTATGTGGGATTTAGAACAAGTAATTTACCCTCTTTTGGCTTTTTCTTTATAAGCTGAGAACAGTGAACTAGGTTGATTTATCTAAAACTGGTTCTAGCTTTTAGAGTATGACATCCTTTGTGTTTCACTTCTTTCCTGTCATCTGTAGTGTAAGGTTGAAAGGATCCCTCATGATTGATAACATTAAAGAACCAAAAGAAAAGATTCACTGTAATCCATGAATTAAATGGAATATTACTCTTCCATTTGAAATTACGAATATGATGAATACAGAGAAGCAGCAAAGATATACATAAACTGATGAAAAGTGAAGGAAGAAAAGCAAAGAAACCAATATATACAATTACAACAATACAAGAGGAACAAAGTAACTTTTACAAATTACAAAAAATAATCATGACTTCAAAGAAGAGATCTTCCTGACTTCAAGTCAAGTGTTCTATCCACTATGCTAGCTAACTTCCATTTCAGATAACTAAATATGGGAAAATGCTTGAACTCTTTGAAAGGAAGAGGCTGTTGGAATCCATAGTCCTAGAACCAATATTATTTGTGATGTTAGCAAAATTTAATTTTTTTCAATTAAACATGTTTTCTCTTCCAACTCCTTCCCACCCTACCCACCATACACACACTAGAAAAAGGAAGGGAGACTTTTGTAACATATGCATGATGGGCAGCTAGATGGCTCAGTGGATAGAGATCCAGACCTATATATAGGAAGTCCTGAGTTCAAATCTGGCCTCAGACATTTCCTAGCTATGTGACCTTAGACAAATCACTTAACCCCCATTGCCTAGCCCTTCTGCTTTGCAACCGATACACAATATTGATTCTAACATGGTAGGTGAGGATTTAAAAAAAATATGCATAGTAGGCCAAAACCATAGCCATATTAACTTAAGTCCAAAAATGTATGTCCCATTCTGTATATTTAGTTCATTCCCTCTCTGTCAGGAAGTGGGTAGCATTCTTCATCGTCCCTCTGGAATCATGGCTGGACATTACATTGATCAGAATTGCCAAGTCTTTTAAAATTGTTCATCATTTTAATAATGAACAATTTTAACAGTGTTATTGATATATTAAAGAATATTTTCCTGGTTCTGCTCATTTCACTCTGCATCACTTCCTATGTCTTTCTACATTTCTCTGAAACTTGTTTTGGCAACAGCATTTAAGATTCACAGACTTCAAGACCAGAAGTATGAAATCAATCTTTACAGTCATCCCTTATTGTTTATCTATTTATAGAGATTGACATGGAGTTGGAACAAGGTAGAAATTTTGCTTATTTTCTAGTTAGTTCTCTTCCCCCTGTTTTTTTTTTTCTTATTCTCACAGTGGATGATTACTCCAGAACACTCTAGGAGCCTTTTCCTATCCCTTTTCATTCATAGGGAGAGTTAAAATTAAAATTGTAGTAAATACTTCGTCATTTCAGTGGTGGTGAGAGGAGAAGGAGAAAGAGGGATGAAAAAATTGCAAAAGGGAGTAAAGATTTGGGGTGATTTTCCTTTTAAAATTCTAACATTTTTGCATTTCACTAATTTCTACCTCTTTTCAAGAAGATGAGGTACCTGTAAAACCCAGTGGAATTGCCCGTTAGCTATAGGAGGGGGGTGGGAGAAGGGGAGGGAAAGAACATGAATCATGGAACCATGGAAAAATTCTCATAATTAATCAATTAAATAAAATTTTTTAAAAAGAAGATGATGTACCCATAACAAGGGTTCATCTAAGGTGTGTCAGAAGTAGAAGCAGTCAGGAGCGTGTCATCAGAATCATATACTAAATATAAAGGCATGGAAATGCCATGACTAGAGCCTTTTTAAAATGGAAAATAAGGATTTATTGAGTTCTCCAATCAGTTGATGGATGGAAATCAACCTGAACCTGTGACTTCATTGATTGAGGGAATTCACTGTCCTGATACAGGTCAGCACCTTCTCTACAAGACATTGTATTAGATAGATCAATGCCCAAGGCACTGAGGGATAAAGTGAATTCCCAGAGTAAGACTAGAACTTAGGTCTTTCTGGCCATGTGCCAAGTCAGCTGGGTAGGCACTGTAGCACTGCTGCCCATCAGTTGAAAGCAATTCAAATTGCTTTTTTGCTATCAGAGTAGAAGCAAATTTACTTACACGATATGAGAGCAGCCAAGAGTAGATGGAAAAAAGTTGTGCCTTGAACTCAGGTCTATCTACACTCAGTTCAGAGAAAGAAGGATAGAAATGTGGAAAACTCACACTACCTGCAACAGAGAAGGACAATTAGCAAATTGCCTCAGGGGATTTCTTATATTTCTATTGTCAAAAGTAATCATTTGTTAGTTTATATGAAACCCTATGAATTGATTGCTGGTTCAGGAAAATAGTGACCTACCTGTCTGTTTGTGAAAACTGGGGCATGTTATTGCAAACAAGGAAATGATCATTTACTTAGGACTTTCAAAGGCTTTATTCAATACCTTTTATTTCCATGGTTTACAAAGCACTTTTTTTTTTTTTTTAATCCTGGGACTCCATTCTAGGAGCATAGTGACAAAGCACTTTACCAGGCATTATTTCAAGGATATTCTGTGAAATACATAATTCTAGTGATATCATCTCCATTTAAAGATAAAGAATCTCAAAGATGTTAAGAGACTTGCCCAAGATCTCATTGATAGCAGGAGGTCAAGCCAGGGTTTGAAGGCACATCCTCTTTCCACCTCATGATGGGGTCATACTTCAGGTAGAGCCTTCTTTCTTTATAACAATAATAATAATAAAATCTTGACAATTGAAGTGTAAACAAGACCTTTATTCATGAATGTGCCAATTATTCTTCCCTGCTGCTGTCCATTAGCATTTGTTTGAACTTTAGCCATGACATCAGCACTCCTATAATTTGAGAGCATCTGAGAGGCTCCTGCCCCTTTGCTGGTGGGTCACTGCTTGACTGGGAGAGTATAATGACAGATGGTAATGAGAAATTGCAGCCCTCCCCAGTCATCTGCAATGCCTACTATTCTGGGAATTTTGTGAGTAAACATTGCCTAGATACCAGCTGGAACCTCCAGTTACCATTTTTACATTTCACTGCCTGTCTCAGTGGCTAGAAATTTCTGCCAACACAGGCTAGTGGACTAATCTTTCCTCACCTCCAACTTATTTGGCAACCTAGCAAGTTTTCTGGACCCTACTGGAGACAGTGATCAATGCAAGATTGCCAATTCCAAACTGGTTATTTTTGGCAGCCCGAAGAGATGCAGGGTTGCTACTTTGGGAGCCCAGTGACTGGGATCTTAAGTAACCTTTTCCTATGAAAGTACAAACAAAGGAGAATTACTGACCCACATCTATCAATTAGGAGAGAGTTTTTTGTTTAATATTTGTATGTTTTCCTTGTTCAAAACTCAAAAATAGTGCATGAAGGACTCTCAGATATGAAGTTCTGGGCATATTATAATATGAAGTGGTATTGGAGGAAGGCAAACCTTTATTGAATATCTATTCTCTTTTGTTGTGTTTTTTTTTCCTCTAGATTGAAAACATAGATGCCTGCCTGAATTTCCTGGCAGCTAAGGGAATAAACATACAGGGTCTGTCTGCAGAAGGTGAGTCAGAGCTGCCATTATTAAAAATCCTTTTATTGATTGGAAATCTACCCCACCCCCATACCATTGAAGATGGTGGTGATAGAATTATTCCTGTGGCTCTCATGATTTTCATTTTCCTTTAGGTGGGGCTAGTAGCATGATAGAGAAATGTATACCTAAATTCTGGTGAAGTTAACTTAAAAACAAAAACATAAAAAAGCACTACGAGAATGAAAGTAGCATCAACCATCCCAGGAAAGTTGTAGATTCCTGGCAAAACAGGCTGAGCAGGAAATGGTGAGCTCATTTGTAGAATCATGGGATCATCGATTTAGGATTGATATTTAGGTATGGTGCACCTATATCTCTTTGCTCAACTATTTGTGCTGTATTCACCTGTTATTTACAGATTCTGTAAATTATGAGATTCAGTATCTATTACAGAATAAATCCAGAACCTTACAACTCCCATGGAAATGGAGAAATGACCCTCTCTAAACCTTCCTTTCCTCTAGGAAAATACAGAGTTTTATTTGGCCTTTTCAAAATGATGCCTGTTATTTTAATGAGTTGCAATATATTTTTTTAATCTTGATTAGTTTTTAATTAACCTAAATCAGCTGGCTAATTAGCACATTAGTGTAAGCTAATGGCTCATGGTTAAATTAGTTATTGGTTGAAGGATGACTGCCCAGAATTTTTACCTTCTCTGAACCAGATAACCATGGAAGCCTTCCCTTTCCCTCATGTTTATAAATAGGAGCAGCTGCCAGTTTCTGAAGCTGCCCTAGGCCACTGTCAACTCCCCAAACTCATTATGTCACACCTGCCTCTAGTTTTCCCCAAACAGGTAATTTGATTTGGAATTCAGGTGAAGATGCCTTTTCTCAGGAAGGTGCCTTCCTGAGAAGATGAGTGTCAGCATCTTCTCTGGATCATAAAGAGTGGGGTAGAAAGGGATCAGTAGACGGAAATAATTGAATGGAATATATTGCCGGTAAGTTTGCAAACATTGCAAAATCCTGTTGGGAAATACTTCCTTCCTTGCCTTGCTATCATGATGTCTTCAATGCTCTTCTAAACTGGCTGATGAGACCTAAGCCAATTGGCATGTGTGGGACATGTGTATGTAAGGGGGAAAGTAGAGGAAATGAAAATTCCCTTTCAGAGTAACATATTATTTCCTCCTGCTAAAAGCAGATGTTTCACTATTGCTTGGGGGTAGAAAGAGGAGGTTTATTGTCAGCATATTCTCTTCAAAGTGACTTAGAATGATTTATCATTGTCCTGGGTTTCAGGGGCTAATTTCAGAGGCTGGTGAGGTGATTATTTCCTGCTCTCTTTCCTTTGCATTTAGCAGTAAATGTTCTCTAATTGGATGGTTATGAACTAAGCATTACTATTAGGCCAGTGAAAGCAGAGCCCAAATCATAACTGGCCTATCCAAGTGGATTTTATTAAAAATATTACAAAAAGGGGCTGTAATACAACTGCCTATAATGTTATAATAGTATCTATAATAGTCAGGTTTCATATGTCTTCACCTAAAATGAGCTCCCACACTTCAGGAGAGCAAGCAGCAGAGAATCTTCAGCAGCACTTTGATCAGAAGCAAGATTATTCTTGAACAGAGAGAAAACTTCCTTTCTGACATAACTTATATGTTAAAAAAAAAGTCTCTTTTTTTCCTTTTGGCCTTGATGGTTTGGGAAGTGCTGATGGATCAGAATCCAAGTGTCTGAGATCATGGATGGTCTCTCTTAATTGTTGATCAGTCTTTTGGACAGCTCTCCCTGGCATACATTCAACACCTTAGGTACTAGAATCAGATGGCTATTATCTGTATGGGAAACCTCTTGCTCACAATTAGTCTAATGATGGCCTTAAAGAGAAGTGATTGAAGAGAAGTGATTGCTATCTTAGAATAAAGGAGGTTTTGGTTGTGAGAGGAGGGAAGAGAGGTTGGTGGGTAGAAATTGGTCAGTAAGGCTTCTCGTGAAAGTTACAGGGAGTGGGAAACTATTAAACTTAATAGTCAAGTAAGAGACTACAAGTGGTTATGATATAGCTCAGAGAAAACTCTCAACACATAAGGAAAAAAGGTTATGATAGATTATATCCAAGCGTAAGTATGGTCCATTACTTTTATTGGTAGGAATTCTTATATCTGTGACATTCCTAATCAGGAAAGTCCTAACAATCATAGAGTGTTGACCAATAAAAAAGTTACTTACCACGAATAACTATGAGACAGATGCTTGCATTTTTGATTCCTGACATTCTCAGAGATCTTACAATTCAAGCTATTTGTTTCACAGGTAAGGAAATTGAGTTAAAAAAAATTTAACTCTTGAAGTATGGAATTGGGCAACCATGGCTTGGCTAAAGTTAGTTTATGAGTGATCTGAGATTCAGTTTCATCAGTAGATGACAAACACAGGCTAAGTCACTGTTGAGTAACATGGAAACAAATAAAACTACTGGTATTCCAGACTTTATTCATCAAGATATAGTGTCCCAAAAGTTGTATGGTCCCATTGTACAATGCCCTAGAAATAACTTATCTGCACTATTGGGTGCAGTTCTAAGCACCACATTTTAAGAAATATGTTGACAGGCTAAAACTCATTTCAAATCTAATAACAATTTTGTAAAAATCCTTACCTTCCATTTTAGAATTGATATTGTGCATTGGTTCCAAGGCAGAAGAGCAGTAATGGCTAGGCAGTGGGGGGTTAAGTGACTTGCCCAGGGTCACACAGTTAGGAAGTGTCTGAGGCCACATTTGAACCCAGGATCTGCTGCCTCTATGCC
The DNA here is from genome assembly GCF_016433145.1 of Gracilinanus agilis. Lineage (NCBI taxonomy): Eukaryota > Metazoa > Chordata > Mammalia > Didelphimorphia > Didelphidae > Gracilinanus > Gracilinanus agilis. The sequence continues at coordinate 244,188,900 of NC_058135.1, forward strand.
TGGCCCTGTTACAATGAAAATATCTCAAGAGGATGATTTTTGGGTAAGAATATGTTTATTGATTATATCACGTTTATTACTTAGGACAGCATGGAAACTAATAATAGGAAAAAGAGTCTCCATGGTTGTCTTTCATGACCAGGGATGACCTGAGCTGCCTCAGGCAGTATAATAAATAGACATTTAGCAGCTCATTATTCAACCCCTCCCTTGACCGTCCCAAGACATTTTAATTGGTGGTAACTAATTAAGAGGTGGTCCATCATCCAACACATACACAGGAAAAGGGTCCTTGTCCCCTTCAGTTATTAAACAAATTCTGTCAAAAAGGAAGACATTCCTTGGGATTCCAAAGGACAAAGAAAATACAAAAAGCAGCAGGCTGAATGATATCTCTGACCCAGATCCCAAACAGAGGAATACACTACAATTCTCCCTAATATATAGGAATTAATATAGCATATTAAAAATAAATTCTCACAATCTCAATCCACTGAGTCACCTAGCTGCCCTGTAGATAACCATTTATTAAGAGCTTTTGATTTAATTGTTGCAAGCTTGGAGAACAGTTCATGTTGACCTAATTTTTTTTTTTTAAAGAGAATAGACTCAATCAACTCTATGTCAATGAGCTTTGCTTTCATTCCTGACAAAATTCTTGGACTTAAAGGGCTGGCTAATTAGCAGCTACCAAAAAATAAAAATGATTGTGAAGAAACTAGCATGCTTTCATCAAAAGCAAGTCATGGAAGCAAAGAATTTTAGAAATGGAAGAGACTATAGTGACAATCCAGTGTTAGATGGCCATTATCTAATATATGACCCAGTACCTGGACAAGTTTTCCATCTAGCCTTTGCTTCCAGACCTCAAGTGAGAGGGAATCCATTGTATCCCCAAAGTAGTTCATGATACTTCTAGATTACCCCAAATGTTAGGATTGTTGGGGTTTTTTTCTCACTTCAATCAAGCCTAAATTTGTCTCTAAAAATTTATAGCATTTCTTCTAGTTCCAACCTTGAGGGCCAGGAACTGGTCTATTCCTTCTTCCATTAGAGAGCCCTTCAGGTTCTTGAAGGAAATGATTGAGTTTCATCCCTGCACCCCCCCCCCAATTTTTTTTCCTTTCTTTTAACTGAACCTCTTATAACATGAACTTGGGATACTTCATCATCCTAGTAGCTTTCCCATGGATATTCCCCACCTAATCTCCATCTCTCTGAAAAGGTGTTGTGAAGAACTGAGTATAATATTCCTGATGTGACCTAACAAGTCCAGGTGTTACCTCCTTATTTATGAAAGCTATGTTTTATAACAGAGCCCAGGATAACATTAAATTTCTTGGCTGCCATGTTGCCCTGTTCATTCATATTGAGTTTATAGCCCACTATGACTCTCAGATTTTCTTTTTCCAGGGGAACTTCTTCCTAGCCTTGCCAGGTCAACCTTGCTTCTTTTTTTTTCTAATAGTCTTTTTTTTTTTTAAACCCTTGTACTTCTGTGTATTGTCTCATAGGTGGAAGAGTGGTAAGGGTGGGCAATGGGGGTCAAGTGACTTGCCCAGGGTCACACAGCTGGGAAATGGCTGAGGCCAGGTTTGAACCTAGGACCTCCTGTCTCTAGGCCTGACTCTCACTCCACTGAGCTACCCAGCTGCCCCTCCAATAGTCTTATTAGATGGGTAGATCAGGGAAATGTCAAAGACAGATTTTAGTATAGCATTTCACAAATTTTATACTATTCTTGTGGAATAAATGGAGAAATGGATTGTTGAACATACAAGCCCACAGAGAAATATTAGAAGATCCAATGTTAATTTGGATGGAAGTCCACTCCTGCTTATCTGTGCTTGGCCTTGTGTTGGCTAATATTTTTAACAAAGATTTGCATAAAAACATAAATGGCATATTTATCACGCTTTCACATAATCCAGAGCTAGAAGGGATAGATAACATGCATAACAACCAGAATCTTAGAAGATGTTGGTATGCTAGAATATTGGTTTTTTTTAAACATTTATTAATAATCATTTTTAACATGGTTACCTGATTCATGCTCCTACTTTCCCCTTCACCCCCTGCACTCCCCCCACCCATGGCCGACGCACATTTCCACTGATTTTATCATGTGTCCTTGATCAATAGAATATTGTTTTAAACTAATTAAGATGAACTTTTATAAGGATAAATATAAAGTCCTAAACTTAGGTTAAAAAAAAAAAACTCCCAAGTACAGAATGGAGGAGCTTCACCTAAATAGAAAATAATAGAAATTATCTGAAAAACATCTGTAAATTTTAGGGGACTGCATGAGTCATCAGTATGATATGGTAGCCAAAATATCTAATATGATGGCATTAAAAGGCCTAGTGTCGTAAGACTTGGGACATGATAGTCCTACTGAATTCTTACCTGGTCAAAACCATATCTGAGGTGCCATGTTCAATTTTATTTGTTTTTGTTAAAGTATATTTACAAATTACATATCAATATTAAAATGTAAACTTCTTAATAAGAATTGATTCATTATTTTTAAAAATTGTATCCCTAGTGCCTAACATAATGCTTGGCACATAGTAGGTGCTTTTTAAATGTCTGTTGATTACCTCTTCCATTTTGGAAATGATATAAATAAGCTGAAGACTAATTGGAATGGTGACGGGCTTCAAGATCATATAATGTGAGGATTCATTGAAGGTTGAATGTTTAACCTAAAGAAGAAGAGATTTGATAGTTGCTCTTGAGCATTGGGGGGTTGGTTTATGATCATGAGTTTAGACTTGTTTCTGATGCCCCAGAAGGCAGATCCGGACACAGTGGATCAGTGTTTATAGACACTGATTTAGGCTTGGTTTAAGGAGCGACTTCTTTTTTTTTTTTTTTAATTTTATTTAATTGATTAATTAAGAAAAATTTTCCATTGTTACATTATTCATGTTCTTTCCCTCCCTTCCTTCTATCCCCCTCCCATAGCCAATGTGCAATTCCACTGAAGGAAAGACTTCTTAACAATTAGAGCCATCCAAAATGTAATGGACTGCTTTGGAAAGTTAAGGGATTTCCTTTTACTGGAGGCCTTCATGCAGAGGTTGGAGGACCATTTAAAGTGTTTTCTAAGTGTCAAAGATTCCTCCTACCTCTTTCCTTTCTGTAATCCTGGGTGATTCCTTTCTGCTTGGCCCCAGGGAACAGAAAAGTGAGCAATGTAGAAAACGTGAAAAGAAGCTGCTTTTGGCCTGACATAAAGAAAAATCTTCTAACTAGAACTGTACAAAAGTTTGATAAAGTAAACTGGGAGGTGGTGGATCTCCTACCACAGAATTTCTTCGATCGAAAAACCACATGTTGGGGATAATGTAAAGAGTATTCTTCAGCTTTTAGTTGCTAAATGACCTCTAAAGACTTTTATTTTAGAAATTTTGTGTTCAGGATGACATCGATAGAAACTAGCAATCAAGATTTGAACCCAAGCATTTTGTCTCTTAATCCCACAACTTTTTCATCCCAACCCCTTCTCTTTTTTTTTTCTCTCTCTCTCCCTTTATACCCCCTCTCTTTTTCTCTCTCTCTCGACCCCATCTGTTGGTCCATCTATCTATCTATCTATCTATCTATCTATCTATCTATCTACACACAGATAAATAAATAAAAGATAATTTATATATTTGTGTATATATACATATGGAAGAAGTAAATAAATAAAAGATAACTTGTCTTCATATATATATATAGAATAGTAAAAGATATTTTATATGTACATATGTATACATAGACAGAGATGAACACAAATTAATCCATTTTTATATATGTGACCAGAGAATAGACTTAAGTTGAGAAGTAGAGGTCCTAGATTCACTAGAGGATCCAAGTTCAAATTCCAGCCCTGCCATTTTCTGTGTAACCTTGGGCAAGTCATTTAAGCTCAGTTTCTTCTTCTGTAAAGTGAATGTTTTGGATGAAATGTCTCCTGAGCTTCCTTCTAGCTCTAAATCTAGAATCTTCCTAAAAATTTTATACACTGGATCATGGTATTTGGGAAGACACTGTTGGATGGGCAGGATGAGAGTGATTTATATTCTGATAACTTACTTTTTCCCTTGTATTTTTTAGCTATCACATGAAGGTGAGAGAAGAGTTACAGGATTTTGTGGGTTTTAAAAAATGTATTATATTCTGTTGCATTTGTTTTGTTTGGGGAGTTCTCCTATTCCTCACCTAAGATGAAACCAAGAGATCAGCTTTTAGTTTCCTAAAGATACACACACCTCCGCCCTTTTCCAGTGACTAAAGCTTCCAGAGAGATAAACATGTTTACATGTCTTGTAAGCATTTCAAATGACTTTGAGGTCATGTGTCAACTTGTCTTCTAGGGCACCTAGACCCAAATAACACAGCTCAGGTAGGATATAGAACACAGGGCCAGATGGATTCCATTTCTGAGATCAACATGTGGTCAGCTTCTGTACTGTGATGGCAAAGGAATTGGCTTAGGAGTCAGGGGAACTGGGTTTAAATCCCCTCTCTGCTATTACCCGTATGACTGACCCTTTGGGGCAAGTTGTTTAATCTCCCTGATTTCCTCATGAAAAATAAGGGGGTTGAATTAGATGGTCTCTGTGGTCCCTTCCAACTCTTGCTATATTATCCTTTGTGATTCTTCTTTCTCAATCAGGCCATCAAAGAGCAGAGAAGTACTAGGGGAAAGAGGCACCACTCCTTACAAATTATGGACTTCTTCTTCTAGAATGGCCCCAAAATCCAAGGGCTTTTGGACCATCCTGTTCAATGTCTACTACTTTCTTGTGATCTGCCAATATGAGCACCTTCTCAAAAAAAGGAAACAAAAGTGGCAGGCAGGTGGCTCAGTGGATTGAGACCCAAACCTAGAAGTGGGAGATTCTGGGTTCAAATTTGGCCTCAGGTACTTCTTAGCTGTATGACCCTTAGAGAAGTCACTTAACTTCCATTTCCTCCAAGCCCTTACCACTCTTCTGCCTTGGGACCAATACATATAATTGATTCTAAAACAGAAGGGTAAGGGCTTTTAAAATAATGGAAATGAGGTTACTCTGGGGTAGCTCTAATGATCCCATCTTTCTAAGTTCCATTACAGTTTGACTATTATAGAATTCCATGAGAACTTTGAATAGCGGTCCTTTTTAGGATATGCATAGATCATAAGCAATCTGCAAGACAGGCAGGAACCAAAAGAAATAGACTATATAGTAAAGTATAAATTGTGATAGAAACTATTATATGGGTGAGAGTAAATAATGTAATGGAAAAAACTTTTGTTCTAGAATCAGAGAGCCTCTGCTCATATTCTGGCTTTTCATCTTAGCAAATGTATCATTTTGAGTAAGTGACTCAGTTTCTCTGACTCTCATTCACTTTATTTAGATAAGATCTTTTCAAGCTCTAAACCTATATCCTTAACAGTCTTTTTTGTTGTTCAATTGTTTCAATTGAGTCCAACTTTTTATGACTCCAACTGGGATTTTCTGGATAAAGACAGTGGAGTGGTTTGCCATTTCCTTCCCCAGCTCATTTTACACATGAGGCCAACGGGCTAAAGTGACTTGCCCAGGGTCACACAGCTAAAAAGTGTTTGAAGCTAGATTAAACTCAGAGACATGAGCCATTTGGACTCCAGACCCAACACTGCCCTCTCTTAACAGTCCATTAAATTTATTAGCTGCTAATGAGCTGTATGATCTTGAAAAAAGCATTTTCTTTCCCTTCAGTTTCCTCAGAAGAGGAAGCTTGTCAAGGTGGTACAGGTGAAATAATTTAAGATGTCAGAACCAAGAGTTCCTATCCCAGCCCTTTTACTTCTTATCTACCAGTGTGCTGTTGGGCCATCATTTGAACCTCTCTGACCCTCAATCCCTCCTATGTGCAGCTGGATTTGATGATTTTTTTAAGGTTTCTTCCCATTTTAAAAATCTTTGATCATCTAACTAAACCTTTGAAAAAATTATTTGATTCTAGAAATCATAGGAAAACACTGGATCCTAACCTCCCCTTGTTTTGAGAGGATATGGAGTTGGCTGGCAATCCTTAGGTCACATTCACAAATATAGATAGAAAATGTAAGAAGAGTCTAAAATGGATTATTTTGAATAGAATGTATGAGACAAACTTTGGCATAAATTAATTTTCCTCCAGTCCTTGCTTCTCTAGCCTACAAAAGTCCCTTTTACTACTGAGTTTCAGAATAGGAACAGGGACTCCCTCTGTCATTTCTTTGATGTAGAGAACTCCTAGGTGAGGAAACTCCCTTTTCCAATTCAGAAGAGTATTTTCTTTGTAACTTAATAGTCTTAAAAAGTCTTCTTAGAGAATGAATTCTCTTCATTTCTTTCCTACCACTAGCAACTGAAAGTGTTTTCTCTTTGCGTTCCTTTTTCTGAGCATTCAATCTGCATTTTTTCCTTTGCCCCATTAATCTTCATTTTTTAAAAAAATTATCTCCATATGCTTACTATACTCTATCTCAGTTAGAATGTAATTTCTTTGAAGGCAGAGGTATGATTTTGTTCTGTTTCTTGCTGACTCTTCAGCCTCTGGCACAGTGTACTGTTTGTTGAATGAATGGTGTACTGAGTCTTTAGCAGAGTGCCTTGAACATAGTAGGCACCAAATGCTGAGTGAATGAAGCTCAGAACACCCACCACCATGGCAGTCTCAGCCTATTTTTTGGAGCATTTCATACCAAAATCATGTATCTCCAATACCTAGCCAATAGTTAAACATCTGGTGTTAAACCTTTCTAGACTAATCTCCAGTGACAACATGGTTTATAAGTGGTCCATTTTAAAGCCTTTCAAGCCTAGAGGACCTGCTAGAACTTTTTGTCCTGGAAGAATCCAAGGTCCCAGCCAAGAACCAGTAGATATTAAGGAAGAACAACTCTATGTTCTAAATTCTATTCTATTCTAAATTCTATTCACACTTAGTAGGGATAATTTCATTCTTCATACTTGAATCCTTAGTACTATTCCTGGCACATAGTAAGTGCTTACTAAATATTTGTTGATTGACTCTGTTCTCCTTTTACCTCCTACTTTATATTACGAAAAAAACCAGGGCGGAAAACTGCCGAAAAACTAAAGCAACACAGAAGTGATACTTGTGAAATATATCTAACTAGTAATGTCAGCTCTGGAGAATGGACCATCTAGAATAGATAAGACACATTTTAGAATGTTAGAACTGGAAGGCACCTTAGAGATGAAGTTTGACCATCCTGTTTTGTAATTGAGGAAATATAAGCCCTAAAAGAGCAAATTGTTTCCCTTATATACTAATAACAGATCAAGGAATCATCAAGTAATAAAAGGAGAATATAAGATCATACATCTAAAACTGGAAGGAACCTTCAGAGGTGATCTAGAGAGACCGGCTCCTTCTTTTCCAAGAAAAATGGATCTGGAGTCATGCAGTGATATAGCCAAGGTTAATCAGAGAATAATTAATCATCAGACATTTACAAGTGCTTAAATGTGCCAGGAACCCTGCTCAGTACCAAGGATTCAAAGAAAAAAACAAAAAAATGGGAAAACAATCTCCACCTTCCAGGAGTTTACATTCTAACAGAGGAGCCAACTCTACAGAATTTCTCTTTTAATAGAAGAAACAACATATAAATAAATAGGATGGTTGCAACAGTTACAAGGTAGAAGGAAGATAACCTCAAAGAGAAAAGGTCCCTTGACTAGAGGAACCTGGAAGGCCCCTCATTTTAGCTGATTCTTGAACAAGCTGGGGGTGGCAGGAGGCAGAGGTGAAAAGGGAGAGTATTTCAAGTATGGGAGAAAAACCAGTGTAAAGGTTCAGAATAGAGATCACATCCTTCAACTCAGTGGTGTCAAACTCAAATAAAAATAAATCCTTGTTGGCCATCTGTTGACTTAGAAAACCACAAATTAACATTATCTATGTTTATTATATTTTTATTAATTTTATTGATCATTGACCAGCTATATTATAATCTAGTATGGGCCAAATGGGGACCAGTTTGACCCCTCTGTTCTACTCCCAAATCCAGTGCCCTACTCTATTCACCAAGCTCCCTGTCACCAATTTGAATGTAAGGCTAGCTCCATTCAGGAGGAAGTACAGGCTAATAATAATTATAGCTAGCACTGACTTAGAACTTCTGATATTTGTAAAATATTTATAAATATATATAATTTAACATATTATACTATATACTATTTTTAAAATTTAGAATATAAAAATAGATAATAATATTATAAAATAGTATAAATATTACAACCCTAATAATTATAATGATAGTAACTAACATTTATATAGTATATGTGCCAGGCACTGTATTAAGTACTTTATAATTATTATCTTATTTGATCTTTTGAAGCCTGAGGAGTAGACGCTCTTATTATCCACATTTTATAGTTGGGGAGACTGAGGCAGAGATGAAGTGACTTACACAAGGTCACATAGCTAATTCGTGTCCCAGGTAGGATTTGAACCCCCAAGTTCAGCAATCTTTCTAGCTGCTTGTCTACTTCTCCCTTCTGACCATTTGAATCTTCCAAAGAGAGAAGGAAGCAAAGCCTTGGGGTTGATACTCTGCTCTTCCTGAGTTGTCCTGGAGACTCATCTGTTTCCCATGTCCTTGGGTTCAAGGCCAGAAGTCAGGGTGTTCTGTGAACAGTCCTCACAGCTGAGGTCTCAACTTTCACTGCTTTTGGAAGTCTCTCCTGGAACATCCAGCCAGTAGTGGCTGCCTTTCCAGGAAATTCCAAATAGTGTAAAGTGTATTCCTAGTGGAAGCAATAAGGAAGGCTGGGAAGGGGGAAGATGGGCAGATTGACATTCAGGTGACTAGATGAGGCTCCAGGAGGGAATTTACTCCCGTGTATTGTTTCTTTTTCAGCCCCCAATCCCCAACCTCCCACACCTTTAAGGGAGTCAAAATAAAGGAAACAGCCAAAGGAAGTAATCCAGACTGGTTTAATCAGCAAATCACATCAGGGTTTGAGTACAATGGCAAAGTGCCACTCCATTCTCTCTGGATAAGAAAGCAAGCCAGGGAGCCTGCTGTAAACCTGTGGTCTTGTTCTTGAAAAGGGTTCATTCATACATTTATTCCCGTTGCCACCCCCACCCCACCCCATTCACTCTCTTCTCCTTGGGAGAAGCTGGGGGAAAATACCCTTAAGGCTTAGTTCCCTGCTCACTAGGACTGGGGATAGCTTTCTTTAGGATCTTTCTCCCTTTGTGAAGGAAAAGGTCTTGGGGGGCTTGTTTAGCTTTCCTCCCCTCCCCATCCCACAGGCAGCAGGCATCTACTAGGTTGGAACCAGCAGGAAGGTGCACCCCTCCTCCCCAGAAGCCCCATTCCTGGTCTGTTCCTCCTGTTGGGTGGCCTAGCCCCAGTGGGTTAGCTTTTCAGGGTCAGGTGCAAGACTCATCTCTCAGATGTCTGGTTTCTACTGAGAGGGAATTGCTTAAGGAATAAAAAATCAAATGCTTTCATTTGCCTCTGTCTGTTAACAAATATTTTATTCCTGTCCTGTTTCTGGTTATGAACAGCTTGGGGGAGTTGGGAATTATTATCTGAAAATAAATCCATTGTACTAGGAGACTCTTTTCGCCATTTTTCTGGTTTTCCCTTCTCTTGTTCCTCTTTTAGAAATATATAAAAAAAAGACCAGTTATAGGCCAGATCCTGAGAAAACTGGGTGTAAGAGAATTGTTCCAAATATTCCTGCAGCAGCTCCCAGTCCAGATTGTATAGGACTTGAGGTCAGATTCTACCTCAGATGTTTGCTACCTCTGAATTTGAGGAGGTCACTTTGTCTCCAGAGGCCCCAGTTTCCTCATTTGTGTAAAAAAAAAAAAAAAAAAAAAAAAAAAGAATAGATTGAACTAGATGACCTCTAAGTTCTCTTCTAATTCCAGAACTATGTTCTAAAATGAAGAAGACTTGCATATGGGTGAGTATTGGACAAGAGTAGAGAAAGAATAATTGGATTCTTTGAGTCTTTCATGGTATCTTCTCCCATCTTCCTCCTCTTTTATCTTTTTTTTTTTAGACCCTTGCTTTTTCTCTAAGGACTAGGCAATTGGGGTTAAGTGACTTGCTCAGTAGCACACAGCTAGGAAATATCTGAGGCCAAATTTGAACCCAGGATCTTCCATCTCCAAGCTTGGCTTTCTATCTACTGAACCACCTAGCTGCCCTTCTTCTCCCTTATCTTGTGATTTCATCACCACAGAGAACTCTTGAGAAGGAAACTCCCTGCACCAAGAAAGAAGGTTGGCACCCTTGCTGTAACTTGTGGTCTGGAGAAAACATCTAGGACATTAAATGATTTATCCAGGGTCATAGTCAGTATGTGTTAGAGATGGAACTTGGACCCAGGTCCTCCTGACTCAGAAACCTGTTGTTGTTCAGTTGTTTAGTCTTGTCTGTCTCTTCCTGACCCCCTAGATCATAGCTATCAATGGGACTTTCTTGGCAAGGATACCAGAGTGGTTTGCCATTTCTTTCTCCAGCGGATCATTTCAGCAGGCAACCAGAGGTTAAATGACTTGCCCAACATCACAGTGCTAGGAAATGTCTGAGACTGGATTTGAATTTTGGTCTTCCTGACTGTGGGACCAGTGCTCTTAACTACCAAGCCCCAACCGCTCTATCAATGGTGCCATGTTGCTTCTCTTCACAGTATTGTCCTTTATCTGTATCTAGAGGTAGGGATAGGACAGGTGATTTCATTGGTATTGGGAATGCCCATATGGAGAATCTCTATCAATGGAGACCAGCACCCCTTCCCTATAATTTAGAATCATGAGGTATTGCCTAGAACACTTAACGGTTAGGTATCTAGGGTCGCCCATAATATAGTATATGCTAGAGGTGGGACTTGATGAAAAGTCTTCCTTTCACTGAGACGTGTTCTCTATCCACCATGCCAAGGCTGCTTCTTAGAGAGAAGGGTTTTGTCAAGAGAGGAGAGCAGAAGGGGAAACCATAACCCTCCCCCCAAAAAACTTGGGGACCCACATAAACATGAATGAGTTGGCTCAGTGGTCACATTAGCTCCATCACATTCATTCACATGCATGATCTTGCTTGGTGATGCCTGAGTTTCTGTTGTCTTCTTTTAGGGAACTGTCTGGTAACAGTCTGCCAGCCCCAGGTTGCAACTTGCCTTTTATCACTAATATATCCACTGCAGAGGGGAAAAAAAATAATTTCTTTGTGGTTAAAGCTCAATTTTAAGCAACTGTGATACCAGTTAAGTTTTCAGGAAGTCTGCCTTATCCTCGAGGAATTCAGTTCCAAGAGTGCACCAAAAAGGGTCCGGCGCTGGGCTAGGGGAGAGGAATGGGGCCCCAGGGAAGGATGCCCTTCTGACCAGCTGCTTTTTATTGTCTTTCAGAAATCCGGAATGGAAACCTGAAGGCCATTTTAGGCCTTTTTTTCAGCCTGTCCAGATACAAGCAACAGCAACAGCAGCCCCAGAAACAGCATCACTCATCTCAGCCAGCCCCCACGGCAGTGGTTTCACAGCTGGCAACATCTCCCTACCAGTGTCAGGTCGGGGCACAGCAGCCTCAGCAACAGGTGCCGGCTACCCCCCAAACCCAGTGCCAGCCGCACCCACCAGCTTGCCATCAGCCATCAAAAGCACAGCCAGAAATGCAGTCCAGGTGGGGCTTCCTTTTCAAAGCATCCTCGTCCTCTTCATCTCCCAGCATCTGTCTAGTCAGGGAATGTCTTTCCCCTAAGGATCTTCAGGGAGAGCAGCTCCCGGGCATCTGGGAGAAAAACAGATAGAACAAGCCAGTCCTCCGGGAATGGATGGGACGGCTCTTCTTTATAGGTCAGGGTGCCGGCAGCCACAATTAATTAGCTGGTTCAGCTATAATTCTATGCCTGTCAAATTCATACCAGCATGTAGTAAAATGGCCTTTTTAATAAAATTCAGAGACCTCTCAGGTTTCTCTCTCTGGAAAAAAAAAAAAAAAAGCTTTACCTTCTGTCTTAGAATGAATACTATTTTTAATATTTATGATTATATATAATTATATATATACATTTATTTATATTAATTATTAAGTTAAATAATTAAGTGATTAAATATATTTGTATATGCATATATCATATAAAACATATAATATACATTCATTATATATTTTTAATATTTTATGTAAAAATTTATATTTTAAATTTCATATAACTTATATATAATTTAATTTATATAATATATAAAACATATAATATAAATTCATTTAAAATAATTTTTAATTTATGCAAAATTTTCTATAATTCATACATAATTTAATTTATATAATATATAAACATATAATATATATTATACATCATATAATATAATGTATAAAACATGTAAGTAATTAAATATAGATGTATATATTATATAAAACATATATAATATGTATTTATTTTATGTGATTTTTTATTTTTTATATTTTATGTAAAATTTTGTTTTAAATTTCATATCATTTATATATAATTTAATTTATATAGCATAAAAACGTAATATATAAAAACATATATAGTATATAATATTATATAATATAATGTATAAAACATATAAGTGATTAAATATAGTTATATATGCATATATTATATAAAACATATACTATAATTTTATTATATGATTTTTAAAATTTTTTATATTTTATGTAAAATTTTATGTTTTAAATTTTATATAATTTATATATAATTTAATTTATATAATATATAAAACATAATACAATATATATGTTTTAATATAATATATGTAGATAGACAGGTAGATAGATAGATAGATAGATAGATAGCTATACAGATAGATAAAACTAATAATACTGTTCCAAGACAGAAAAAGCTGTAAGGGCTAGACAATTGTGGTTAAATGACTTGCCCAGGGTCACACAGACTCTTTGAGTCCAGATTTGAACCCCCAAACTCCCATCTCTAAGTCTGGCTCTCTGAGCCATCAAGCTACCCTTAGGTTTCTCTTTTGCATTTATTCAGGTATAAGCAGTAGGTAGAAACAAAAGCTTTCCTTTTGGGAAGGCAGCGGGCTAGATTATAGAATCAGAAATTCTGAATCAGAATTTTGTTTCTTCCATTTACCTGCTATGCGACCTTGGTCAAGAGAGGTAACTTCTTTTAACCTCAGTTTGTCCATTTGTGTAATGGGACGATAATGCCTATACATCCTCTCTCCAGGGCTATTAGGATTTATAGCTAGTCCATGTCCTTCACTTAACGGAAGAAGAAATAGAGGTCCAGGAGTTAAAGTGACTTACACAGGGAGTAAGTGGCAAAGTCAGGATTTGAATCCAGGTCTCACTGAAGCCAAATCCAGTGCTATGACCATCCAAGTGTCTTTGTAGTTTATTATCTCTGCTGATTTGTGAGGATCATTTACAAGATTGTGTGTAAAGTGTTCTATAAAGTGCTATTATTATTTTTACTGGCTTTATTTCTGCCTTGATTTTATATATATATATATATATATATATATATATATGCACACACACATATGTAAGCCTATTTTATATTTATTATTATACTTAATATTTATATTATGTATTATAATATATAATTTCATATATGTATATATTTAATGTTATATATTTATTTATATTAGTTATATCTTATATAATTTTATATATTTCTCATATATAATATACCATATACACATATGTGATTTTATTTATATACCTATATACATATAAATGCATAGAATTATGTATATAAAACATACTTTAGAAAGATTTAAATATATGCACATATATGCATGCATATTATCACACATATAGGTCACACCCAAGCAAGCACATAATATAGGTATCTTAGAAGGGCTACCGCTAATCCAGTACCCATGTGCCTAGGGCCAGGAGTCGGGAGACGTTGAGTTCAAATCTAACCTCAGACACTTATTAACAATGTGACCCTGGGCAAATCACTGCACTCTGCCTCAGTTTCCTCATCTGTAAAATAAGCTGAAGAAGGAAATGGCCAACCACTCCAATATCTTTGCCAAGAAAACCCCAAATGGGATCACAAAAAGTCAAACTTGTCTGAAGCAACTGAACAACAAAAAATGAAAAAGGGAAAGAGGAAGGAACAGATTCCTTGTGGCTTAGTTAGAATATAAAATAATTATACAATGATTAATATTAGAGTTGCCCTATTGGATACAAGCCATGGTTTCTCCATCCTATATTTCCTCTCTGAAAATAAGGCCACTGAAAAATGCCACTGATACGACTTGCTTCTCTGACTGTAATCTAAAAGTAGGGGATATTTCCTCAAACATCCTGGCTTTCTCTATAGTCCATAATGAAAGCTCTATCTTTTATGAAATTATTCAAAGCTTGCTTTGAAGTTATTTATATTCTCATTCTCCACCATCTCTTGGAGAGGGTAACACATTATATAAGTTTATGGCTTTCCCCATGGATTGCACAAAGGGAGAGAAAGAGGGAACCTTTTATGAAAAGCCATCAAAATAACACAACTGGATCCTCACGCCATAAGCATGATATTTCACACTTAACCACTCTAAATGAGATGTTGTCATATTCTAGCTCTTCTCATGACCCATGCTCCATACATGTGGGCTTTTGTAGTGGTTTGCTCGTTTTGTTTTCTTTTTAAAACCATATGTCACTTCATAAATTGGATTATGACATCATGAGGTTTGGGGGTTTGGTTTTTTATGGTCTATAACATAAGGACTAGTCTTCAAGACTTATTCTCTTCTTTGGCTATATCTGCACACCACCAGATACTCAGATTTAGAAATATTTAGTTTCTCAAGTTGTTGGGGTTTTCTTTTTTTTTTTTTTTCCTAACATCCCTAAATACTCTTTCTGGGAAAGACTAAAAGTGTTGTTTTTGATTATTTTAAAGCCAGCAAAGTTCAAGTTATTTTAAAGCAGTCCTTTTAACTAGGCTCGGGTAATAGTCATCACAAATGAGCAAATCTTCTTTCTTGATCCACAGGTTTTGGTAGACAAAATTCATTTTAACTATTCAACAAGTTTGACAGACAAAAAAATTTCCATTTGGAAACAACGAGGAGTACCAAATTGTGCTTCAGCTTTAGAAGCAGGAGCACCCGTGTTCCCATTCCATCTCTGACACAGACTGTTTGATCCTGAGCAAATCTCAATAACCATCCCAGGCACTTCCCCCAAATTAGAAGTTGCAGAGAAGGTGCCAGCCTGCAGTGGTAGAGAGAATTGCCTCACCAGGACTTTCTATGCCGATGCAATCCCAGAAGCAATCTAAAAATAGAAACAAAAACTTTTTCTTTTTTAAATGACCGTTTTCACACTCCAGAGCAAAATTGAAGAGCGGCTAGCTATGTAAGCTTATGAAGTTTATAGATTTATTCAGTAGCAAAAAATCCTACTCGTTAATTTGAAATGCTGGAAGCTATGAAAAAGACATCTTAAGTCTCTATATTTTATAAATGTAATAATTTAGTAGAGTTTAACCCACAAAAAATATTGGTGGCCAACAATAGAAATACTTAAAAAATATATATATATATATATAATGTGTGTATATTATATATGTATAATATATACATACATATATATAATATACACACATATATATATATATTTTAGGCAAGGAAAAATAAGGTAGAACAAGAAAATGTTTCCAAAGCAAAAATGAGACTCTGATTTGCTGCTTATAAAATCTTGTGTAATTTTATATCATTTCAATGGAAATAGATCAAGAGGGTAAAGTTAGATCCAAATGACCTAATGATCCCATAGCACACTGGAGAGAACAACGGATTTGGAATTGGAGAGTCTGGGGTTGAATCTTGCCCCTTGTCTATTTTCTGTTTGAACTTGAGCAAATTAACTTTATTTCTCTGGATCTCTGCTTAATCATCAGTAAGATGAGGAAAGTGGACTCCGTGACATGTAAGGTTCCTTTTATCTCTCTCTATATCTGAGTCTCTGAGATAAACAGGGGAAACTACAAATGGGACATTTCCATCCATCACAGGTGTTCTATAAGTTGTGACTTATTTGGTAACATATCTTCTCTCTACTCACTTATCTCTTCCACTTTTTTTTTCTCTTTTCCATTTTGTGCAGTGCACCATCCAGGGACCCATCTCAAAGCAAACTCATCCGGTTCACTCTGGGTCAGAAAAAAATCTCTAGGTTAGAGTTTCTTCCTGTTCCACAAAGCATGGTTTAACCCAGTTGCTTTACCCTCTGCTTTTGCCCAATTTCCTTTTGGATTCCGCCCTCCTCCCCCCAATTGCATGTTTGGAATTGAGGTTAACAAAAAAGATTGTGATCCTGATTACCCAGGATCAGACAGCTGCTAAAACTGGCACAGAAGGCAGAGAAGGTATTGAAAAGTACTTGTGTGTCTGTGTGTGTGTTGCTTTGGTTATATTTATTTTAATTTGGCTTCTAATTTTGTGAGTTTTTCCCCCCTTTCCCTACTCTCATTCTACCATGTTCATCTCTTTGACACTTTGTTTTCTATGGTTGAAATGATTACCAAGTGGTTGGTATTTTCTCTGGGGCAATAAAGACCTGAAACATGGATCTCGTTGGTGAGATGAGATAAAATCTCAGTGCAGATACACGTCTCCTTTTTGTTCCTGGTCTTCTCTGGTGCATCAGAGCCAAGAACGTCTAATCTCCCTGCAGATCAGTTATAGGCACAACTGGCTGCTTTTTCGTGGACTTCTAGCTTGACTTGCATACCATGTCCTGGAACAGTTTTCTCACGGTATTTGGGAATGCCATGCAAATCATTATTAATACCTTCTTCGTTTGAGTTAGTCTTCTATTATTTGTGTGATTACTTTATGTACTTTGTTTTCCCTCCAAATGATGAATTTTTATTCCAAATGTACCATGTGGTATTCTAACTCTGAACTTTTCTCTGTTATGATTGGAGTTTATCTTCTTTTGAAATTCCCATTTTAACGTTGAGTGCCTTGAGGGTTTAGAGTGTTGGGTTTTTTTTGAAGTTTGTTTTTTAAAATAGGCATAAAACCAACTCAGATGCCAAGTGACAGTTTAGACTTATTTTGCTGCTAGTGGGATACTTCTTTAAAAGTCCTCATGCCAACGGAATACACAACTTTGATTCTGGGTATTCTAAAGGTTTAGGAGGTGCTCCCAAATTGGCTAGTCAGGGAACCCTTACAGGACGATATGGGTGGATGATAAATATTCTTTGGAGAACAAATCAGAACATTCCTGTGCAATAGTGCCCAGCAAAGACTGAAACAAATCAGGAGGATTCTGGCATGATAGTGCCAGTGATGGTAGCTGCTCCTCTTGCAAATGACTTATGTAAACCAAAGCCAAGACAGAAAGAATATACATTTCCCTGGAATGTTGGTATGTTCTAGGTGTCTTGTGAAGGCATTCTCTGTGCACCCCAGTTTCTTTCGTGAGTTGAGCTGTTGTAGCCAGATTTGCAGATTCAAAAGTTCTCATGAGGATCTTAAGGAAAGAAATTGGTAGGGATGGCAATATAATCCTGCAAATCCAACATGCAAAAAGGGAGATGTGATGGCAATGTGGAATTTAGATCGGAATGATATTTGGAGAGAGGACTTCTCTGCTGGACCTCCTGCAAGTTTCCAAGCATATGCATGCAAGCTGCTGCCCTTTCTATGCTGGGTTCTTCCTATCCTTAACCTTTGAAGTGGTAGTGGGAGAAAAAAACTCTTCTTACAAGCATGTTGGGCAAGAGAGAAAGCAGTAGCGCCTGCAGGTTGCATGCAATGAGTAACACTTTTATAGTCTTTTCTCCACTCTGTGCAGATTGAAGAAATCATTTGTAACTTTTAACAGATGATCTTTCTTTCCTTTTCTGTTAAGTCACTTCCCTTATACTTAACTAAAAAAGCAACAGGTGGTCTTTAAAACACCCATCTATATGCCTAGTCATTACGTAAGTCTTTGCTTGGTAATGCAGACAGATCCTTGTAAGTCAGAATGAGTTGTCCAGACATGCCTCCTACTAGGAGCAACATCTAGTTATTTATTTTCCTCCCATTTGCTTCCCTTTTCTCAGCAAGAGGGGAAATGCTTGTAGCAGCTGCTCCTTTGGTGGTACCTGTTCTGATAGTGTGGCAGTCACATCAAGGCAGAGCAGAAAGAGATGATGGCACAAGCAGCAATTGCTCTCAGTCAAGATCCTTTCAGGCATCAAAAAAGATGATGCTATTTTTTGAAATGTGGCGGCAATGCTTAATTAAGGTCTCTAGAGCAAGGATAATTTGTTTCTTGTACCAAAAAAATAATAACAATTGCTGACATCGGGAAAATCACTCCCTGAGCTTATACTCAGATATTAGATTGCTAGAAAGCACTCCCATCCCCTTGATGAAAATTGTGTCTGCCATGAAGTAAAATCAGCAGAACTGGCAGTTAACCATGTTGGAACCAAGGGAGTACAAGTAGGGAAAACACATGCCAGAATAACAGTCTAGCAGCTGGGGTATGATCTCATAATTTGAGTCCTACCTTCAGGTTGAAAACAATTAGCAGAGATTATAAGAACCAGCACCAGGAACGACCCCAGTGAGGGAGATCTGATTCTGGCCACTTTTCTGAGAGATCTTCTTCCATCAGAAAAGCTACACACCTTTACAATGGTGAAGAAGAAGCCTGACCATAACCCAAAGAGTTCCTCACCTGCAGTGTTTTAAGACCTTAACCCTTTCAGATTTTCTGAGTGTGGTTGTTGTGGGGTTTGCCTTGGAAAGGAGACATGTTCTGCTCTAAATCCTCGAATCAGAAGCCCCACTCTTATGTCTATATGTAGATAGGTGAAAGGAACTGGGAAACTGGCCTGAACAGGCTAGGAATTGTTATAGAACTCACCTCAGGCTTCATGAACTCAGCTTTGTCTGTAAATGAGATATTAACCCACCAATGTACACCTGGAGAACAAGGTAGCATCCTTAACACCTGGACAGTCTTCTGCCTTTCAACTATTGTTTACCCTTTCTATAAGGTTAATGACTGTTCTCTCCCCACTCCCCAATCCTAATGTAGTAGAAAGAGCATTGGGTAGATAATCTGGATTTAAATCCCAGCTCTTTTTTATACTTCCTAAAGGACCTTAGACAAATGACTTACTTTGGACTTTAAATCTCATTTAAAAAATAAAAACCTTTCCTTCCATTTTAGAATCAATATTATGTATTTGTTCCTAGGAATAAGAGTGGTAAGGGCTAGGCAATGGGGGTTAAGTGACCTGCCCAGGGTCACACAGTTGAAAAAAAATCTCTGGGTTCAAATTTGAACCAAGAACCTCCTGTCCTGGCTCTCAATCTAATGAGCTACCTAGCTGCCCCCTCAATTCTCATTTGAAAATAGGACTCTTGTGAGCCTTTACACTTAGTGTCCCTCATGCCTGGAATGTTTTGCCCCCTCAAATCCATCTTTTGATTTTATCAATATAGATTTTTAAATTAATATTCAATGCCTCCAAAGTATATTTGTAAGGATTTATTAATATTAAATGAGAGAGCTAGAGAATGCAGGGAACCTTTCCCACTCACCTCACGTGGAAGAGAGAGGCTAGGGCCACAAGGATTGGTCACCACTCAATTTATGTGCAAGGGAGAGAGAGCCACATTTTCCCAAAAACTATATACCAACCACACAAAAAATGCATGTAAACAGAAAGGAAAAGGAATTGTAGGTAATACAGAAAGGAAGTTTGGGTAATGGAGTTTTTTAGGGATTCAAGATAATTCTAACTACACATTCCCCCCTATGATCCTTTGGGAGACCAGTCTCCCCAATGGATCATTCAAACATAACTAACTTAGAACTTTAACTAGAGGTATATACAAATAACTAACTACACACCTAACTTCTTTTAAGACTCTGCTCAAATTTTACCTTCTACAAGAAGCCTTTCCCAATTCCCCTGGATGTGAGTATCTTTCCCTCCGAGATTAACTCCCATTGACTCTGTAGGAGTCTTGTAATGAGAGGATCTCTAAGGCTTGTTTAAATTCATCTACAAGCATTCCTTTAGAACTTGCTTTGGGCAACTCTTTCTGGAACTCGGGATAAAACATCAAAAAGCTGCCCTTATCCTCACAAAGCTTACAGTCTGTCAGGGAAAACAACAAATACATATAGACTATCCTCAAGGAAAATGCTAGTTTATTCCTGCAGAAAATTCCATCAAAGGGATGTGACCATCTGGGTTCCTTCTCAACTGCTCAGGCAGCATGCAACACCCCACTCCAAAGGAAGAAGGTGGCCAGAGTGGCTTCTCTTCATAGACTGTTTCTGCTGAAGCACATCTTGCCTGCCTATCGCTAATCTAGACTCCTTGACTTTGATCTTCCCTCACCCTCTTCTGACCCTCCATGACTCAGAGGCTGACCTGCTCCCCATTTGTGACAATCCTTGCTTGCTGCTTCCTCTCTCTAGTGCTTCCTCCTGCCTGTTGTTACCTGAACAAATCTCAGCCAGCCATGATGATGCTAGCCAGGTTGATAATGATGCTAATAACCCTCTGTAAGATTTGTGAAGCATTTTATACTATATTACCTAATTTCATCCTCAGCAGAACCTTGTCATGTAAATAATGGAAAGATTTATTGCTCCCTCATTTCTGTCATGTCTAATTCTTCATGACCCCATTTGGGGTTTTCTTGACAAAGACACTGGAGTGGTTTGCTATTTCCTTTCCTAGCTCATTTTACAGATGAGGAAACTGAGGCCAAAAGGGTGAAGTGATTTGCTCCCAGGGTCACTTTTGAATCTGGGTCTTCCTGACTCCAGACCTAGAGCTCTGTCTCCTTCACCACCTAGTTCCCCAAAGGAACTAGTTATCCCTATTTTATGGAAGAAGAAAGTGAGCCTGAGAGCAGTTCAATGCGTTAACCAGGATCATACAGTGAGTAAGAATCTGAACTCCAAGGTCAATGTAGCTGATGCATCAATTGATAATTGATTTATAAACTAATAACTTAAAGAACTATCAAACTCATGCCTATACTATGACTTACGTAGACCAATGGTTGTCTATCATTGCCACTGCTTGAACCCCACATCCCAGCCATTCTTGAGGTTTGCTCCTTGCTCAAGATAAAGATAGTAAGTCACCTGGAATAAAAGTGTTCCTCTCCTCCTCTTTATCCCTTTGGGTCCTTTAATCCTTCCCCTTGCCAGGCATAGTTGGTAAGGTAGGAATGTGTACTTCACTGCTCTGTGCCATTCTGGAGTAAGCCTGCATGCCACTCAGCTGATCATAAAAGTCCACCTCCCAAATTGACAGAGGTTAAACAAAGCTACCCCCAAATTCCATGAGTTTTCACTGGTTCTGTATGCACCTATATTTGACACCTCCCCACAAATTAAGATATTCAGCTAAGAACCAGCACCAAGGATGCTGCGATGAGAGTGATCTGATTCAATTATGTGGCACAGTAGAGTTGAGACCTGAATTCAAATCCAAATTACTTTGCCTGCTATCTGTGTGATCATGGGAAAGTCAGTTAAACTTATCTGCCTTAGTTTCCTCATCTATAAAATGGGAATATTAGTAGCACCTACCTCCCAGGGTTATTGTGAGGATCAAATTATTGCAAAATTCTTAGTACAGTGCCTACACACATAGTAAGCACTCTGGAAATGCTGTTCTTATTAACACTATGGATTTCCCGAGTCATGTTTATACTCTATGCAACAAAAGGCAGTATAATTCTGAGATCCAGCTCCTCAGTTGGGAGAGTCTGCAGCAGAACTTTGATAATTATGCTCTTCCTTTTTATAGTTCCTTGAAACTAATATACCCCTGAAAATATCCTCCCCACTTGCCCCTAACACCTTGTACCCTCCTTGGAATTGCCTTTGTGACAGCAATTGGCTTTCCTAAGATGACAAAAGATATCCCTAACTGAGGCAAACATTCTTTGCCATGAGGAGCAATAGAGTCTTAAGCTTCTGTTGCCACTTTTTGGAAAAAGCTATTCCCTCCTGCCCTCATTCAGGGCCATTCATCATAGGATTGCTGAGGAGCCTTAGCAATAGACATTTGATGGCCCCTCACACCACCTCCTATTCTCTCTTTGCTCCAAAACCATCCTTCCTGCTCCACCAACAAAGGGATGTTTAAAGAGAGGGCCTGCCCTCTTATATGGAAACATATAATGCTTTCTGACTGTGGTCATCTTTGCTGGTGCTCAACGATTTACATAGAAAGAGATGGTTACATGCTCTGAAAGTTTAACATTCGGAATTATTGCTTGATCTAATGAAAGAAGGCTGGGATGTCTGCAGCATATAAACTCAGCTCTGCAGAGCTCTAATTATTGGAAACAACCAGCCATTAAACTCCCAGAGCAAAATGTTGGCTTATGCAGGCTGAATACTGCAGTGGAAAGAGTGGCCTGGCTTTACGTCTTGCCTTTGACACTAGCTGGGTGACTAAGAGCAAGTCATTTAACTTCTCAAAACCTTAGTTTTCTCAACTGTAAAATAATAATAGCATCCCTTGTGACTATTTCATAAGGTTGCTGGCTTTGAGATAAAATGTGCAATCAAAAATCAATCAAAGCATTTATCGAGTGCTTACTATGTACCAGACACTTCTCTTAAGCGTTGGGAATACAAAGAAAGACAAAAAAACACTCCCTGTCCTCAGGAAGCTCACATTCTACAATGGGGTTGGCAGCGTACTTGTAATCACTAGATACATACAAGACCCACACAGAGTCAGTGGGAGTCAGTCTTGGAAGGGGAGCTCCTAACATCTGAGGGAATTGGAAGAACCTCTTTTGGAAGATAAAATTTGAGCAGAACCCTGAAAGAAGCTAGGGAAACCGAGAGATGGAGTTGAGGAGACAGGACATTCCCAGCATGGGGGACACAAAGGATAAAGACCTGGAGATGAGAGACGTAGAGTCCTGGGTGAAAAATAGTATGTAGACTTTTGGAGCGCAATTCAAGAGTGTGTGGAGGGCAAAAAAGAATAAGAAGACTCAAAGAAGGAGCCAGGTTATAAAAAGCATTGAATGCCAGATTGAGCACTTTATATTTGATCTTGCAGGTAATAGTTACCTGCTGGAGTTTATTGAAAATGGTCATGATATGCTCAAACATACTCTTTAGGCAAATTATTTTGGTGATTGAGAAGGGAATGGTTTAAAGAGAGGCAAAAGTTGAGGCAGCAAGACTGAGCAGAAGGTTCTTGTGGTAATTGAGGTGATGATGTGATGAACTAAGGTAGTAATTGTGTGAGAGGAGAGAAGGGGAATTATATATGAGATGTGGAAAGGATATGATTTAGCCAAGGTTTTGATATGTGAAGTAAGTAAGATGGAGGAGTTAAGATGGTACTGAAGCAAGTGCAATTGGGAGAGTTATGTTTATGTGACTAGTTTTTAACTTTATTTGTGAAAGAGACTCCAGCATCCTCAAAGAAGATATGGAGAAGAGATAGAAAAATTCAAGTGGTTAGATTTCCAGTCAATCAAGTACCGAACCAAGAATCAAGATACATATTTAAACAAATAAATAATATTACTGGAAGAGATGTGCCTATTTAACCGTTCATAGTCTAAGGTGATGGATATCAATGTAAAAACTCTTAAGAAAGCTACTGATTAAGGTGTTGAAAGTAAATTACTTATTTATCCTAGGGCTTCCAAAGGAGCCCATCTCTTCATTTTAGGTATTTAAGTATCTCTGTTTAGTAATTCTGACTGTTGAATATATAGTACTATGATTTCTCAATTTCTGCATTGCCATATGAATTAAGCAACACCTCTCATGACTAAGGCAAGAGTTTGACACCCACATCTTTTTATGGTTCCATATCTCTTAATATATCCACCTAGGTCAGTGGTTCCCAAACTTTTTTGGCCTACCGCCCCCTTTCCAGAAAAAAATATTACTTAGCGCCCCCTGGAAATTATGAAACTATTTATTGAACTCAGAATAGAACATAGTACAAAAAGTGTGGCCATCACCGCCACCCTGGATCGCTGCAGCACCCACCAGGGGGCAGTCGCGCCCACTTTGGGAATCACTGACCTAGGTGATTAGAAATTGGTTGACAATATACAGCCAAGAGAAAAAGCAAAATGAATTTCAGAAAGGACATTTATAAGCTAGAGAGTTTCCAAAGAAGGGCAATCACGATGGTATAGGAGCTAGAGATGAGACCATATAAAGAGCAGTTGAGAGAACTGGCAGAAAAGAAGAGAAGGCTTTGAAGACATGAAAGAAGTCTTTAAGAATTTGAATAACTGTTGTGTGGATGGAGGGATTTGATTTATTCTGTTTGGAGTTAAGATCAGAGGGTAGAAATTGAAGAGAGGTCAATTTAGATTTGGGGGCAGATAGATAGGGCTAAATAAAGTGCTCGACCTGGATCATCTTCTTGAATCCAAATCTTGCCTGAGACACTAGCTGTGTGATCCTGGGCAAGTCATTTAACCCTGTTGGCCTTAGTATCCTCATCTATCAAATAAGCTGGAGAAGAGAATGGTAAACCACTCCAGTATCTTTGCCAAGAAACCCCCAAATGAAGAGTCAGATGGGATTGAAAAACAATTGAACAACAAAAAAAAATTAAATTCGATGTCAGGAAAAGCTTCCTCACACTCATACTTATCCCAGTGCAGCTTGGGCTGCCTTGAAAGGTAATGACATTCCTTCTCCCTGGTGCTTTGAGCAAAGATGACAATTATGTAGAAGGGATGCTTGCTCAAGTACAGGTTGGAGGCATCCTTTCTAACTGTGATTCTGAGGTTCTTTGAGCTTTATAAATTTAAGCATCTTTGTCAGGAGAAAACATTCCTAAATGTTTCTTCTTAAAAGTAAAACTACCAGAAGCTTGTTTTGGGCATTGGTTCATTCATTCAGCAAGCCTTTAGGACATTCCATTTGCTGTAGTAGGTACTAAGATACAAAGACAAAAAAATCGAATAGCCCCTTCCCTCAAGGAGCTTTGCCTCAATTGCTGATTTTGTTCCTTGCCCCTAAATATTTGCTGTGGCTTGCTTAAACAACTTTAAACTTCTTCAGACCCAGTTAACCTGGTTGCTCTCTTGTTCTTACTTCCTGCATGGTGGCAGCATTCTCTCCCAAGCTACCTTTCTCTCCTCCCTTCCACTGCCAGACTAAATCAGTCACCTGTTGATTTTTCCATTTCAGACTCCCAGGTCCTACCGCGAGGGTATCAGCTGCAGGCAGCGAAGCCAAAACTCGTGGGTCTGTTAGTGCCAACAACCGGCGAAGCCAGAGCTTTAACAACTATGACAAATCCAAGCCTGTTAACTCCCCACCCCTACCGCCAAGCAATGAGCAAGGTAAGTCCCTTCTTGGGGTATTTTTAGCTATTTTCCTTTGCTATGAATCTATAGAGGGAAAGGCTTAAAAGCCAAGTACAAAACTTTAAAAGGAATAAACAGGGTGGGAAAAATCTGAGATATTTCATTGTCTGAAATGTTATTCCCAGAAGTAAAAATTATGTCAATGGCATGGAGTTGTATTCCAGGCTTCTGATTCTCTCAGTAGGTCACTGTCTCCTTTTGTTTCCCTTGGGTCAAGACAGAAAGTTTACTCAGTTCAGCTCTGTTAAGATGTTCTCCCTCTCAGTCCTATGGGAGCTATGCACCGAAGGTCCAAGTAGTACCTTTCCCGGGTGAGACCTGATTCTAGACTCAGTTGCCTTCAAAAGTTCTTTATGTCTAAGAAAGTGTCCTTGCTTCATCCTTCTCAGTCTTTGCCACCACTAGCCTCACCTTGAGGAGATCAGAATTTTTCCAGCTTCCTGTGAATTTCCTTCAACTTGACTAACAGGAGCTCATTCTCAAGAAAGTTGTTAATCCCATCACCACCTTGTTCCTAGGATACAGGGGAAAGAAGAGGTGTGAGATGTGAATAGTGTGTTATGTGAGGTGTGTGTATATTGAAAACAGGTACTTGATTGTTCTAGTCTTTCCAAAGTAGCCCATCTGTTTTCATTTAAAGTGTTTGGGTTTCTATTTGATGGTAATTCTGACTTGAATATAGATTATGCTGCTTTCCCAATTTCTGCAATGCCATATGCATTAAGCACCTCCTTTAAAAGGTGAGGCAAGAGTTTGACACCCACATCTTTTCATGCTTCCATATTTCTTAATGTATACATGTGTCTCTTTTCCTTTTAGAAATTTGGCAATAAGATTGGAAAGGTCCACTTAGTACATCCTAGCAAGTCCATAAATCCTTGTGATTTCTCTTAGGTCCTGATCCTACATTGTATAGATTGTTACTGGGCATGTCACTCTCTCCTTTATGGTGTTTCTTGTCTGTCTGTCTGTCTGTCTGTCTCTCTCTCTCTCTCTCTTTTGTCTCAAGTATTTATTTATTGTCTACTATGTGCAGAAAATAATGTGATAGGTGCCAAGGAAATACAAAGATGAAATAATGCTAGTTCTCTGCCTTTTAAAAAATTAATTAGCCAGTTATGTTGAATGTACAAATAACTAGTACATGACAACTGTCCGTGAGAATTCTAAGCTAAATATTTGTTGAGATTCAAGAGGAGAAACATTATTGCTTATGGAATTGTATCAGGGCAAGGAGAGAAATTAGGGATGGCTTTTAACTGGGACATTAATGAAATGGAGCAGATTTCTGTATGGGGAGCAGAGGGGATAGCAGTTTAGAAGATCTTTCAAGCATAGAGGATGATGTAAGCAAAGACATCTGATGAAGGCTGGACCACTTTGGATAGAGCATAGTACTAATGGAGGGGAGGATCCCAAGATAAGATTGGAAAGTCTGGGTGGGTCCAGATTACCAAGGAGTATCAGGCGGCTAAGTGTTCCTTTCATCATAACAAAGTACAATCTTTAGGAAAGCCTACCCCACCCATACCACTTTCCATCTGTGGTGATGGAAACCTCCCCCCCTCTCTCTTTCAGATGTGCCAAGATTAGTGATTAGATTGTTATAAGATTTAAAAGATTGCAAAGGACCAGCATCTGGAGTCTGACTAGGTGTGAGAAATCTGACTGAGGCAAGATTCTGCCCACACAAAAGGTCACAATCAGCTGGTCAGTTCCTCCCTGAAAGTATGTGCTATAAGACTAGAAAGCACAAGCAAATGCAAAATCCAAGATGGAAGACCTCTATGAGCTATAGTCAAAAGGGATTAGGCAGATCTTCTTGAGTAAGTTCTGATTTTCATGCCCAGGAATTCCCCATAAACTGGAGAGAATTGGTGGCAATTAGTGGGTTCTAAATCAGTGGGCTAGAAATTGTGTCCTGGGATTTACTATAGATGATTAGATGCTCAGAAGTAGTATAGCAAGGTTATAATTCCCTGTCCTATGAAAAGGTAGCTGTCCCGATCTTTGGTTATTGTTAATAGTAAATAGCTGGTAGGTAGATGTTGACAGGAATTAAGGCAGGACTACCCAGGTACCAATAGCAGTGGAGTGTAGCTCCACTGGTAGAAGGCCAAGTTACTATGTGCCAAAGCCAATTTAAGTAAAGTTGCAATCTAAGCTTTTTAAGTAGAAGTCAGCCAATGACACCAGATGGCTAAGATGAGAAATACAGCAACAAAAAATCAGCTAAAGCTCCTAGTGGTCAAAACTTTATACTAACAGAATTCCTATGTTAACATTTAAAAAACAAGCATGTCAAGAACCCTGTTTATTTGGTGTTTACTTCTATCTCTGGAAAATTAGGGGTATTATCGATCCACAGTTGGGGATTTAGAAACAAGAGAAAAGTTACTTTACCTTTTCAATTGTTTTTTCATTGCTCAGTATGTTACCTAAATCCGATATTGATCACTCACTATAGATGAAAAATTTCGTAGGTAACACATCTTTTAAAATTTTTATTCCATAAATTAATCCATTTTTTGTTCAACTATGGGCTATAGATATTTGATAAAGAGGCTTTACAGGCTTTTCATTTCCTTCCATCTTCTGATGGCAGATTTGACTGTGACTGCAGAAGTGGTATTGTAGGGTCATGGACCACTAGTTATCATTTTCATACAAGATCTACAGTGCTAGATACCCACAATTCATCTGTTCGTGTTAGTCTTATTGCAGGAGGAGCAGGTTGACTTGTCATGCTGGCTAATTTCAATTTTCTTCCCTATTTTTCTGAGGGATGAACCATAACTTATTCATATTTGCCAATAATTCCAACTTTCTTGGTATTTTTACTATATGGCCAGCTGCAAGACCGAAGTTCAGAGGATAATAAATCTTTGATAAGGGTTTCATTTTGTTTTGTAGCAAGTATTATCCACATAGGTTTAAAAAGATTCGTGAAGAAAGAAGCATATTCTATAAAACCAAAGTCTGGTCTAGTTCTATGTTTGCTAACTTCTCTTGAGCCCCATAATTGTGTTTTCATTTTTTTAAATGTGTCTGATCTTGTTCCCCCTGAAAAAAAAAAGAAGACTGGATATTAATTAGAACTCAAGATGTCTGTTCAAAATTTATGATGTGCAAAGTGCTTGTTATTACCACAGGAAAAAAAGATAAGACACAGGCCCTGTTTTAATGGAGCTTTATAATCTAGTTGGAGGTGGGAGGAGAATCTGACATATTCTAAAGGGCTGTGGTTAAGAACAAAGAAAATTCATTGGAGTTCTTCATTTGGAAGGATCAAAAAAGGTTCCATAGAGAAAGCATGATTGAAGTTCAGTCTTGAAGGATGGCTGGATTTCATCAGGTGGAAATATAGGAAGAAAAAGTATCTTCTGGATATGAGGACACAAACAAAAATATAGAAGGAAGACATTGTGGATCACATGCACTTAATGGATATTGCTATATTAATTTGAACTGTATTTGGCTTTAATCCCATTCCTGAAATACGAATTAAGGACAGAATGTCAACCACACTGCGTGACTTGAAAACAAGGCCTGTTGAACATGTGTGTCAGTAGGACAGCTTTTGAAGAACTGGTCAAGACAAAAACTATTAGCTTTAAGACTTAGAGATAGAGTTGTCAGAGTTGGGGGAAATAGCAGTCACTGATGAAAATAGTGAACTTTTATATGGTGTTACTAGACTGATAGATCAATGCTATAGATGCGTTATACTTAGCTTTCAGCAATGCTTTGGTTTAAGTATCTCATGCTGCCCTTCTGGGCAAGATGGAGAGATATGATATCCATGACAGTATAATTAGATTCAGAACTGGTTGAATGTTCAAACATTAATATTGATGTCAAAATGCAGGAAGGATCTAGTGGAGTATCCTGGATCTATCCTTGGTCCTAAACTCTTCAACAAATCATTTTTTTATTGAGGACTTTACAATCAGATTTGCAGGTGGCACAAACTTGGCAAGATCAGCTAAAACACTGGATGGAAAAGTCAGGATCAAAAAAGATGGACAGGTTAACCAGTTGATCAATAATCCAGCATTTCATTAGCACATACTAAGTATCAGGCATTGTGCTAAGCAATGGGTGGGTACACAAATATAAGGAAAAAGAAAGACAGTCCCTGCCTTTTAAGAGACAGTGAGATGATATACTGGGTAAAGCACTGTGCCTAGAGAAAGATCTGAAGTGAAATCTGACAAAATTGTGTGATCCTCGGCAAGTTATTTAACTTCTGCCTCAGTTTCCTCAACTGTAAAATGTGAATACTAATAGCACACTCCTCCCTGGGTGGTTGTAAGGATTAAATGAAATATCATATCACTTAAGATAGTGCCCAGCACATAATAGGCACTTCAGATATTCTTGTTTTCTTCCTTCCCTCAAGGAGCTTACATTCTAATGGGGGAAGAAAATGCATAAAAGGGGACTGAAAAGGTATAGGGGACTGGTGAGAGGCAGAGGCTGAACATAATAAATTGGAAATCATAGAGATTAAAAAAGAATAGGATACTTGGGTTAAAAATAAGTCAGCTTCACAAATACAAACTGAGGGGGGAAAGAAAAGATGTGCAGTTTTTCAGGGAATGTAGGGTGACTCCACCTGACATGGCAGCCACAAAAGTTAATGACAGCTTAGGCTACACTGAGAGCTATAGTGTATTGAATAAAGAAAGTGATAACCTAACTCTACAGTGCTATTCACTGATCAGACAATGGGAATAATTAATTGTCTTCTGGGTACCATATTCAGGAAAGTCATCAACAACCTGTAGAGTGTCCACAACAGTCTAACTGATATAATGTTAAAAGTCTAGAGACCAAACATATCATACAAGGATTGACTGAAGAAACTGGAGGTATTTAGCCTGGGGGAGGGAATTAAAAGATTTGGGGACACATAATGCCTGCTTACCCTCCCTGGGTGGTTGTGAGTATTAAATGTCATATAGAAGAAAGGTTTGACTTGATCCCAGAGGACATAACTAGGAGCAGTGATTGGAAGTTGCAAAGATAGATAGTTAGGTTATGTGTAAAGGAAATATTTCAGGGGCAACTAGGTAGCACAGTAGATAGAGCATCAGGCCTGGAATCAGGAGGAGCAGGTTCAAATCTGACCTCAGACTTCCTAGCAATGCAATCCTGGACAAATCACTTAACCCTGATTGCCTAGACTTTACCATTCTTCTGTCTGAGAACTGATACTAGGACAGAAGGTAAGGGTTTTAAAAAAAAGAAAATGAGTTTGATCTTAGGACTGTCCAAAAGTAGACTAAGCAACTCCAGGAAATAGTGGTTTCTCTGTCAATTGGAAATCTCTGGTGGGAGCTGGACTTGAGTGCTTGTTGGGGATGGTATTAGGGGAAATTCCAGAATACACACAATTGAAACTAGACAACCCCTTAAGTCCCTTTACCTCCACAATTTTGTGATGCTTGGTGAATATTTGGAGTATTTTCTATTTTTTTTCTTACATCTCCACACTTTTATATTCTGGATGTGTCCACATTAATACTCACTATCCACAAGAACTAAAGAACCGAATCTGTTATCCTGTCTGTGAAGTATTCCCAGACTCCCTTCTGGGCTATATCATTTCTCTTGAATAATATGATCTCTCCATTCTTGAGCTGTTTTTTTTTTTCCTCCAAATCAGGTAGGTATTTTAAGAAGCCGAAATAACAACATAATCACTTGATCATAACAGACTCATTTTTTCTCATTCCTTATTTCCCAGGAAATATGACAAATGGAATTCTTCTTTTCTGTTGAAAAGACAGTCTTCTTTCTTTCTTTCTTTCTTTCCATATGTCTCTTTCATCATTTCTTTGATTGTTGCTGCCTTTTATGGAAAGGAGCATAGAGACAGTCTTTGCTGGAGACAGAGTTTTATTGCCTTCATCGCTGTCTTTTTGGAGTATCACTAGTTCTGCAGAATGAGCTGAGCCATTGATTTAGTAACTCTATAAACTTGTCACTTTGCGGTTCTAGAAGCAAGTTGCTTATCCCAGTTAGTGATTGGAAGATATAACTATAAAAGCTTTGTTCACATTGTGCTTTCTTAACTGGGCTTTGAAGGAAAAGTCAACAGTTTGGTCAAAAAGTATGCTTCAGCGCTGCTATCCTTGTCAAATAGAATACAGTTAGGATAATTCATTTGTAAACTTCTACAGAGGATAGGAACTAAACCTATGATTTAATTGGCATAGAGCCTCCTGGGTGAGGAAACTCCTTCTTTCAATGCAGGTCAGCAACTTCTTTGTAGTTTATTATCTTAGAGAAGTTGCCTATAGTCCTGAGAGAGAGGCTAAAGGACTTGCCCTGGGTCAGTCAGTGGGTGTCAAAGGCTGGACTGAAACCCATTTCCTCTTGGCTTCAAGCCTGGCTTCCCTCCACCACACCAAGCTGCCTCTGTGAAATTTCTCTTTGGAAAAAGAAAAAAGGCAAGGCAGACTCTGTGTTAGTCATATTCCAGTTAATGCCTATGAAATTTTTTCACTTAGTTTTTTTGTTACTTCAGTTTTTCAAAATTATTTGCTTCATTTGGAAGCCTTTCTTAATCAAAGAGACTTTTGTGTTGAGATCTATCTATCATCTCCACATAATCTGATAAGGATGGCTTAGTTCAGGGATAAGGAATTAAAGGGATACAAGAGACAATCTTGACTGTTAACTCATAGCTGCTTCTCTGAAGTGCCATTGAGTCACAAACTTATTATATATGAAAATTCAAACTTCCTTTCACCCAAAAGCACAAGGAAAGTTTCCCATAGCTTGCAGAGGTGCATTTTTAACCTAGATAATACAACCGGCTTAGAAGCTTCAAGGTGAAGATAAGAACCGGGCTGGACCTTCAGCTGCTTCAGTGATTATCAGCAAGTTAAGTCTGAGAATACTTTTCTCTGGGGCAAAATGCCCCTGGCTAAACTAAGGTTTTGGCCTTGGGTGGCCAAGAGGCTGCATTTCTGACCAAAGGGGGAAAATGTTAACCTCTTGACTACTGGTTTGCTAAGAGCTTAAAGCTTTTCAATAAGGCCACAATACTTTTCAACAAGAAAGGGTGTGGATCACAAATGGGATCAAAAGAGGAGTCTCAAATTTTTATCTATTCTCTTATTGGCTTCCCACACTTTTTCAAAATACTTTTCAGTCTCTTTTTTAGAAGTCATGCTCCTTGAGAAATAGATGGAGAAGCATGGTACAGTTATGGTGAGAAATAGTACAGTTAAGTGGATATGAAACTTGTTAATTTACTTGACCCTAAGTAGAGTCATTAATGAGATCAATTCACTTGAGAGGAAGGTCCATAATAGAGGGAGTGTTCTAGTGATTTGGGATTGAACTGAAAATTTTAAATATTTTAATCAGTGATCTGGTTCAAGTACTAAATTGCATCCTTATTAAATTTACAGATGACACAAAGTTAGGAAAAGTATCCAACATGTTGGATATCAAGATCCCAAAAGATCACAATAGATTGGGATAGGCAAAATCCAAGATGAAATGTAGTAGAGGTAAACATAAAGTATTCCTCTTGAACTCAAAATTCAACTTCACAAGTACAAGACTGATGAAAACACTCTAAAGAAATTCATCTTTAAAATACTTGGAGGTTTTAGTGGATTTAAAGCTCAATCAGCAGTGCAATTTAGTGTCACTGAAGTGAATATTTTAGGCTATGTTAAAAAAAAGAAATAGTGCCCAGAAGAGGGAGGTAATGTACCCGCTCTACTCTGTCTTTAACAGGTCACATTTGGAATATTGGGTTCAGTATTTTCAGTATATGCTGTGTCTTCTTCAAATGAATGTAAGTTCTTTGAGGTAAAGGACTGTTTCATTTTCATCTTTGTATCTTCAGTGCCTTGCACATAGTAGGTATAAGAATCATGTTACTATGATATTCTTTGGCAGTCATTTCCTTTTTCAGTCTAATAAGAAAGAAGTTTTCAAATAAAAGACATTATTCTTCTTTAATTTTCAAAACCAATTACCTTTAACATTGAAATAAGGCTTAAAAAATGAGCCTGTGGTTTTATTTCCATGAAAATCAGTTGTGTTTCAAAGCTCATGTTTGAGACTAGAATGCACACCATTCTTCTGGATATTTGTTCCCTGGCTTTAGTGATTGAGGGGAAGATTAGAGGCTTCAAAAGTGAAAATGAGTCATTAATTAAATGAAATATAATTTTGACTTTCCAGTGACAGGAATAGAACTTGACCCTTTGATGATCATCAGAACTTTGAGATAATTAATCACATCATTTGTCATGCATCTATATTTTCCAGGGAAAGTGTCAGACATAAAATTTCAGTGTAACACCAAGGAATATTTAGCTGAGGTTTGAGGGAAAATGCTTCCAGTTTTGTTTTTCCCAATCATTTTGTCAGCTATAATATAGTTTCTGTATCAATATTCATTATAGTCATATTTGTTTTATCTTTTAAAAAATTTTGTTGATATACTTTGTTATAGTATATTATAATTCTACCAGTTATTCACTCCAACTCACAGAACTCTCCCCTGTAACAAAGAAAAGCAATTAAGCAAAATCAAATGATTCAGTGACATCCGTAGTCATTATTTGCTAAATCTGGCATGTTTAGTGCCCTTCTGTATACCTGAGGGGTAAGGATGTTCTCTTCATCTGACCTCTGGAATTTTTGACATATTCTACAATAATTTTTCTTTACTGTTTCATGATCTCTCTCAGTATTAGAGATCATACAGTTTGCATCCTGGTGAATACAGGCAGAATTTATACTGTAAGCATGGGTTGTTAAAAAAGAAGAAAACATTTGATTTTGATGTTACTCTCTTAAGTCCCATGACTTCAGATCTTTTACTCAGTAAAACAACTCACGAGAAGCCTCCAACTGTCTGAGTTTGTAGGGTTTTAATACTGAGGAACTTCTTCTTTATCACAATTAATTCCTTAATAATCAATAATTTATACAGCACTTATGTGCCAAGTACTGTGTTAAGTTCTGAGGTTGTGGTTCAGTGTTTTCAGTCATGTCTGACTCTTGTTTTGGGGATTTTCTTGGCTGAAATACTGGAGTGGATTTTTCATTTCTTTTTTCCAGCTCATTTTACAGATGAGGAAACTGAGGGAAACAGGGTTAGGTGACTTGTCCAGAATCACACAGCTAGCATCTGAGCCAGAAAAGTAATGAAGATGAGTCTTCCTGACTCCAGGCCCAACACTACCACCTAGCTACCCAAAGGTGGAGGAGGCAAATACAAAAATGTCACTGCCCCCTTATGCTTCTCACCCTTTAACTGCAAGCAATTGGATTAAAACTCCTGTGTCTACCACTCTACAGAAAATCTCCCTCCATTGCCACCAATGGCCTGTTACTTACCATATCAAATGACATTTTCTTGGTTCTTATCTTCCTTAATCTTTCAGCAGAGTTTGGTACTTCATGATGCTCCCTTCTTGTTCTCTTTTTTACTTGTCTGACTCCAGGCTCCTTGCTAATTCATATTCCTCTCCCCGTCCCCTAATAGAACATGCCCCCCCAAGGCTTTGTACTAGGCAATCTTTTTTGCATTCTTTTCCATGATGATTTCATCTATTCCCATGGCTTCAAATGTCACCTTTGTGCAAATGAATCTCAAGTCTACATTTCCATACCTAATTTCTTCCTCTAATCTTCAGTATTCTATTTCCAACTGCTCAATGAGCATCCCTACCTGCATGTCCTGCTGGCACCTAGAATATCACAATTTAAATTTCCATCTGCCTTCTCCCAACTTCCCTATTTCTATTCCATAATGATTCTCCCAGTCATCCAGGCACAAAATTTTGGAGTCCTATTTGGTTCTTCTCTCCATCTTCTCCATTTAGTTTCGTGGCTAAATTCTAGAAAATTGACTCTCAGTAGTGTCTCTTCCATTTTATTCATTCCTAATTCCATTACTCTCATCCTTCTCACCTAGACTATTGTAATAGGCTCCTAATTTCTTCTCCTTTATGTAGTTCCTTTCCTCTCCACAACTTTGTATATTCCTTGAAAAATTCATCTTCATGATGCACACTTGTAACCATGCCATTTCTCTGCTCAAAAAATTTCAATGGCTACCACTTCTCTGTACATTAAAAACATAAACTTTTTTTGCTTGTCATTTAAGCCCTTGTATAATCTGACTCCAGTCTACCTTTCTATCTTTTTTTGACACATTCTTACCTAACACACTTGAATCTTTGACTTTAATTTTTTTAAAAAACTCTGAACTTAAACTGCAAATAAAATGGGTATTTCCATATACATAATTGAACTGAAAAAGAATTATTCTTAAAATTGCAGATCTCAATTATGTTCAACTTTCTTTTATTTTTTTTTATTTAATAATTTTTATTTTTTAGAAAAGTTAACATGGCTACATGATTCATGCTCTTACTTTCCCCTTCACCACCCCTATTCCCCCCTCCCCCCATAGCTGATGCACATTTCCACTGGTTTTAACACGTGTCATTGATCAAGACATTTCCAAATTGTTGATAGTTACATTGGTGTGGTCGTTTCGAGTCTACATCCCCAAACACATCCACCTCAACCCATGTGTTCAAGCATTTGTTTTTCTTCTGTTTCCACTCCTGCAGTTCTTCCTCTGAATGTGTTTCTTTTACTTTTAATTACCTTCAGCACGTGACTTTCAAAGCTCTTATTTGTCTATGCTGCCTCTTGGTTTTTCCTTAAGTTCTCCTTTATATATTAAGAAAAATGCTTCAATGACCCTCTTTTCTTTATTTTTTTTTTCCTTTTTTGAATCCAATTGCTTATCCCCTTTCTCTCAATTCCCCTCTTCCATTGAAAAAGAAGGAAAAAAATCCTCAGCAAGCTGCCTGTTCAAGCAAAACAAATTCCCACACTGATTGGCTATGTTGGAAAATACATGTTTCCATCTCAAGTCCATTACTTCTTAGTCTAAAGGTAGAGAGCATTGCATCCTTTTCTCTGACCAAGCCATTCCCCAATATTAGCCTTCAGTCAGTCTCCATCTCTGGGCCAGGTAGCAAATGACCTGAATCCATATATTGGCCGTACTAATCCTACTTTAAACTCTAGGCCAAAGCGATGATCTCAGTTTATCTGCAATGGGATGAAAATGTAATATTTGGTGCTTGCAGGTCTCTGCTGATTATATCAATCAACTGCTGTGCTAATAGATTTGACCAAAAGTTACCTTCTCATTGGTTCTGGGAACCCGGGCTTAGTGCGTACTACTAAATATATGACTAGGAGTTAGTGAGTCATGCCATTCTTGGGATTGGCAGGCTTCCTGTCCTCAGGAGTATCTTGGCAAATGATAAGTCCTATCTGGCTAATATAACAATACTTTTATGTCTGTGTTTCCCTTATAAAAGAAAGAAAAAAAGACAAAAACTTTTCATCCTTTGCCTTGTTCAACAAAACGGGGTCTCACTGTATTTTTCTGAAATGTCAAATGATGTAAAAAATCAGTGATCTGGAATAATTCATAACTTACTGGAAAAAAACAAAATAAAAATAGAGGTAGGCGAAAGCTGATCTCTGCTGCCCTCTAATGGCAAAGCTTTGTATAACTTGGAGAGCTTCTAGGTTGCCATCTAACTTTCACAATTCTCTCTTCCTCTCCCCCTTCTATGTATGTGTATGCTTATGTGTGTTTACATCCATGTAAACTACAGTTTGCATGCACACACCATTGGACAAAATAATGACAGTGACTTTTAAAATACTGTCCTCTGACACATACTTCTAAAAAAAAAAGCCATATTTTCTATCTTAGAATCAATAGTAAGCATCAGTTCCAAGGCAGAGGATAAGAGTCAGGCAAATGGGGT
Source organism: Gracilinanus agilis (assembly GCF_016433145.1). Lineage (NCBI taxonomy): Eukaryota > Metazoa > Chordata > Mammalia > Didelphimorphia > Didelphidae > Gracilinanus > Gracilinanus agilis. The sequence continues at coordinate 244,226,107 of NC_058135.1, forward strand.
GAAATGACTTGCTCAGGGCAGACAATTAGGAAGAACCTGAGGCCAAATTTGACCACTCAATTTTTTTGTATTTAAATTATTTATTAAAGTGAAACAAACAACACCCCCCCCCAAATATGTTACCCATATAAGATTGTACAATATAATTAACCATATTTATTCTCTACCTTTTCCCTCACTAGGAGATTTTTTTTGAATTTTTTATTTTTTAGAAAAATTTTTTCCATGGTTACATAATTCATGTTCATGCTCTCTCTCCCCCACCCCACTCCCACCCCCAGTAGCCGACGCACATTTCCACTGGTTTGTTCCCGTGTCATCGCTCAAGAGCTATTTCCATATTGTTGATAATTGTTCTAGGGTGGTCATTAAGAGGCTACATCCCAATCGTGTCCTCATCAACCCATGTGTTCAAGCAGTTGTTTTTTCTTCTGTGTTTCCACTCACTGGGAGATATTTTAAATAGTGCCAGTAAGAAGGAAAATAAAGACTTCATATTATTAGCTTCCTATTTAATTTTTTAAAAGATTCACCTATTGAATGCTTATCATGAAATTAATCATTGTGCATCCAGGAAATTTGCCATTGGAGCTCTCTTCCACTGCACTACATACTTTTAATTTGTCACATGTGAGTGTCTCTTCCATTCTGGTGGTTGGTCAGAACAGCCATCTATATCATGGATGTGCCAACTGACTTCTTATGGGAATCAGTCAAAGGAACATGAATCCAACCACTGGGTTCCACAAGACAAGAGTGACCAAACAGCGCCTATTTCACTCACTGTCCCAGTCCTTTCCAGCTGGTTAGGGTCAGGACCAGGTGGTGGGACTTTCCAATTCTCTGTCCACTAAGCCATCTAGTGTCCCCCTGAACACATATTTTCTGTGTCGAGTCATTTAACTTTTCAGTGCTCTAAGCATTTATTGAGGACTATCAAGTTATAGAGTAGTTGCTGACCTATGTTGGTAATGGGATTTTCCTTACCTAAAGTATAGTGCTCTGTTCTGATGAAATCAGAGATCTAGTCCCTAGTCCTCAAGGCTAGAATTCTTTTATATTATTTTTTGGATATGCGGGATATACATTGATCATATCCTGGCACTGATACTTTGGATGCGTGGTCTCCTCTCTGTGGGTCTTCCCTCTAACAGGGTCAGTCACATTCAATCCCCCTGCTGTGAATACTGCAAAACTCTTGCCTATATCCTTCCATGTATTCCTTCCCAAAGGATCCTAATGTTCTAGAGCAGGGGTCAGCAACGTATGGCTCTTTCTGCAGGAGCCATAAAGTCCATTTTTTTTTCAGGCTCTGTTACAAGAGCTCACATTGTGAGCACTGTACGGCTCTCACGAAATTACATTTTTAAAAATGTGGCGTTTATGGCTCTCACGGCCAAAAAGGTTGCTGACCCCTGTTCTAGGGACTTACTCCCTGCCTTTCATTGTTGCATGGACGCCAGTGGAGAAGATCATCCATTGTCATGATTAAATTTACATGGAGTGGTGGAAAACAGGTTCTCTAAGGTGGGAAGAAACGAGCAGTGTCTATTGACCGAAATACAAGTGGAAGAAGGACGAGTCCTCCATGAGGCATTTTATTAGTTTGCTGGATTGTGAAGATGGTAATTTAGCTCTTAGTAAAAGGTATTATTGGGGGCACTTCTAGCTGCTATGGATTAAGTGATTTGGCTGGCAGTCTCTCTTTCTCTGAGAAGCAGAATTTGAAAGTCTAATGGATTGCCTGAAATAAGATGCTTTCATTTTGTCTTCTTTGTTGTAGAACACATTTCTTTTTGTGGTTCTAGAGAAAGTGGGGCAGCATGATGTAGCAGGTCAAAAGCCAGCCTGATAGTCAAGATTTGTGTTTCTGGGCAAGTCTCTCCACTTCTCAGTAGTCTAAAGGTTAATTCTCCAAGGCTATCAACTATAGGCTAGGTAGATGTGATACTTGCATCGGTAGAAAGAATTTTCTTGTTGGGAGTTCTCTATACTAATGAAATCATAGGTTCGGTCCAAAATTTTTATAAAAATAAGTGAGTTAGATAGGAATGGAATGGATAGAGTTGGGTATTGAGTGGCTAGGAGTAGGAGTGGCCTGAGTGAATGAAACCTGATGACATTTTACCTGGAGACTTAGAGCCTGCCCTTACTCTTTAGTGTGGGGTGTCATGGTTAAGAAGGAAGATGTTTTGAGACGATTTAGGAGAATAAATGCAGTAGTACCCATATGGCCTTATAAATAAATAAGTGGAATAGGTACTTCCTAAATAACTCCCTCCATCTGTGATGGTTCAAAAAATGTTGCCATTGCAGATTCGTTCCTTTGGGCCCTGAAGTTCGTGGCAATATTCCTAAGGACTGATTGTTCATAACCTGCCATGTGGAACATGTCTGCTTTTTAGGGAAGATTTTTATTAATCCAAGTGACCAAATCTTGCTTTTATACATTTCATTTTCCTGGGACATCAGAGAATCCAATGTAAGGTGATTTTTGATTCCTCAAAAAAAATTATGGGCAAAGAATTTCCCTAGTTCTACCTAGGAGTAGAAATAACTATTTTAGTGAAAGAGGTTTCAAAGGGGTAGATTTGGTGAGTAAGTCTTCAGAGTTTGGGGAAACTGTATTCTAATTCAAAGTCAGAAATGCCCAAGTTGATCTGGCTTTTCTGAAGCTTAATTTTTCAAAGGATGCATTTCCTACATTTGCTGTAGGAGGGCAGCAAGTGCCCAAGAAAAATAAACCATTCTTCTAGTATAACTAGGAGGTCAATAGAATTTATATGAAAGGAACATTTTTTTAAATTAAAAAGCTGCAAATTATATTAGTGATCCTTTCTCATGCATACCATGTAAGGTAAATAAATCTTTGGTACTTAATTCTTTGACAACTCCTCCCTGAATGGGATCCAGCAGCATATATAAAGTTCTTTGTAATCACAAAAATCTATAGAAATGTAAGGTGCCATTCTTACAAAACTACCTAATATAAAATTATACCATAGGGGAAGTTTTTATTTAGGGGGCTCTAGTTTGTTTGTTGTCGTTGTTGTTTCACAGACATACATAATATCAGAATCAGAGGAACCTAAAAGGATATTTAGTCCAAGAAGTGCCCAAACTAGAAGCTACTGTACGATATTTCCCTGTCATTAGATAGTTCTCCTAGGCAATCTTTTCTTACATTAAGTCTAAATTTGGCCCCTTTTGACTTGGAACGATTGCTCCAACTCCTGTACTGTGAGGTAAAGTAGAAAAAACTAACCCCCTTCTACATAGCATGCCTTCATATACTTGAAGATTAATATTATGTGCACTCCTCTGCCATAAATTTTCTCTTCTCAGAGCTAAATATCCATGAACTCTTCAATAATCTTCTGATGGCATGATCTTGACTAATTTGGCTGCCATCCTTCGGATCCTTTCTAGTTTGTCAATGCTCCACCAAATGTAATGTGTATAATTTTACATGGTATTCCAACTATGGTCTGACCAGGACAGAGTATAATGACATTATCATTCCCCAAATCCTGGGGGCTATGATTTTGGTTAAAGCATCTTAATAAAGTCATGTTAGTTTTTTTTTGTTTTTTTTTGGAGGACCTATTTTAAAAATATATTTAATCATATTAATTTATAGAAAATTAAATTAGAATTAATAATTACAAAATGGATCAGCTTTACAATGAAACAAGTATATGTCAAAACAGCTGCAACAAAAGTTACAATAGTTCTTGAGGATGGGCACTGTTCTCCCACTTCAGACCAAGGATGACTTTGCCAGTAATTCCCAAAGTGGGCGCTACCGCCCCCTGGTGGGTGCTGCAGCAATTCAGGAAAGCGGTGATGGTCACAGGTGCATTTATCTTTCCTATTAATTGCTATTAAAATAAAAAAAATTAATTTCCAGAGGCACTAAGTAACATTTTTTCTGGAAAGGGGGTGGTAGGCCAAAAAGTTTGGGAACCACTGTCTCCAGAGCTAAGCACAGTGACTGGCACATAGTAGGTAATTAATAAATGCTTCTTGATTTAAATCTACCTATGGATATTTGTTCATCATGTTAGTTTTTTTGCTGCCATATCACCCTTTTGATACTTAATGAATTTGCCATCCACTAAAATGCTTGAGGTCTTTTTCACACTAACTGATGTCAAGTTACATGTCTTGGACTTAGTATTTGGCCTTATTCAAGCATAAAACTCTTATCCTTATTAATGTTCACCTTAACAAATCAGAAGTAGTGGACAGAGAAGTGGCTTCAGAAACTGGGGCTCATGTCCTCTCTCTGACAAGTACTCCCTATATACCCTAGGTAAAGCACTTATACTCTCAGGGCTCCCTAATCATCTTTCTGAGATTATAAGCCTCAGAAAAAATGTTGACCTGCCGAATTTCCTCATTCCTTCCCTATCCTATTGAAATCATAAGTCCCAGCCCAGTGTTCACATTATTAGATTCAGTCCAGTGTGCTCTATTTCCTTGAAATATTTTTGGAACCTGATTCCATCATCCAATCATCCAATGTTCCGTTCTAGCTTTAGCTTGTTTCAATATTTGATGAACATGCCGTCTAGGCTTCTATTTAAGTTACTGATAAAAATGTTAAGTAGCACAATGCTAGTCAGAAATTCCTGGGGTATTACATTGGAGAATTACCTCCAAGATAATATTGAATCATTAACTATGTCTCTTTGTTGATAATCTTGCATTCATTCTTGACTTTTCCATCTTCATTCCCCAAATCTAATCTATTGTGATGTTCTATTGATTCTACCCCCAAAACATACTTCACATCCATCTCTTCACTGATCTATTAGTCTTGTGTGTGTGTGTGTGTGTGTGTGTGTGTGAGAGAGAGAGAGAGAGAGAGAGAGAGAGAGAGAGAGAGAGAGAGAGTTAGACTTAGTTAGAGTTAGAGTTGGAGTTGGAGTTGGAGTGTATTTTGACATGACCTGTCCTTGATGAAGTCTTGATGAAACCCATTGTGGTTGGAATTTTAATTAAAAAGACCTGAGTTCAAGGGAAGTGGAACCAAGATGGCAGCTTGGAAGCAATGAAAGCCTGAAATCTCTCTGAATACCTATCTAAACTGATCTTTAAAAGGTACCTCAAAAGGATAGGGATCAAAGCAGGATGAGTGAGAGGGCTCTCCCACTGAACACAATGTGAAAGATAGGCAGAGAGAATAGATTTCCACAATATAAGGGGGAACCAGAAGCAAAACTGCAAATAAAGTACAGGCTGACCCCCCCGACACACCTACTGGGCCAGCCTTGGAAACAGAGTGCAGGCAATGTTGGAATCCCAAGTCATGGGTTACACCAACAACAGAGCACCACTGATGCAGAGGTCCTAAGTGCTAGGCACTCTCGAACCTCTATTGCAGCAGCTAAGACAGAAATGGCCAGCAACTTGTAGATTTCCCAATTCAATGGCACAAAAATGAGCAAACAGCAGCAAAAAACAAAACAACCCCCCACCCCCCAAAAAAACCCTCTGGACCATCGAAAATTTCTATGAGGAAAAAGAACATAGTCACTACCCAATTTATTCCCTCAACATTTGTTAGTAGGATTATTCAATAATCTCATAAATGACTTCCAAAATCTCTCCCTTCTCCAAGCCATCCTTAAGCAGCTGATAAATTGATGTTACTTCAACACTAATCTGACCATATTACTCTCTAGTGAATCTTTATTACTTCTAGGAAAAAAGAAAAGAAAAAAGAAAAGAAAAGAAAAAATCTTAGCCTTGCATTTAAAGCCAGCGCAATCTGGTTTCCACCTACTTTTATATTATTTCCTTTTACACATTCTACAATTCAGCCAAATTGGTCTATTGTTCTTTATATATAATATTCTATCTCTGTCTCTGTCTTCAAATAGGTGCTCCTCCATGCTTGGAGTGAACTTCTTTTTCACCTCTACCTATTAGACTCAGAGCTTCCTTCAAGGCTTGGTTTAGTTGCCATCTAAGCCATTCCTGTTTCTGCCATTTATGAGTGTTTTCTCCATCATGAAATGTCTTTGTATTTGCTTTGTTTGTACATTGTATTTGTTTATCTCTGTACGTGGTGATATTTCCAATAGACTATTAACTCCTTTAGGATGGGATATGTTGCCTTTGTAGTCCCAGAAGCTTTGTACCACTAGGAAGGAAGGAATATGAGGGAGGGGGAGAAAAAGAAAAGAAAGAAAAAAGGAGGAAAGGCATCACAAGAGACTTTGGCATATGCTTTGCTAAAATGTAAGTAAATTGTACCTCCACCAATTCACTGAACTCCCAGGCTTAGCAACCCTTTCCAAAAAGGAAATGAGGTTACTCTGGCATGACCTGATCTTGATGAAACCATGCTGGCTCTTTTTGATGAATACTTCCTTTTTCAGATTTTCACTAATGTGAACTGGATATTTTTAGATCTTAAGCCCTCTTAAGTCTTTGTTCTTCTGAGGTCCTTACCTGACTTCCAAGAAAGCATTAGATAATAATAAGGTTTAGATGAGCTAGTTTTACATCAGATACTCAGTATTTATTGACTGACATTAGTTTAGGCAAAGAATTGCTTCATTCCCATTAATTAAAAAGATAAGCTATTTTCTGATTCGTATGAGCTACAATCATATAGCAACTAGAATTCCAGAATCCTATGAAAGTAAAAGAATAGTTGACATTTCAGATAAAATGGCAGTAGATTCCAAAGAGTTGTCTTTCTTTCCTTATCTGCTTTGCAAGCCAATGCATTAGATTGATAGGCAACGTGGTGAAGTGGCTAGTGTAATATATTTGGTTTCATGAAGACTGGAGACAAACCCACCTCAGACATTAACTGTGTAACCTTGGATAACACTCTTAACTTCTCTGGGCTTCAGTTTGTTACCTGTAAAATTAAAGGTTTGGACTTATGCGGCTCCTTCAGCTCTATGACCTTATGGTTTAAGAGAAGAGCAGTTTGGGATAGTGTCTTCTTGCTGCTGAATTGTTAGCTTATATCAGAGACAAAATCCTTCCCAAGTCTTCAGTACAGTAGCCCCATTCCCTGATCTTGGACCCCTGATGCCTAGAAGAGACCAGTAGCAATGATATTCATTGACATTTACAGAGTACCTTTAAGTTTGCCAAATAATCTACATAGATTATCCACTTTGGAACTCACAAAAACTAAAAACCCTAAGTATTACAAATATGATTGTCCCCATTTTGTAGATGACTAAGTGAAGGCTCAGTAAGGGACTTGCCCAGGTTCCCACAGCCAGTGTGAGGTGGGACTAGGTCCCTTTGTTGCACATCCCAAGTCCAACACTTTATCCAGTCCTCCTGGTAGCTCCTTTAAGCTACTAGTATGGTACCCTGTATAGAACTTATTGCCAGATGAAACTTGATCCTAGGTATCTCTGGGCCTGACTCCCTGCACTTTTTGTGCATATGTCAATTCAGAAACAGCCTAAGGGTTCAGGAATTAACTTTGGAGTGCATCAAATGTATTTGTAAGATAATAATATTTTTTCCCTACTGCCCCAAGAAAGACCATTTAGTAAAATGATCTAGTTAGTTCAGCAGTGGTAATCCCACTGTCACTGGCTATCTTCCTAGCTCAGGACCACCCATCTGGTGATAATCTGGAGAGCCTCTTTTTGGTTCCCCAATGAAGCAGAAAGGATTCTTTATAGTATACTGCACTTGATATACACTTTGTTGGTTATCTCCACCTTAGACCCTAATAGAGCCATGAGCTCCATGCCAATCTCCTGTTTTTCTCTTTGCCTATAATGCTTTGCTGAACTCTGACTTGATCCAGAATGATCTCGTTTCTGATTCCTCTCTATTCTCTGGACTTGGATCTCACACACTTTTTGAGGTTCTTTCCTACAGTTTTGTCCCTTAATTGAAGGTATGCACGCGCGCGCGCGCACACACACACACACACACACACGGAAAGAGAGAGAGAGCTGGGGAAGAGGGAGGATTAGATAGCTTCAATCTTCCATTTAATATTAGCCATCACGACCTTGACTAATGGGTGTTATAACCAGTCCTTTCTGGGACCGAAGTACAGAGATCTACGAAATAGAATAAGGAACCCATTCTTTTTATTAAAACTCTTATCTTCCATCTTAGAATTAATACTTTGTATTGGTTCTAAGGCAGAAGATCAAAAAGATCCAGGCACTGGGAATTTAGTGACTTGCCCAGGGTCACACAGCTAGCAGAAGCCCATTTCCATTTGCACTTTGAAAAATTTTATTTAATTAATTGATTTAAATATTTTTCCATTGTTACATGATTCATGTTCTTTCCTTCCCTTCCTCCCCCTCCCTCCCATAGCCAATGAGTAATTCTTCTGGATTTTACATATGCCATTGATCAAGAACTATTTCTATATTATTAATCTTTGCACTAGGGTGATCATTAAGAGTCTACATTCCCAATCATATGCCCATTGACCCATGTGATCAAGCAGTTGTTTTTCTTCTGTGTTTTTACTCCCACAGTTCTTTCTCTGGATGTGGATAGTGTTCTTTTTTATAAGTCCCTCAGAATTTTCCTGGATCACTGCATTTCTGCTAGTAGAGAAGTCCATTATATTCTATTATTCCACAGTGTATCAGTCTCTGTGTATAATGTTCTCCTGGTTCTGTTCCTATCACTCTATATCAATTCCTGGAGGTTGTTCCAGTTCACGTGGAATTCCTCCAGTTCATTAGAAGCCCATTTTTAAAGGGTTTGTTCTGTCCAGTGTGTTAGGTGCTGGGTCTTTTAATAATCAATCAACAAGAATTAAACAATGTGTTTGGACAAAGGTGACACAAATGTAAACATTAGATCAAGCAATGGTAATTCAAATATAAATATTAGACATTCCTGCCTTCAAGAAGTGTGCATTCTAATAGGAGGCTACAATACATATCTGAGAGTTTTGCGCAAGGAAGGAAGTTAGCTTGACACTCAGCAGTTACAGGAATTAGGAGTGGAGCCACTAACCAATACATTGTTAAACCCTTTCCAATATTGATCATAGTATTCATTGGATTATTAATACAAAAGCAAGATGGGGAATAGAAAGGATTGAGGAAAAAGATCAGGAGAAGAAAGCTGAAGAGAATACATAAATGGTTGCAAGATAAATAAATGACAACATGGCCTCTTGGATGGCAGCAGGATGGGGTATAAAGTGTGGTCTGGGCCAGGCCAGATAGAACAGATCGAGGTGAATTTTCCCCACTTCATTTATCTACTAATCAGGATGATTCAGCCCTGATACAAAACCTCTAAGTACCTAACCTTGGGGAAAGAAACGCTAAGACATTTTCAATTCCCATATGGAATGGAGTAGGATAGTCTGAAGAACACTTGCACTAGGGTGATCAAATATAGGGACTTGCCTAGACCCCTGATTCTTCCATTATCAACAGAACCAATACTATTGCTTTTTTGTAATTAATTTGGCTAGTAGAATAATCACCAGCATCAAACTTGGAGCTAGTATTGCCTTAAATAACCCTGTTCTTTTTTTTTTTAAATTAATAACCCTGTTCTTAATGAGTTATCCTGTGGAGTAGTAGGAAACTCTTGTCTCTGATGACTGCAACTATACCTGTGAACCTGGCTTTCTGCCTCTCACTGTGTCTTTTTAGGGATCATGCCAATCTCTTCTCCCAGTTTGTTTTTACATCAAGGAATCTTTGCTCTTTCCATTCTCCTCCTCCATGAATTGTTTCTTCCCCTTTTTTTCTTGAGATCATAGTTTTTGCCCCTTCTGTTGCTATTTAGAAATGTATATCCTTCCCAACTTCCTGTAGTGCCAGGTATTGAAAAAACACTAGGACTTCAGAATTATAAGTCCTGGATTCATATCCTGACTTCTGCAATTGAAGAAACTTAAATCCGAAGTGTTTAAGTAATTAGTCCAGTGCCACACAGATAAGTATATCTTCCTGTCTCAAAGTCCAGCACCTTAGCCTTTATAGCATGCATTCTCTCAAAGGATGTTGAAATAAGTAATTGCTACGACCCCTTCCAGGTCTAAATCCTCTGATCTTTCTTGCTGATTAAATAGAGATCATTTAATTATATCTATATAACAATCTGTCTGCCTTAGCAAGCCCTGTTTGTCTCTACTAGCACTGAATGTGAAACTGATTTATTGATGAAATTTCATACCACCATCCATGGAGGAGTGAAGTAAATGTTTTTATTTTTATTGACAAACTGTCCTTGGGGAAAAATATAGCTTTCCTGAATTGATCATTGATGTAGGAAAAATACCATGCTACTTATTTAATCAGATCTTTAAATCATTATCAGTCAACATGAATTAAGAGGCTGTAACATGCCAGGCACTGTGCTAGGTGCTAGGGACACAAAGATAAATGAAACAGTCATAATCATAGACTTTATAGTCTACTAAAAACACATATACAGAGAGAGAGAAAAAGAAGAATCAGAATTTACCCCTAAATTAATTAAAGATGAAATTATGAGTGAAAATGAAATTATAAGTATTTGACATGAAATCCAATTGCAGTCAATGTATTTTGGAAAAGGATTTTTCTCTGGAGGATATTAGGATTTTTTTTTTCCTTTCAGTGTGCATATGCCTTTGGCAAAGGGCCAAGAATAAGAACTTATTTATGAGAGAAACATTTTCATAAATAGGATTTTATTCCTTCTTTCTTTCCTTCCTTCCTTCCTTCCTTCCTTCCTTCCTTCCTTCTTTCCCTCTTTCCTTCCTTCCTTCCTTCTTTCCCTCTTTCCTTCCTTCCTTCCTTCTTTCCTTCCTTTCTTCCTTCTTTCCTTCCTTCCTTCCTTCCTCCCTTCCTCCCTTCCTCCCTTCCTCCCTTCCTTCCTTCCCTTCTTTCTTTCAAGCTCTTCAGTCTGACTACTATATCACATGAATGTGGCTGAACCTATATTTTAATCATCTTTCACTCCCATTCTCAGGGCTGATGACAACAAGAACTTCTGATTGGTCAAACAGAAAATATATTTCCAAACAGGAGGCAGTGAGAAGTAATTAATGAGGTACTCAAACTGGAAATCAGGAAGACATGGGTTTAAATCACAGCCCAGATCCTTTTTAGCTCTGTGATCCTGTTCAAGTAATTTCATTTCTTTGGAGTTCAGTTTCTTCATCTATGAAATGGAGAGGAATTAGGGTGGGGGTAGGGGGAAGAGTGGGGAAATTGGTTTAATGGCTTCTCAAATGGAATTCTAAGTCTATGATCCTGTGATTAGACCCTAAAACACCCTGACTTTGAACTCCTTTGAGGGATCACATCTGCCTGTCTTCTGAAATTCTGTGATTCTAGACTTTGGGGACTGCCAGAATTGGCTGCCTTGTTAGGACAGGTGCTGAGTCCATTGCAAACAGCAGTAGCAGGAAAATGTTTGGAAATGCTTTATTTAATTAAAGAGTCCCTCTGATCAACCTCTAGACCTGAATGTTTCCGAAATCATCCAAGCCCGATGTGGAGGCTGAATTCCTTGAAGTGTTTCCAAGGTGCCTTTTGAATGATTTTCCCCAAACAGAGATCCTATCTGGTGCGTGCAGCTGGGAGAGCAGTACTCTAGCTCTCTGGGCACTTTTTAACAATAGAGTTTTGTTTCATCCCCACTGTCTCACCCCCTCCCATTCTAACCCTCTTTCCCCCTTTATTGGCCAACTGTTCTCTTCATTCCCTCTAACAAGGAGTGTGCTGTAGGTAATTCCCCAACCCCAGAAGGGGCTACAATTTTGTGGTGAGATGATCTGTATCTAATCAATAGGGGTATCCTCTGGATAATAGTTAAGTTCAGAATCAAAAAAGTCTTCAATCAAATTAACAATTCGCTGCTAACAGCAGATTCAAACAGCCCACTTCTCTTGAGGGTCGGAGTCTATTTGGCATTTATCTAGTTTCAGCCTTGTACTAGACACGAAACCTCATTTAGAGATAATGTTGCAGGAAAGAAACATAAGCAGAATTCTTCCTTTGCCTTAGCTTTAGCAAGGAGGAGTATCTCAGGACCACCCTTTTATTGCCCTATTTAAAGGGGAAAAAGAAAAGGCACAGGTTCTAGTTTCATTATATGGTTCCTATGTGGTACTTCAGGAGTATTTTCCAGTCTGGTCTATGATTTGAAATGTGAGGGCTGATGATCCCAAAATCAAAGGATACAAAGAAGCAGGTATCCACCTTAATTGTTTAATTTGTTTCCTTTTTGGGCAGCCCAGAGGGGTGTCTCTCTCTCTCTCTCTCTCTCTCTCTCTCTCTCTCAGTCAATGCATTAAGGAGTTTAATATAATGATTTAGTCACCTTTAATCTCATCACCTTTGATCTATGTAGAGGAGACTGTCAGGAACTCCCCAAAAGCAGGTATCAGTCAGCCAAAATGTATTTGTTATGGTCCAATATATACCAGGAATTGTGATAGACCGGAAATTGTCCCTGCTCTCAAGAAACTTACATTCTGTCAGAGCAGTGGAATGGAGGAAAAACGTGTCCCAAAAGTCTTGATGAGTCTTTAAGCTCAGTAGTTTAAAACTGCACTAAGACTTTTGGGATACCTTTGTCTCAATATACAAAGAATAAATAGAAAGATAAATAAGAGATCATCTAGGAAGGGAGGGCACTAGCAGTCATGGGGATGAGTTGAAAGAGATCATGTCCAGAAGCAGGTTTTCATATAGTTATTTCTTCTATAAGGCTTGCTTTGGAACATGAATTTGCTCCAAAGCCATTTGCTATATGAAGGAATCATTTGAGCATGACTCAAATTTTGCCCTGGAGAAACAGCAAGAATGCAGGCGATGGTAGCTTTGCACAATTACTCACAAGCTATAAGCCTTCTGACTCCCACTTCCAGAAGCAAACTTCAGGTCTTTTTCAAAGTAAAAGTTCATATTTATTGTATATCTTTTGGTGTTGTTGCAGCTGTGGCCAGAGGAGGGCTGGGCAGCACCCAACTCCCAACATTCTACCCTCTCCTTCTGCCTCACCTGATCCCCAATTCACCCAAGACCCCCCTCTCTTCCTTAGCCGTAGACTTTGTGAGCCCAGACCTGTGAGAACAAGAGCAGCCCATGACCTCAGATGCTACCACCTTTTACTGTAATAGTTTTTGTATTCTTTAATTATTTAACATATATAAACCTGTGCTATCATCATTATTAGGTTCCTGTCTTTTTTTTAATGTCACTAACAGTCTTTTGAGTGTTCTATCCCTAGCTATTTTCCTCTTACAATTTGTGGATTGCACAGACATGGTGATTTTCAGGAATGTATGTCCTATTACAGAAGAACTGACCACAAATATACAAAAATATAAAATCAATTCATATCCATATAGCTAATTTTTTAAAATATAGAGTTACTTTTTAAAAAGAACGATTGGCATGATTGCGCATGTATAACCTAGATCAAGTTGCTTGCCATCTGAGTAGGGGGCAGGGAAGGGAGGAAGAGACAGTATTTGGAATTCAGAATTTTGGAAAACAAAAGTTTTTTTTAATAAAAAAAACTTAAAAAAATTTTTTTGCTTGCAATTGGGAAAAAATAAAATATTGTTTTTTAAAATAAAAAGAGACAGTATGAATTCATAGTGAGACTCCATGCTCTGAATTTTAAAATTTCTCATAGCCATCTCCTGGAAATCTTATGGTTTCTGGTCTGAGAAATTTCCATAAGACTTAGCGTCTTAGAAACATGTTTGTTCAACAATAGACATAATTGAATGCTTTCTTCCTCATCCAACTGGTTAACGAACTCCAACTCAGAGCACAAAAATTATGGATCATGTAATAACACCCATTGTGATCACCACTAATAAATGTGTTGAGTACCTACCATGTGCAGGTTACTGTGCTAAGTGAGGAGAAACACAAAGGCATATCTTCAAGGGTCTTAAATTTAAGTGGGGAGATAGAACATATGCATGAAAGACAGCTTGCAGACTTAGTTTACTTGGTTGTACTAAATGGAAATTTCCTCTACTGATACAGACTGGATTACCAATTTATATTGTATTTTCCCCACTTACTCAGTTTTCAAATATTTATATTTTGGCTTTCAACTTCATTACTCAACTGAAATAACTTCCTCCAAAATTACCAATAATCTCTAGTCAAGTCTAATGGCCTTTTTTTTTTTCAATCTTCATCTCAATTGACATTTCTGAAACATTTTAACGCTCTTGACTGACTGCCCCATCCTCCTAGATACAATCTTCTCCCTTGGTTTTTGCTACTCTGCTCTCTTTTGTTTTCTTACCTGTCTGATAGTTCCTTCTCACTCTTCTTTGTTGATTAATATCTCATTACCTAACTGAAGGTATTCCCCAATTCTCTGTCCTGGCCTCCTTCCTGTTTTCTCTATAATTTTTCTTTTTGTGATCTCATCAACTCTCAAAGATGCTATTCTCATCTCAATGCAGATAATTCGCATAGTCTCTTTGTTGAACTCCAGTTAGATCTTCAACCATGTTGTAATTCTCATCTCAATGCAGATAATTCCCACAGTACCATATCCATTACTACTAGTCTCTTTGCTGAGTTCCAGTTGGATCTTCAACTACTTAAAGGATGTTTCAAACTTGATGTCTTTTAGGCATCTCAAATATGGCATGTCCAAAACTGAAATCATCATTGCCTCCTACCTCCAGCTGCTACAAATCCACCTTTCTGAATGTCTCATTTTCATCAGGGCTACGACCAATCTTCTAATCATGTTGGTTCACAACTTTAGCATTTTCCTTGCTTCAACACTCTCTCTTGCCACCACATAACCCATCAGTTGCCAAAGCTCATCATTTCTACATCCAGAGCATCTCTTCCATAAGTCTCCTCTCCATTAGGAAAATGACTTTCCTAAAGTGCACACTTAATTGTATCACGTCTATGCTTGAACTCCAAAAGACTTTTGGGATCTAATATAAGCTCCTCTTTGCATTTGAAAGCCCTTCCAATCCTAGCTTCAGATGACCTTTCCCAACTTTTTTATTATTTTGTTCCCTTCCTGAATTCTGTGGTCCAGTCAAACTGATCTTCATACTCTTCCCCCCACATCCCCCCTTGCACACACTCTCTCTCTCTCTCTCTCTCTCTCTCTCTCTCTCTCTCTCTCTCTCACACACACACACACACACACACACACACACACACACACGTTCTATGCCCGCCATTTTTGCACTTTGCTTTGACTGCTGCCCATGGCTGGAATGCTCTTCTTCCTTATTCCTGCTTCTTAGAAACCCTTGTTTTTTGATTCAAGGACCAACTTCTATAGAAAGTCTTTCTTGATTTTCCTAGCTACTAATGCCTTCTCCCCTCAGATTTACCTTGTATTTATTCTGTATATATCTGTTCATGTGCATGTCTTTTCCCATGATAGAATATAAGCTCTTGATGGCTGAACTGAATCATGGTTGAACTTGTCTTTTAGCCCCAGGGCTATGTCTCTCCATGACCAATTGGTGCTTAGATATCTTGGGACATTATGAGGTTGTGATTTGTACATGGCCGCTTAACTAACATGTTTTTCTTCTGGACTCTACAGTCAAACCTTCTATCTACTCTTCCAAGGTGGCATTTGAGCTTTTTTTTCCCCCCCTTAAGATATTTTAGTAAAATATTCAATATTTTAAAAGATAGCAAAGTCAGTTGATAAAATAAATAAATTATATTATCCAAATATATATATATATATATATATATATATATAATATGGTATAAATTTATTATCATTGATACATGTAAAATCCAGTGGAATTGTGCGTCAGCTAAGGGGGGTCAGGGGGGTTTGGGGAGAGGGAAAGAACATGAAATATGTAACTAGGAGAAAATATTCAAAATTTAAAAAAAATTTATTATCATTGAAATAAATAACAAAACAGTAAACAATGCCTACTAAGTACTAGGGTTACAAAAAGAGGCAAAAGATAGTTCCTGACCTCAAGGAGCTCACAATATAATGGAGCAGATAATAAATATGCAAAAACAAACTATATACAAGATAAATAGGAAATATTTAAAAGACACAGAGTACTAGAATTAAGAGGGGTTAGAAAAGGCTTTCTTATAGATGATGAGACTTTTGTAGGACCTCAAAGAAAGTTGAGGAAGGAAGTCATTAGAGGGAAATGAGGAGAAAGAAGAGTATTCCAGTTATGGGGACTAGCCAAAGAAAATACTTGGAGCTGAGAGATGGAATGTGTTTTTTGAGGAAAAGCAAAGAAGCTAGTGTCACTGAATTGAAGAATATAATGCAGAGTGTAAGGTATAATAAGAAAGGAGAGGGGTGAAAGGAGAGGGAGAGAATGATAATGATATGGTTGGACCTGCATTTTAGGAGAAGAGATATAGCAAAGGTGAAGGCAACAGATTGGATATGGGAAGTCAGAGACAGTGAGGAGACAAGGATGGGCAGTGAGGTGATTCAATGGATAGAGCACTTGGCTTGGAATCAGGAAGATTCACCTTCATGAGTTTAAATCCAGCTTCAGATACTTAGCAGCATTGTGACCTTAGGCAAGCCATTTAACCTTGTTTACCCCAGTTTCCTCCTCTGTAAAATGAGGAGGGTGATCTAAATGGCCTCTGAGGACCCTTCCAGGTCTCTTTCAAACCTATGATTTATTTGTTTTTTTGGATTGTTTGCATCTTGTCTCTCCCACTGGATTGTTAACTCCTTGAGGACAAGAACTAGCTTTTGCGTCTTTTTATATCCTCAGCATTTAGCACAGTGCCAGGTACATAGTGGGCATTTCATAAATATTATTGAATTGAAGTGTCTTTGTTAGAAGATATTCGATTCTAATGTAAACTATTAGGTTCGTTTACTAGCTCTGTGACCCTGGGCAAGTCATTTAATCCCTGTTTGCCTCAGTTTCCTCGTCTACAAAATGAGGATAATAAGAGCACCTACCTCCCAGAGCTGTTGTGAGAATCCAGTGAGGTAAGTCATTATAAAGCATTTAGCATAGTGACTGGCACATACTAGGCATTTTATAAATGTTAGCTATCATTACAATGATTATTAATCTGTTATGGCAAACATTGTCCTTTTTAGTCCTTCACAGTGGTTAGAACATGTAAACAGGGCTTTAAAAAATATTAAAAATAAACTTTGAACTGAGTGGAACTGAACCCCTCCTAAGTTGGATGCCACTTAGATGAGTAAAGTTTGTTGCCCATGGAGATGTTTGAGCCAGGGGGACTTTCAGTTCACGTCCTTACACGTTCTACATCTGGCTAAGTGTTGATGGGATTTCCCAGGGAGAAATCTTGATCTATTGAAAATTAACCCAGGAATGTCAATGACCCCATCTGCCTAGATACTCTGATTATGACAAAAATCAATTTTCATGTCAGCTGCCCTACCCAAACGGCAATAAAGAACAGTGGAAAATCTACCTACAGAGGGAAAGACCAGAAGACTGGGCTATTGGATTTACGTGGTGGGCTTGGGATGGGAGAAAGGAATGAATGAACATCCATTAACAGGAATTTGTGGACACATGAAAACTGGCCAGACTACTGTTAAGATGAAGCCGTTGACCCGTCTAAAACCCAGTAAGTCTCAGTGAACAAAAGTCGGTTATCGCTTTTCTGAGTGTGAGTGCTAACTTTGCCTGCCACCAGGGACCGTCTGATTTGTAAAGATGATGGATTGCAGGGATTCAACCTGTCCTTGATTTTTATTTTAAGTTGGCTCTGGACCAGAGTAACATCTTTTGGCTCTTTGTAAGTTGCAGGAAAGTATCTATGTTTGGTCCTCATTCTTCAGCTTTATCTTGTAAAATAAAGATTAGACAACTGCCAAAGGGAGAACGTCTTGCCAATGTTTTTGAAATAAGAAATATGTAAATGAAAACCATTTTTGTACACTAAGTTTTTCCTTCTCTTGCTAGCAGGGTGAGGGCAAGAAATATGCCTATATGTGTGTGTGTGTGTGTGTGTGTGTGTGTGTCTGTGTGTCTGTGTGTCTGTGTGTCTCATTTAAAATTGGTTGGTTTGCTTTAAAAAAAATTGCAGAGTTGAACAAATTGTTTGCATTAGATGTAAACACATCTGAACAACTAGCAATTTAAACTTCTGTGCTTGTCGTTGTGAATGCCTTCACAGGCTCCCTCCCATGTAACTAAGAATGGGTGGGTAACTCATAAAGAAACTGGGGGCCAGGTCACATAGAGACTGCTGATTTGTAACGAGGTGGGTGGGAGGGATGAAGAGCCATCTGGCGTGCCCTACAGAGTTCTCTGAGAAGTTGAGGCCATTTAAAAAGGATTATCTTCTAAACTGATGTTTGTTCTGGTCATTTGATTTAAGTCTTTCTCTTTAAGCCTGACCTGGGACTCTGGCTCTGACCTGTGATAAAGCAATTAGGTGATTTGGGGAGCGCTTTTAGGGATCTAAATAGCCCACCTACAAAATAACTGGCATATTTCTTCCATTGTATTCTTTCTGTAGATTTGGATCATCCTGTCCTGTTTTCTCTAAACTAAGCAAGATCAAAATAATTAAAAACACACACACACACACACACACACACACACACACACACACACACAAACTGCCTAATTTGATATTAGTTTTGGTGAGATGAAGTCATATTTTTTTTTTTGTTCAGAAAGTTCTAATAACCTCTAACCCAAATAATTAACTTGCCTCTTTTCCTCCCATTTCTGCTTATGAATGGGAGGTCAGCAGGTTAGCAATCATTTACTATCACTGGATTGGGAAGGAAAGTTGGCATATTTCTAGCTCCCCTCTATCACATTCAGATCCTCCCTTTATTGCCATCCATCTAATCCTCCTACCTTTAAGGTTCACTCCATATGTTTCATTTCACCCAACTCAGATCTTTGTTATCTCCATCTTATTCTCCCTCCTTGGTCAAGGAGTTTGGTAATGGGCTCCTAATATTCTTCTCTTCCCCCTACCCCTGCCCTTTTAGGAGGAGACTTTGCAAACACCCCTACCTCCCTGTTCATCAACTTTCTATGATTCCTTTGTCCTCTCCCCTTCCATCTAAGCTAACCACCTCCAAAGGTGGAATATATATAGTGGAAAGGACACTAGCTCTGGAGCTGTGTTCAAATTCCATCTTTGATGTTTATTTACCTATGTGACTTTGGGCATATCATATACACTCTCTGATCCTTTACTTCTTTACCTAATAATAACAGCTACCATTTATAAAGCACTTTGAATTTTACAAAGTATTTTTTTGTATATTTATTTAACTTGGTCACAATGACCCTGTGAGGAAAGGGCAATTCTGATCCTCCATTTTACAGGAAAGGATTGTTACATTAAGAGAAGTCAAATGACTTGTTCAGGTTCATACAAGTAATATATATCTGAGGTAATATTTGAACTCTAACTTCAATCCTAGCCCTAAATCACCAAACTGCCCATTATGTGAAGTAGGAAGTGTAATAACTACCTATGGTACTTACCTGGCAGGGTCGTGGAAAGAATCAATTAGGGATAATCTACATAAGACAGGTGGCAATCTGTAAAGTCTACATAACTAACAATTATTATTTAGTAGCTGCTATGTTGGAGGTTCTCTGGTGGAACTTGTTGAGTATAAAACATTTAGTAAGTTACAGTCCCTCACTTTGTTTAAAAAAAAAAAAAAAGGAAGAAAGTAAGATGCTGACTATAAGCTTACCGTCTACGATGGGTAAAAACTTAAGCAGCGACCAGTCCATTAGGAGAGAGGCATTCCTTCTCAGAGAATGGAGAGGATCAGGAACTCGTTAAGTTGTCAACTACTCTTGTTGCCTGATGTTTCTAAGGAGGGGGGGTTGGCATCGAGTGATTTTTCTTGGGAAGAACAATAAAACTTCTGTTAACTGAAACTCAACTAGATTACGTATTTCTCTAATACTTGAAAAGTGAGACTTAGGAGACATAATAGCTGTCTTGAAATATTGGAATGATTGTTATAAGGGAGAAAAAAATAGATTTATTCTGCTGGTCCCAGAGGACAGAACTAGTACCAAAGGGTGCAAGCTTAAAGGAAATGAGTTTTGATTCGGTATAAGGAAGAATCTCCTAACAATGAGAACTATTGGAAAATGGCCTTTTTGAGAGGTTGGTTCACTGTCCATTGAGATATTTAAACAGAAGTTGACAGTTGTTTTTAGGGATATTGTAAAGGGAATTTTCGTTTCGTGTGGAAGCTGGAGTAAATGACTCCGAGGTCCCTTATAACTATGAGATTCCATGATTCTACTTGACTTTTAAGTGAAGGACATATGAAAACAAACTAATAGACTAAGAGGGATATATAAAGAAGTAACATCTGGATTAGAAAATTTGCTTGGGATTTATTCAACCCAATATCCTAAACCTTTTTTTTGTTGTTGTTGTTTTTTATTTTTGGTTTTCACTGTTTTTGAATTTTTTCAATTACATGTAGACATAATTTTTGACAATTGCTTTCTGATAGTTTGTGATTTCCCCTCCTCCCCAAGGTATCGTCTGATATGGGTTATACCAGTGTTTTCAAGTAATATATACCATATAGCTTTTATATCTATATCTATAGCCCTATATAATGAGATAATATTCAGTATATGACTTGAAATTTTTCTGTAAGACCCCAGGCCTTCAAAGATTTTAATTGGGTTAGCCATATTGTATTTTTTTAAACCCTTACCTTCCACCTTAGAACCAATGTATTGGGTTTTAAGGCAGAAGAGTGGTAAGGGCTAGGCAATGGCAGTTAAGTGACTTGTCCAGGGTCACACTGCTAGGAAGTGTCTAAGGACAGATCTGAACCTAGGACCTCCCGTCTCTAGTCCTGGCTCTCAATCCATTGAGCCACCCAGCTGCTCCCAGCCATATTGTATTTAATAAAAGCAAGATCATGGAGTAAAAAATATGTCATAGAAAGGATTTTAGCAAGAATAGAAATGAAAAGAATCTTCTGGCTTAATCATAAAATTCAATCAAACAAACTGTTCAACTCTTAAAGTCTTATGATAAACTGTTGCAGCAAACACCTCAGTGATTCTTGGTTTTACCGAATAATCAGAGTTTTACACTGAGAAAGTGTCAAGAAAGCCAAGGCTATAGGAAGGTAGAAGAAAAGGAAATTGTTATTTGGTAGTTCTAAAAGGGAAGACTAGTTTGAGAAAAGGTAATGATCAATGTACAAGGTGAAATTAGAAAATGAATAAATTTTAGAGAGGAAAAAGGGGCAGAGAGAGTTGCACATTTTCATAGAAAAGATACTGAGAGATGTTAAAATACCACAAATTCTCATAATTTCCCTACTGTTCAATCCAAAAATGAGCACTTTATAATTTTATGTAGGTCAAGAATATGGACTAAGCAGAATGACTTGAGAGGACAGTACTATTAAATGGATTTATAATTAGTTGACCAAATGCAAAATGTAGTGATTGATGTATAAATGTCAACCTGGATGGAGGTTTAAAGCAGAGTACCCTTTGAGATATTTCCTTGGATGGATGATAATTAACATTTTTATCTGTGACTTGAAGAAAACTATAGACAACGTGCTTTTCAAATCATGAGATGGCAGCTGGCTGGAAAAGAATGTTGACATGTTGGATGATAATACTGGAATCTGGAAAGTTCATGGCAGGCTAGAATGATGTGTCAAATTTTAGAAGATAAGACTTAATATGAATATATTGCAAGTCTTACAGTTTGGGTTAAAAAATAAGGCAGCAGCAAATATTTCAGACATGGACGATAACCTGTGTGACTAGATTAAGGCTAGTGAAGATCAGAGAATAACTAATGGTCTAATTTGGTTTGAAGATAGAGAATGTAAAGGAGAATAATGGGAAATGAAAATTTCACTTACAAGGCAGGGAAATCAGTCCAGAGACCACAGAATTAGACCAGATAAAAGCTTGGTTTGGGGTGATAGCAGTGTAAGTGGAGAGAAGAGGATGGACATAGGAGATATTATGGAAATAGATTTGACCAGTTGTTGCAACTAATTGGATATAGGAAGATTGGGGGGGGGGAGAGTTAAGCATGATTCTGATTATTTTTATACCAATGTGACAGAAAAAAATGGCAGTTTCCTCAATAGAAACATTCAATTATGGAAGGGGGTGGGGGTTAGCAGGAAAGATGATGAGTTTTATTTTGGATATGTTGTGTTTGTGGTAATGGCAGGCAGGGCATTTAGGCAAATATACATATGGGGCAATTAGAAATGTGGTACTAGAAATTAGAAGAGAGAACAGGACGAGACACATAGATTTTTGAATTATCTGTGTAGATGTAAAAGCTTGAAACCCTCTGAAAGACTACAGTTGCCACGGGTTAGGGAAGAGATGGAAACAGAGAGAGAAAAGTAATTAAGGGTTAGGGAAGAGCCTGGGAGAAAATCCATTTCTAGGGGCAAGAAAAGGACAGCAAACCAGCAAAAGAGCAAGTCCTTCAACCAGTTATGAGTAATATCAGGAATATTGTATTTGAGTTAATATCTAGGAAGAGAAGAGTAACCAGCAGTATTGATGCATAAATTTTAAAGAGGACTAAGCTATTGGATATAGCAATTAAGAAAGAAGTCACTCATAATTTTTCGTAGGTTAGTTTCAGTAGTATGATGGATCAGAGATATCACATTGATGGAAGGAATGTCTGTCCTAAAAAGAGGTACCCAGAACTGAACATCATATTCCTAATTGGTGCTCTGACCCAAATAGAGTAGACTATCCAAGTAATCTTTTCAGTATAAAATCCTGATCGTTACCCCTCTACAAAAACCTTAAGAGACTCAAAACTTTCTGCAGAGTAAAGTATCAACTCCTAATTCTGTAATTGAAAGACCATCACAAACAGTCCCAGTCTACCTTTACTGTTTTAATTCCTTATTATTTCCCCTTTATTTACTCAATGTTCTAGCCAAACAGCCATTTTTATCACCCATTTGTATGTTTTCCTTGGTGTCTTTGATCATGCTGTCTATGCCCCAAACTTAGAACGTATTTCTCTCATGTATGGTCACTTCCACTGTATTTGTATCCTTTGCCCTTAGAATAGCATATGATAAGCATTTAATAAATGCTTCTTGGTTGGTTAACTTTCTCTGTGTGTTATAGTCTTTTTCTCTTTCCTTCAGGGTCTAGCATGAGTGATACCATGTTACTCTCACACGAAGTTTTCCCCAAGTTCAGCTGAAAGTGATCTAATTTCTCATACTACTTTGCTGGACTTTGTTTTATCTCACTCTGTTGTAGCCTAGCTTTTTGTGTGGATATTTTTCTTCTCATCAGATTGTTAGTTACTTTGGAACAGCATCTGCATTGTGTGGAGCTTTGTGTTCCTAAGCTTAGCACATTCTCTTGCAAGTATTAGATGTTTAATGGATGCTTGTCAAATTGAAGACAACTAGGATGGCAAAAGGTCTTGAAACTATGCCATGAAGAAATAGTTGGAAGAGCCGGAATGTTTAAAATAGAAAAGAAAAATGGGATATGATCCCTGGTTCAAATATTTGAAGCTCTGTCATGTGAAATACTGAAAAAATGTATTCTACTTGATTCCAAATGCAGATCCAGAACCAATAGGTAGAAGGTCTACTTTTTAACTCAGTATGTGTCAGAATTTCCTAATGTTCAGAGCTTTGTAATGGTAAAGTGTGATGTATAATGTGGGTAGATAGATGGCTCAGTGGATAGAGAACCAGGCCTGGAGATGGAAGGTTCTGGCCTCAGACACTTTCCAGCTATGTGACCCTGGAAAAGTCATTTAACCTCAATCACCTATCCCTTACCACTCTTCTGCCTTGGAACCAATGCTTAGAATCAATTCTAGGACAGAAGATAAGAGTTTTAATTTTTTTTTAAAAGGTATAACAGGATGCCTAAAATAGGTGGTGATCATTCTATCACTGGAGATGTTAAATATTGTCTAGATGACCACTTTAGAGAGATATTGATGGAGACTTGTGCTTTAAGTTGAACCAGATGCCTTATGGGATCATGAAGGGTCCGACCAGACTAAAAAAACCCCTGAGCAACAATAAGCACCTCTAATATCTTCCTCTTCTGAGTTTCTGGGATTCTAGTCTCCTTGAAATTCATTATATTTGGTAAGGCGATAGCCATTTCAGCATCACTCATTTAAATTATTGAATTGTAAAGTATACTTCTTAATAGAAAAGTTTAATCATTTACTCTTAACCACCGTTATCTATTTTGATGGCAGGAAGCAACTATGTCAACATTCTGTTAGGGGATTATTTGAAATTGTGGTGAAATGAGCAGCTTTGTTCCAGGATTTTAAGCCAAATTTGGGAATGAATAAAAAAAAATCTTTTAGAAAACCTCTCCTCTGCTAGCCAGCTCTTTCCAGTTAGTACTGGGTGGTGGCTTGCTAAGAAAAAATCCACAATGTGAAATTGAATAAGCACAGTGTATATGTGCTAGGTGAGTAGTGAAGAACAGCATTCAGATTGAGTTAAATATCCCATTTTTCATTTGCATGGATGAAATAGATATACCTCTGAATTTGCTGGTTATGATTAGTACAGTGGACAGATTTGGCTGACCACAGTTTACCCTGATCAAGTAAGGCATCTGGGTGTTTTGACATTCTCAGTTTGATTTTAATCAGTAGGTGTGAATGGAGTAGATTTATTTTACTTTTAAAAGAACCATTTCTTTTAGACCTCAAAACTTTCTAACATCTGTGAGTTGTAAATAAGAGGTCTGTGAAGTGTGAAAAGAGCAAAGATGTAAATTTTAGCATCAGAGGAATAGAGTCTTAAGACTTTTTAGAGCTGGGAGTGGTTTTAGAGCTCCTCTCTGCTAAGCTAGGTATTCTTCACTTTGGTGTATTGTAAAATCTTTCATCATCACCATCATGCTCATCTTCAACATCAGCAGCAGCCTCAGAGCAGTAGAACGATTTATTCAATAACAATACTGTAAAAATAAATCAATTTGAGAGACTGTAGAACTCGGATCAACACAATGACTCCTCTAATTGTCTTGTATTTACTTATCTGTGTTTATGTTTTAACACACACAACACATACACAAACACACCAGCCACCCCCTTGAAGTAAGCAAAAGGTCATTGAAAGCAGGGTCAGAATTTGGTTTTAGCTTTATCCTGCATCTAGCATAGTGCCTTCCATATAAAAGATTCCTAATAAATATGGTCAATTGAATTGAATTGTAGGATCATAGATCAATAGGGGACCATAGAGCTCATCTTACAAAAAAGAGGAGGGAGAGGAAGTATCTTACTCAAGGTCACACAAGTAGTTGATATCAGAGCTCAGATCTGAACCTACATTCTTTGCTTCTTTTTCTATTGCTCCACACTGCCTCTCAATTCAATCTCTCATCTTACAGAGAATGAAATACAAAATAATATTCTTAGATAAATCATTACTAATATAAATTAACTGAATAGCTAATTAAAGGTTAAATTGGTCCTGGAATTAAACTCTGAATCCTAATCATATAGCTTAACTTGGAAATATATATCAATAGGTGTTGATGTTGATATATGAAACTTAAAAGGAGGCAGCTGGGTGATTCAGATGGATAGAACATTAATCCTGGAATTAGGAAGATATGAGTTCAAATCTAACCTCAGACACTTACTAGCCATGTGACCCTAGGCAAGTCACTGCTTTCTTGCCTCAGTTTTCTCATACATAAGATGGGCTAGAGAAGAAAATGGAAAACCACTCCAGTATCATTGCCATATTTCTACAATACTTTAAGATTTATAAATGCTTTTCTCCCCTTCAGCCATCTAGGAAAATAAATTACCCAAATATCCTTATCCCCATTTTTTAGATGTGAAAACTGAGACTCAGAGGAATTAAGTTACTTGATTTGCCTATTATCTCATAGCTCCTAAGTGTCAGTCCCAGTGTTCTAACTTCGGTATCTCCTGAGTCCAAGTCTTATCATGCTTTCCACTAGCACTTTGCCACTCTTTATGCCATATTGCTATCTGGGACCACCAAAGAGGTACCCGCTCCCTCAGAGCATTATCAGACCTCCATTTTCCTCTGCCTGACTCCCTTTGTTATGTCCATCTGTCCTGATTCTGATGTCTACCTGTACACCTTCTGTACATCTTTTCTATCTATTCCCTTCTATTTGAAGGAATTGGTATGCCTCCTCAGGCTTCAGATCCCTTACAGGTACATTGTGTTTTTCATTCCTGGATGCTCCAGTTGGCTTCATTGTTTCCTGTTTCTCCAGCTCAAAAGTTGAGTTCCCACCTTCAATGCACTTATTGCTGGTGGACTTCCCATTGAACCTATAATAGCAGTTTATTCATCAAGGGTCATAGAATATGGGTGAAGTTTCTGCTATGCTTCACAGTCAAGAGCAAAACACTTCAAATCCCTTTAACTCCCTTCTTAAAACAGTTAAACTTATTCGTCAAAGCTCCCCCTATATGTTATTACATTGATAATCAATTCAAACTCTCACAGATAACTTTTTGCGTTTGTTTATTTGAACATAAAAAAAATCCATTTGGGTAAGATTAAATGAGCTGGTCATCAATTAGAGAACAGCTAAGCAAATTGTGATGCATAAATATAATGGAATATTACTTCACCATTAGAATTATAAATATGAGAAACTGAGAAAAGTATGAGAAGGTTGATGTGAACAGATGTAGACTGAAGTAAGCAGAATCAGGAAAACAATAGAATGACTCAATACTCAATAATGTGATCTCATCAATTCAAGGGTTCTTTCCAATGAAACAGGTTGCTACTTAACCTGACTTGCCCATCCTGTGCAAATCTTGTCCATCTCTTCTCCTACGATAGCCTAGGTCGTTCATCCAATATTCTGGACGTCTTTCTCAATTCCTGCTGACATTGAGAGAGCATCAGTGAAATATTTTGACTGTCCATCTGCCAACATTCTCCATGTGACCAGCTTTTCTTCTTTCCTTAATTCCTTGATGATATCTTTTATTCTTGTTCTTCCCAAGTTACTCATTAGCAATAAGAAGCAACCTGCTCACACCCACTCTGCATTTATGTCTATGCATTTTAATTTTCAATATTCTAGAGATACTTGTATTCCAGATCTCATTTCCATATAGCAACACTGGTATGATGTTATTATTAAAAAGGTGCTTCCATGGTAAGCTTGGCTTGGGATCTCTGAAGGATCTTTGTAGTTTCTTAATGACAATCCAACCTATTCTCCTCCTTCTGCTTAATTCTGAGCTTAACTTATCACCCATCAGTCTATACTATCTGCCTCAGAAAAGCCATATAGATAATTGATCCAAATGTATGTTGTAATATGGGCAACAGGCATCCTTATTCCCCTTGGTCTTTCCGTATTTTTTGAGTGATTGCAGATCACTTCCAGGAGGTCCTGCAATAGGCTATGTCTTGATGCAATCAGCACAATGTCATCAACAAATAGGAGCATCTGGAAGACCTCACCCTCCACAGGGATTCCCTCTTCAACTTGGACTCTGTACTAGAGCTCCTCTCACAATAGTGAATATTTTTGGCAAGCATACATTCCCTGCTTTATGCCTTCCCTGATGTTTTTGAGCAGAAGGTCATGGAACAAGGTTATTTCTGTTATTTCCTTTGAGAAGTCATGGGTGATTTTGATGTATTGGTGGGTAAATCTTGGTATAAAAGAGTTAGTAAGACAGCATTTTGTTAATAAATTGAATACATTTTTCCATAATCAATGAAATACAGTAGTATTTTATATTCTCTTCATCTTTCTATTAATTGTGAAATAGTAAAAATTTGGTCCATTATCAAATACACTTTGTAATGACCTCTTGGTTCTCTATTAATATTTCTTTGAGAATGACCTCCATTTGTACATTAGTGACTACCTCATAAATGGAAGAGTAGATATGTAGAGATCAATAACTATAGACATTCTCTATCATTCTTTTTTACCAGATTATTAAAGATTTTTAAGTTGAGGGTTTTCCCCCATACCTGTGGTATCTTCTCCTCCTTCAGGGTACCCTATGTAAATCAGTCCCTCAGGGCCCTCACAACTGAGGAACCTTCAGCCTGGTCCTCTTTCATATACACTTAGTTCCTAACTTTACTCTAAATACTTACAGAACTATGATGTTAAGGTCTAAGTATGGTGATTTCATAAACCTTATTGAAAAAAATACTAAACAAATTTATTTTTGCAAATCTTTTCCATTTTTTCTCATGTTGTTCTTCTTTCATTTTCACTGTTAAACACAATGTCTACAAAGAATGCAAATAGATTTTTTTTCAAAGGAAGAAACTAACCTGTGTAATTATATTGATCAAATTTGTCTATAGAGAAGAGTTGAAAAAATATTCCTACTTCCTTTCTTTGTAGAGGAGAGAGAATATGGGTGTTGATTTGTTAGTCAGTTTTCCTGAAGTGTTTCATTCTGCTTACCTTCATTTATTTATTTATTTATTTATTTTTGTTCCAAGGATTGGTTTATTGAGCTGGAGACATGGGAGTAATATGCTTTAAAAACAAGATACCAATAAAAATGTTAAAACAAATGACAAGTATTTAGTTAGGTTTAAATTAAAGCTAGTTTGAAAAAGTAGGCTAGAATCATGGAATATTAGAAGTAGAAAACGCCTTAGAAATGAAACAATCCAAATCCTCGTCTTATAGAAGAGGAAACTGAGAGACAAAGAGATGGATTGATTTACCTAAGGTCACATAACTATTTAGTGACAGAATCTAGACTCAAGTCCAGGTCCTTTGACGCTCAGGCCAATGCTTTCCCCAGCTCTACTATTTACTTCCCCCACTGGCTTCATATATATCCCAATGTACAGATGAGGTTCAGCTGGCCTTTGTTCATAGCTATTCATGTGAAGATCCTTTTGAATCTTACAGTAATGCAACAAAAGGGTTTCAAGTGTCTGTCTTTCCAGCTAAGACAATGAAAGCAATGTATGTGGAGTGTGCTGTCTCCATTGAGATTGCTGGGGCTTGACTTAGCACAAGGGTAACCTTGTTTGCTGTCCTAGATGAGAACAAAGGGGAGCTTGATGAAGCTATAAAATCTTCCTGGGGGACTTTTACTTGGGTGGACTTTATAACAGACACAATTTGAAAGCTATTTCTAAATCCACTGCTGGTGAATGTGTAAGGAGACAATGAGTGAAAACATGAACACACTATATTGGATTTTCTTGGGAGGCTGTGGCTTAATCCAAATTTATAAAACAAGTGTCCAGATTAGTTCAGTCACTCTTCCTTTATCTAGATCTTAAGCTAAGGTCCTAGGGGGTCTGTGAATAGATCTCAGAGGTTTTTGAACTTGGATAAGAAAATTACTTCTTCCTTTTCATTAACCTTTAGCATTTGTTTCAGTTAAGAATGTTTTAAAATTTTTTTTCTGAGGAGTCTATAGACTGTGCCAGATGATTGCATCTCTCTCTCTCTCTCTCTCTCTCTCTCTCTCTCTCTCTCTCTCCTTCCCTCCTTCCTTTTCTCTCTCTCTCTCCCTCTTTCTTTCCCTCTCTCTCTCTTTCCCTCCCTCCCTCCTCTCTCTCACCTTCTCTCTCTTTCCCTCCCTCCCTCCTTCTCTCTCTCTCCTTCTCTCTCTCTTTCCCTCCCTCCCTCCTTCTCTCTCTCCCTTTTTTTCTCCCTCTCTCTCTCTTTCCCTCCCTCCCTCCTTCTCTCTCTCTCTCCCTCCCTTCCTTCTTCCCTCCACCTTTCTCTCTCTCTCTTCTCTCTCTCTTCGACACACACACAACATTAAGAACCTTTGGATTGAGAAACCCTAATGTTAGAGAAAAGAAACATTTTTAGAGACTTTTAAGCCACCATATTTTAATGCACTTTAAGAACACCCAGTATGCAAGAATCCAATCTAATAAATGATTGTGTAAAAGAAGAGTGCTTGGCTTGGAATCAGCGAAGATCTCAATTCAAATGCTATCCCCGAAATTTACTAGTTTTCAATCATTTCCTTATTTGTAAAATGAGACTATTAATACCTTGTAGTGCTTATAATCTGTGTTATTGTGAAAATCAGGTTATATTCTGTATATAAAGTGCTTTAAAAACTTTAAAGCCACATGTAAACATGAATTATGAACTGCCTTGCAAAAGATGTCTCAGCTCTATGAAAGGTGATCTCAATGTAAAGTTCCTAATGTATTTAAGAGATGGTTTTATTTACATAATGATGATTGAGTTTATAGAATGCTTGACAGGGAAAACTTTGCTGCAAAAAGCATGACATTCATGCTCACCTGAGATAGCTGGCACTGGTTCCTGAGTAAAGAAAGGCAAGTGGGTGTTCCAAAAAGGAAACTGGCTTATTCTTTTCCCAAGGAGGAAAAAGGCTTCTTTTCTAGTAAGAAGAAAGCACTTGGTAGAGAATTCCATGATTCCTAATAGTGATAGTATCTAAATGACCAACTGGCAGAATGCCTAGAATGTTGACCTCTTCTGTGCCAACCGTATTCCTCTTTGGATATATCTGGAAATTTCTCAGTATTCATTCACACATGGGCAAATCATGTCATATAGTATTAAGAAACCAAATTCAGTTAGTTGTATGTGTATCATTTAGGGAAATATTCTGAGCTGGCTATTTTGCCAACCAGTAATCTTTGATCCTATAGTATCATTGATCCAGAGCTAGAGGGGACCTCAGAAGTCATCTAGCTGAACCCTGTCATTTTTACAGATAAGAAACTGAGGCTCAGGGAAGTTAAATTATTTTTCCAAGGGCACATGGCTATTATCAGAGTTGGAATTTGGACAAGGGTCCTCTGCAGTTTGCATTTTGTTCACTAGGAGAGATTAATGCAAATTTACCTCTTCTGAAAACACTCTAAATTTCAAAAAAGAGAACCTATATTAATGACTTTTCTTGCTCTTAAACCAGATCTCTCCCTTCCTTTTTTAAAAGCTTATTCAAGAAGCTCTGTTTTTCTCCTCAGAGATTAGGTTAAAGTCTGTAATTTCCATCCTCTGAGTAGACAAGTAAGGAAAGACTATTCAATGAAACAAGAGTGTAACCCACCCCCACCCCCATTCCCATTTTCCCTTTCCAAGTTTTTTCACTTCCTTTTTAGGATCAGAATTCTGGCACAGTGAGACAGTGGTGAGACAGGAGTATTTTTTCACACCTCATTATCATCACACTTTATTGCCTCTGTCCTGATAGAGCAGAATGAAATAGTGGGGGGAGCAGAGGACCTGGATTTGAATCTCAATTTCATTATTTACTACCTGGGTGACCTTGAGCAAGTCATTAAACTATGGACAGTAAAATGAAAAAGTAAAACTGGATGAGGTCCTTTCAGCTCTAAATTAACAATCTAACAATCTAAGCTTTAACTTTGTGTTAATAATGCTTCTTTTGGAATCTATTGAAAGAGAGATGTAAAAACTTTTCTTATCAGAGAGCGACTGTTTATGGTGATGGCAACCGTTCAGTGGCAATTTTAGTAGCACAGGTAGAGGACCAATGTGACTTTCCATTTATTTGTTGCTTTAACAAGCATTAATTATGTGCACAAGACATTGTGCTAAACACCAGAAAATAAACTCCCCCCAAAATGGCCCCTGATCTCAAAGAGCATATTTCTACTAAGAATATATTGTATGTGGTCATAAAAGACATTTGAGGCAAAGCTTTTTTTTTAAACCCTTACTTTGTCTCTTAGAATTGATTCTACATAGTGGTTCCAAGGTAGAAGAGTAGTAAGAGCTGGGGGGTAAATGACTTGCCCAAGGTCACTTAGGTAGGAAGTGTCTGAGGCCAGATTTGAGCCTAGGGTCTCTTTTCTCCATACTATTCATTGAGCCACCTAGCTGTCCCGGAGGCAATAATTTTTAAAAGCATTTATTATGCACTCAATCTATTTAAAGCACTGTACCAAAAAAAAAATGGAGAGAAAAAGAAGAAAGATAGATGGGTCCTTCTCTCTAAGAGTTCTCATTCTGATGAATCTGCTCCAAAACTTGTAGGCTACGTGAAACTCTCCTAATAGATACTAATATTCATTGTACTAAATACACCCAGATGTAAGGCTGGGACCACATAAATGAAATGATCACAGGTGTGGGACCCAAGGAGTGTGGATTTGTGGATTCTCATCTTTCTAGTGGGAAAGCTGTGGCGTGGGGGATACTGGGTCCCTACTGGATTCTGTGGCCATATTTCATTCCATATAGCTTTCATTGAAGGCAGTAGACATTCTTGGTAACAGAAGACCACAGGTATGCTTAAACTGAATTCAATGTTGAAAATACACCTGATATATATCAGGTTCTGTGTTCCCCCATAGTAAAATTTTATGTAAAGATCACAACTTCTTCATTCCTATCAAAAGACTTAGAACTTAACCACATCTAAAGAATCTTATTGTAAATTATATTTGGGTGCTCCTTTGCTTCCAATGACACCTGGTAGAAAAAGGGGGCTAGTTACATCCCTCCTCCAGAGATTCATAAAGGAAAGATAAACAGCAAATAAATCAATTTCATTATATACATTTTCTGGCCCTTAACCATTTCTCCTTTTTGCAATAAGTGGCCTCTCTGATATGTTAAGATCCTTTAACTCCTTCCTCTTTTACTTAGGGAATTTTGCTCTAGAGTTACCTTTCTTTGCTTCAAGAAAATCGGAGGAGGCTGTGTTCAGTCCTTGGGGAAGGAATGCTGGGGGCTACCCTGTGCCAGAACACCTCAGCCAAGAATATTGTCTTAAGAAGGATTTCCAGGACTGTACAGTGTTTTTCTCTGCCAAGGAACTGTTAGCTGGGTACGATGACCTCCTGAAAAGACAGTGTTTGGCACAGTAAGCAGTGTTTACAATTCCTCTGTGAAATTTCAGACACCCTTGGAGAATGGGAGAAAGGTTCTGTACAGATGATTTGGGACTTTTTTATAGCCATATATGGTACTAGATAGAGAAATAGTGGTATTGATATAAAAATGTCTGTTCCTCAAGTCTACCAATTAGTTTTGTTGGAGTTTTTTAAAATGCTATTCTGAGCATTTCAGAAGAGAAAGAAGGCAACTTGTACGTGATATAGCCTCCAGAAACAAAGGGAAAAAAATAGGTTATGGGATACAAAAAAAAAAAAAAACACTTTGTGGAATCTTTCTTCAAACATT
Organism: Gracilinanus agilis; assembly: GCF_016433145.1. Lineage (NCBI taxonomy): Eukaryota > Metazoa > Chordata > Mammalia > Didelphimorphia > Didelphidae > Gracilinanus > Gracilinanus agilis. The sequence goes on from NC_058135.1 coordinate 244,259,207, forward strand.
AGAAGCCAAGTGATATTTTTCCTTATAGAAACAAAGTGGAAAGACTTTTAAAGTATGCAGTTTAATGTTAGGTTTTTGGTGGAATTTTAAGTATTTACTTTCCATTAAAAAATATTAGTACAAAGTCTGACTTGGGCTTTGAAATATAGACGAATTTCCAGGCAGTCGCATTTGGTTGAGGCATACCAGTTCCTGCATTATTAATAGGAACCCTGTTGTTAACTTTGGATAACTATTTGGAAAATATAGAGAGGAAACTATTCGGCATATATATTATATATATATATATATTATATATTGTTTTCTATTACAGTGATAGTGACCAGCTGAGAATGAAGTGATCTCATTATCTAGCTGTAATTTCACCTGATTTGAAATATTTTCCCATATAACGGCAGTTGTTAGTGTCCCCTCAAAATAAATCAATTTGTAATTATTGTGAATGGATTTTCATTTTGGATTATCTTATGTGTGTATTGTTTTCTCAGGTAGATTGTGATTTTTGTAGCCCCAGTGCTTAGAATCAGTCCTGGCAAGTTAAAAAATTTAACTGAATTGTATCTAAAGCAATCTACCTAATTAAAAAAAAATATCTTGTCATTTAAAAATTAGCTCTTACTGTCAAGGGTCTCTTCTTCAGTTTTTTTTTTTTTCTGAAGTTGAAGGGAACTTGAAATTGTTGTGAGAACTTGTACTTTTCAGTTCTAATTCATTTCTGTCCTATGAGCATGCCACAGAAGGATGCCTGAGTGCTTATCTGGGAAATATATTTGGTTGACTATTATAGGAAATAGTCCACCAAGAACTTAAATCATAAAACAAACAAACACAACTCTGCCAACTGTCATAGTTACCGTGACCTCTCTTAGTTTTCAAGAAAGCAACCAGAAATGATTACAAGGTTGGGAAATGGCTGGGAGTAAAGGCTGGATAACTGGTGGTACCTAATTACAGTCGTCAGGCATGTTAAGAAATAGCATATAAGTGACATGGAGCAGCTGTTCTATTTTCACTAAGGACGGAACAAGAAATAATGGGGCTGCTTTTGTTACAGGGAGACATTACAGCTGATTTTAAAAAGCATTTCTCGTATTGCCTGCAGAACCTTCAGAAGAGACCTGAGAAATCATCCAGGCTAGGAGTACTTAATCTTTCTTGTATCATGGACCCTTTTGGCAACAGCCTGGCGGAGCTTTTGGACCACTTCTTAAATTGTTTTCACCTGCTATATTCCCTACCTGTGCTGCTTTTCCCATCCTCAAGGGCTTATTTCTCAGGATGTCACTAAAATTTTTAGTAAAGTTTTAATAACTTTCATAGCTGAAAACAGCTGAGATTTTAAAGACATCTTGTGTTAGGGGTACCAGAATTCCTATAGATTCCGCATCTGCTTTAGTTCTAAGTCAGCTGAAAACTTCCAAACACAAGTGAGCCTCCAGTCTTTGAGAGTTTTCTTACACCAGGAAACAGGTAGACAGGAGTACACCATCACAAGGATCCTTGGACTTTATTTTACAGAGGAGGAAATAGAGAGAAGGACCCTGTCCGAGATGACATAATGCAAGTAACCTATTCTGCCCGTCTCTGCCTCCCACTTCATTATCCCCTCTTCTATCTATCTATCTATCTATCTATCTATCTATCTATCTATCTATCTGTCTGTCTCTATTTGTCTATCTATCTATCTATCTATCTATCTATCTATCTATCTATCCATCCTCTATCTATCTTCTATCTATCTTCCTACCTTCTTCCTTATGGCATTTTTCATGTCTTCCTTTTCTGTATTTCCTTCTCTTTTTCCTGTTAAGAAATTTGGGAGGTGGGGGGAGAAAAGCAAGTCCTACTAATGATAACTTTAAGAAAAGGAATAAAGAGCATGTAAGATCTTTAAATGAACCCATCACGTACAATTGTAGAGCTCATCTGTAGTAGACTTCTGAAAGACAAAATAGGCAAGAGTCACACAGGATGATGTGCCAACATCTTTGAGTAGAGGAAAATTCAGAACGGATGGGCTCATGGCCCCCCTGGAGTAGTGTTGTATTTTAGAGTTAGATGTTCCTCTTATCTCAACTTTTTATCTCCCTCAGCACTTAGCATAGTGCTTCCTACATATGTGTAAGTTGCTTAATAGATTTTTGTTGACTCTGTTGAACCAAGAAGTACTGTCAAGCCACTGACTTTATGAAAAACCAGTTTCTTTCTTAGGATTGTGAAATAGAGTCCATGCTTTTCAAGAGTCTTGGAATTGAGAGATGAATGCAAAAGGGATTGACCCGGGTAACAGGAAGGCATCCTAAAAACAATCTGCCATCTATGTTGCTGTAGTCCATGCCCTTAAAAAAAAAACTGGTTTCAATTATCCTAACAAATTTGCATGCCTGAGATTGACAGCTTGACAAATTATAGGAAATTGCAAACATTTTCTCCAGTCCCAATTATCAAGCCCATTCCCTAAAGAGTTCAGGAGGAGATTTAAGTCTGAAGCCTCCATGGATGGGAGGAGGGGGAAGCAGGGTTCCCCTTCCTCAAGGATTGGCTTAGTGTAACAGGAACATTCGTTGGGAGCACAGATCAGTCAGTACACGATACTTTATCCAGTGATGCCTTTTGGCATTGTGACCAGACCACCAACGTATGCCTAACTGAAATGCTGGGAACAAAATAAACTTGGGGCCAGCGTTTGCCTTTGGAAAGGGGGGGTGGGGGAGGAGAAGAAATGCTTATTTATCTGACCTAGACAGTATTTTCATTTAGAATGTATTTTGGTTATTATAAGTGAAGGTTGAGGCAGGTTTCTGGAGAAACCAAACATCATTCCTCTCTGGAGGATTAACCCCTAGCTTTAAAAGAAAGAAAAAAAGAAAGAAAGAAAGGAAAAAAAAAAAACCTTTGCCTCAAGGGTAGCCTGTCTCTGGCCCAAGTTGAATGAAAGTTTTTCTTCCACACTGGTGGTTTGTGGGTTGGGGGTGACGTTCATTAGAAAGCATAAAGTTTTGTTTTTGAAAAAAAAAAGTTCATTTAAGTCGATCCAATCATTTCCCCAAATACTTAATAGATGTAAGAAATAAAAAAAAAAAAAAAATATATATATATATATATATTAGTAAATAAAACTGAAGGTTAGGCTTTATTCTTCCTCTGGGTTCTGATTGGCCCTTTATAGTTTATCTTGAATTTAATAACAGCTGGCATTTATATAGTGCTCTGAGGTTTGGAAAATGCTTTATATGTATATATACACACACATATGTATTTCTTTTTTGAGCCTCCCAATAGTCCTGTGAGTTAGGTGTTATTATTATACCTATTTTACAGAGGTGGAAATTGATTCACCTGGTCACATAGGCATTCCATATCAGAGACAAGATTTGAACTCAAGGCTTTCTGACTCCAAGTCCTTTCATTTACCCTTGCACAAATAAAAGAAAATATTTATGACTCTTTAAAAATGTTTTTCAATCATATGCAATAAATTCTTTCATGTCCCTCCCACAACTCCTTGTGACTTCTCTCTGATAAAGCTTTTCAACAGGGAAAGTTATTTTCTATTCTCAGTAGAGAAAAATATATATCAATATATACATGGATCCCAATAGATATCAGTGAAAGTAGTTCTGTTGATTTTTTAAACCCTTACCTTCCACCTTAGAATCAATACTATGTATTGGTTCTAAGGCAGGAGCGTGGTAAGGGCTAGGCAATGAGGGTTAAGTGACTTGTCCAGGGTCACACAGCTAGGAAGTATCTGAGATCAAATTTGAATCTAGGACCTGCCATCTCTAGACCTGGCTCTCAATCTACTGAGCTGCTCCTCAGTTCTATTGATTTTAAAGAAAACTCATTTTGGAGTTACATGTGAATTTCCTGCAGTTGAGCATACCAGTTTTATGCATCAACTGTTAAATATTAAATGAACTATGGAGAGTCAACATGTTTGGAGATAAGGAGTGAGTATATCAAAATTTGAACTGCTACTGACTACATGTATTTCCTAGATAAAATATATTTTGGAAGAAAAGTACTGATGATAGCCCAACCTTAAGTTTACTGTTCAGGTATTTGGAAAATAGGATTCAAAAAGGTATCTTTTCTCATTTTGTTGATGGGAAAACAAAGTCTCAGAGAGGTTAAGTGATTCATCCCAAATTAGTGAGAGGGCAAAAAAATCCAGTGATCTTTCTGATATAGCATCCTGCTTCATTAACATGGTAAAGGACACAACAAATTGGAACACTTAGGTGGGAGGATTGCTAGCTTTCCAACGAAAGGAATTGCCTTCAAATGGCAATTTTGTTTTTTGCAAAGATCTGTGTGATTTTTTGAATGCGTTATTATCTTAAATAGCAGTCAATTTAGTGAGCATCTGTTAAAAGTTGACCTTGGAAGGATTAGCTCATGACATTGAACTCTCTCTGATATCTAGTAATTTGGAGACTTCATGACCACATGAGACGTTTGCTTCTTTTATCAGAATCAAAAAGAATTTGGAAAAGATCTGATCCTCATATCAGAGAAGCTGGTGATACTCCTCAGAAGGCTTCAGATCTAGAACCCATCAATTCAATCTATTCTAAAGGTCATTTTAGCTCTGGCTAAATTTTTACATTGGCATAAGTCTCATGTGGGAAGGGGTATAGACATTAATTGGGTCTTGGAATCACAACAGGTAAGTGGAAATTCTGGAACTCTGTGAGTTCTCCTCATGGTCTTTTCATGGCTTTCACAAACCAAGGGACATCCTAAAAGCGGAACATTCCTGTCTGTGTCCATGTCTTTATTCCTTCCCATGTAATTAGGGAAACTCTATAAATCATTGGCAAATTCTCTAGGTAAATAGTGAATCTGCAAATGTTGGTAAGTTGTGGTAAAATATCACATGAGAAAATAATGAGAGATTTGAATCTCACAGGACAGATGACTTGTCTCAGGCAAAACAATAGATGCATCTTGATAAAAGGCTGTCCATGCTTTCCTTCCTACACCTGATAAGTTCCTTCCAAGTAATTCAAGTCAGCAAGCATTTATTAAGCAATTACTGTGTATTAGGAAGTGTGCTAAGTGCTGGGCACACAAAGATTAGAAAGTTTACTTTATAATACAGGAAACAATTTAAACCAATTAGAAAGCACAAAATATATACAAACGTTTTAAAGTGATTTGGGAAAGTAGGGAGCCCTAGAAACTAGTGATGGAGTATCAGGACAGCTCTTATGTAGGAGTCGACAATGGAAGTAAGACTTGAAATTAGAGATTCTAGAGGCAGTGGTAGAGGGATTTTCTTTTTTTTTTTTAAACATTTATTAATATTTATTTTTTAGAAAAGTTAACATGGTTACATAATTCATGCTCTTACTTTCCCCTTCACCCCCTGAGCTCCCCCCACCCCATGGCTGATGCGTATTTCCCCTGGTTTTAACATGTGTCATTGATCAAGACCTATCTCCAAATTGTTGATAGTTGCATTGGTGTGGTAGTTTCGAGTCTACATCCCCAATCATGCCGCCTCAACCTATGTGTTCAAGCAGTTGTTTTTCTTCTGTTTCCACTCCTGTAGTTCTTCCTCTGAATGTAGGTAGCGTTTTTTTCCATAAATCCCTCAGAACTGTCCTGTGTCATTGCATTGCTGCTAGTACAGAAGTCCATTACATTCTATTTTACCACAGTGTATCCGTCTCTGTGTACAATGTTCTTCTGGCTCTGCTCCTTTCGCTCTGCATCAGTTCCTGGAGGTCTTTCCAGTTCACATGGAATTCCTCCAGTTTATTATTCCTTTGAGCACAATAGTATTCCATAACCAGCATATGCCACAATTTGTTCAGCCATTCCCCAATTGAAGGACATACCCTCAGTTTCCAGTTTTTGCCACCACAAAAAGCGCAGCTATAAATATTTTCATACAAGTCTGTTTATCTATGATCGGTAGAGGGATTTTATGCCAGACATGTAGGACAATTTTTGCAGAGGTAGGCAAGTGATAGAACATCATCTATGGGAAATAGTAAGTAAGCAAGAATAGCTATAGAATAGGGTAAGCGAGACTTATTACAATAGATCTGTAAATACTTTAAAGATTGTTGTATGAAGAAATATCTGTAAATGTCAGGGCTAATCTATAAGCATTTCTTTAGTAGCACCTACTATGTGCTAGGCACTGTGCTGAGAGGCAGATAGTGAAAGACTTCAAATGCCAGATAGAGGCGTTTATATGTTATCCTAAAGGCCAATGAGAGTCCTTGAAACAAGGAAGAGAAAAGGGTTGACCTCTACTTTAGGAAAATCCTGCTGGCGTGTATGTGAAGGATAAATAGGAAAGAGGAGACAGTTAAGGCAAGGAAACCCAAATAAGAAATGATGAGGGCCAGAACCAGTAGGATGGCCATCTTTATTGGAAGTTACTGACAAAAGAGTGTAACTATAAGATGGGGATAAAAATTAGTAGCTCATCTACCTTCATCTATCAATCTTCCCTTGAACTTTTACAGTATGTGGTTATGTTCTATTCTATTCCAATAATCAATATATAAGATTATAATAGGTATGAATGAATGAAGGGAGAACAAAGGGAAATTTGAGTCGCTTTTTCAGACCTACCACATTGCTGATCCAAAGAGGGAGGAGTGAAAGTGATACAATTCTGATTTGAGTGAGAACAGACTAGACAAGTATAGCCCTGATCAGTTCCCTTCATTCCTTGACACAAATAACAGTGCTGCCAGGTACAATTTGAAGTATTTCCCTTACTTCTGTGACCGCCTTCCCTCTCTTTCCCTCGTGTCCAGTGCCTATCTGTTGTTGAAGATTGTATTAGAACTTGAATATGCCATTTATGGTTACCAATATGGTTTCTTCAAATAGATAGGCTTAAAAACAGTTACTATGGTTAAACAGTCACATAGATGATTAATTCCCTAATACATTTCTATAACATATTCTCACACGGTCATCTCATGTGGCTCCTATTAAGGGTCTTTAACAATTTGCAGTCTAGAGATCACAAAGTAATTGGAAAGGAGTAGTCAGACCCTCATTAAGCCAGGGGTGGTCTCAAGAGCCTTGCTGACTTCATAAAGCCATATTCCACATTTGGTTTCACATTATGATACCACAAAGTCAAATGAGGACCGTCATACTCATACTACCACAGATTCTGGCCAAGACAATATTAGAGACATCACTTCTCAGTGGCCCTGGAGGACAGGGCAGGACTGAAGTATTCAGTCAATAAGCATTTATTTCATACCTATTCTTTTTTTTTTTTTTTTAAATTTTAAACCCTTAACTTCTTTGTATTGACTTATAGGTGGAAGAGTGGTAAGGGTAGGCAATGGGGGTCAAGTGACTTGCCCAGGGTCACACAGCTGGGAAGTGTCTGGGGCCAGATTTGAACCTAGGACCTCCCGTCTCTAGGCCTGGCTCTCAATCCACTGAGCTACCCAGCTTCCCCCTATTCATTTTTTTTTGCCAAGTTCTGATGATACAAAAGCATGAGTGAAACTTCATTGCCCTTAAAGAGCTTATATTCTATCAGAGAAACAAAACGAGCATATGCCTACAATAATAGACACAGGTAGTTGTGGAGAGGGGTAAAGATCTGTCAAGTCTTCATGTAGATCAGTGGTTCCCAAACTTTTTTGGCCTACTGCCCCCTTTCCAGAAAAAATATTACTTAGCCCCCTGGAAATTATTTTTTTAAAATTTAATAGCAATTAATAAGAAGGATAAATGCACCTGTGGCCATCACCGCCTCCCTAGATCGCTGCAGCACCCACCAGGGGGCGGTGGCACCCACTTTGGATGTAGATGATGTCATTTGAATTTTAACTTCAGGAAAACTAGATTTTAAAAGATGATGGTAGAGAGTACATTCCATGAAGAGCCATTGAGGTGAGAAATGGAGGGTCACGTATAAGAAAGAGGAAGATGCCCAGTGTGGATGGACCATAGAGTATGCAGAAGAAAGTAATATGTAATAAAGCGGGAAAAGTAAACTGTTCAGCTTCAGTTCTGGTCCCTGAGGGAATGGTTGTACCATCTGTGACTCTGAAAGTAACAGGTTATTTCTCCTGGTGTTGATCATCTCAGTTTCTTTTTGAATATCAGATGTCCTGGGGGTCAGTTGTCTATGTTTGCAAAAAAAGTCTTATGAGAAACTTGTTCTTCCTGTTCAATTACTATTATTTAGAAATAGTCAGCAAACACTGGAAAAGCCTACTGCTTGTATCACACTTAGTTTTTTGGTAACCTATTCTGTTTCCCCCAAGAATTATTTATTTGCTTGGCTTTCTAAATTCACAGACCCTGTAGTCTGAATGCCCATGACGTTGTCATCAGGGAACCATCTAGCCCCCTCCCTTCAAAATCTGAATCCCCAGTAAGTCGGAAAGATGTTTTCAAACATTGGGAGGTCTGTTTTGGATCACACCCGAGCTCTATCTTCCCCGAGCCTCTGAAAATGAAGTGAAGCAGTTCTTATGCGGTTACAAGAGCTCCATGATTTACAGTGTTGGACTCACCAGACTGCTCTTGCCTCTGAAAAAGCCCAAGCCCTCAACAGCCGTTTATTTTTAAATTATAAAAAGCAGCTCTATGTACGGTGTACTTGGTTGCTAGAGGGCAGAGAAACATAGGTTTAAAAAAAAAAAAAAAGGGAGAAAAATGCCGTTAATCCCCAGCAGGCTCCTGGGCAGTAGAGCAGTTATGGATGACAAAAGTTAATTAGAAACATGAGCAGTTTAACCGAAAACATTTGTGACAATTGGGAGTGCAGCGTCTCCAGAAGGGTAAGTTCTCAAAGACAAACATTAATGGAGAAAGTGGCTGCTGCTAGGTAAGTAATCTAATTGCAATCTTTTTTTTTTTCTTCAGACTTTCTCTTTAGTTGATCAACTGTCTTTGTAGAACTAAGAAGATTGGGTTTGGGGGTACCGGGGTAAGGGTATCTATGTTAGAGCTGGGAAAGCAGAGAATTTGGGTCAAGTTAAGATGCTGGCAGTTACTGCCACCAACCTTTCTTCCAGCTGGATTCACTTAGAAGATAGAGATGTATCATTTAAGTTTGCTGCATACGAAGACTGTAATTTTATTTTTTTTTTAAACCGGTTAGCCTCTGTCTGTAATTGAAATCCACATTTGAAAACATACTCATGTGAGTAAACTCCGGCTCAGATTTAAAAATATTTTGTGGCTTTAATGAAGAATTTTTTTTTTTTTTTTTGGATGGGAACGGTGCTTCCTGAGAGCTAAGGGGAAGCCTTCACTTTGGGGATAAAGCAATGTTCTCATGTTCGCGGGCTCGTGACAGAGACATGTGGACATGTCCGGTTCTTACCTAGCATGTCGAAAGCAATTCAGTTTGATCTCAACAATCGTCCGCAAGTGTCAGCAGAGTCAAAGGAGTGTAGGCTTTAGCTCTTTGCAAACTTCTTTTCCTCTACTAAAAACGGATCTACGAATACTTTGTCATTTCAGTTTTTGGACTGACACTAATAAAGATCATTATTTTTTGGCTAGAATTGTGATTTCCTTTCTATAGAGAATTCTCTTTACCGAGGCAGGTCAATACCTACTCTTAGACAGTTACCTGGAGGACCAAGAGATTAGATAAGATATTAACCTAAAAAGGGAAGAAAAGTATGGGAAGGTTTGAGCTATTTGTATGACTTGATATTCAAAAATATTATGTAGTCCACTTTATAACATTTTTTCAATGTAGATTTACCTTCTTAATTGTGCTCTTTGGGAGAGGGAAGTCCTTATTGAATGTAGAGTGGGTCCAGACTACTGATTTCATCAATGTAAAAAAAAACTCTTGTAGAGAAACTGCAGAAATGCCTCAGAACAATTCTTAGAGTTGTTTAGAGCCTTAGAAAGACTCCAAAAACCTTAGAACTCTTAACTTAGAGACTTGGAAAGTTGCCTGGGGCACTTAAAGGTTAAAAGGTTCGCCTTTGGTCATCCAGCCATAGATGGACAAAACACTATTGTTTATTAGTATGTAGGAGGCAGGACTTGAACACAGGTCTTCCTTGACACCAAGACCAATTCTCTAATCCAGTATGCTACATTTTTTCGAAGTTGTGCTTTATGATGGGCCCTACTATCCAAAGCAGTGTGCATTCTTTGAACATGTGTCAAAAAGTGGTTCAGGATGTGACCTGGAACAAATTATATAAGGGGGTGTGGTGGGGGGAATTTAGTTTTGGATTTAAAACTTAACTATAGGTAATATATAAAGTAGATAATTCAGATGTAACCTTGTTCTAACCTTAAAATTTTGTTGTATAATTCTTCAGTTCCAAAAGATCTGTGATTATGTCAATCAATTAAGCATTTATCAAACATCTATTATGTGCCAAGGACTGTCCTAGATACCAAGAATACAAATATAAAGAATTAAGTCATCATTACTGGCAAGGAGCCTGTGGAGACAGCAGATCCATTCATCAGCATGTACAGAATAATTACTGAGAAAAGGAATATAGATAAATATCAATGAGCTAAATAAAAAGTATTTGGAGAGGGAAGCTACAAAACTTGGTGGATAAAAAAAGTATTTACATAGAAGATAGTGTTTGAGCTCGTTCCTCAAGGAAGAAAAGGATTCCATTAGTTGAAGGTGAGGCAGGAGTGCATTTCAGAATAGGGGACAGGCAGAATGAAGTCACGGGGGGTACTGCCTCCATCGATGCACATTTCAACTTCTCCACACTGAAGAGGGCAGTTTTGTGAGTTGCCGTGATCAGATCTATTTATCACCTGGTGGCCAGCCCTCATTGAACTTGGACTGGTTTTCAGATGGTTGGTACCCTGGCCCCGTAATTGAAGCTGTCCTCGTTTGCTCAGGTTGGACAGAGTTTGTGCCCCATCGGCTCAACTTTTGAGTCCCTGGGTTCATTTCTATGCCATAATGAGGAATAGGAAAAAGAATATTTTTTGGATGGTGATGTTTCATATTATGTAGCTGCTTTGTTGTTTATCTTAGAGCAAAGAAGGATTTATAATTGTGCTTATGTTTTCCTCCAGAGCCATCAGAAAGCCCCACCTCCTTACTCCCAGGGATGAATGAAAATGCACCTGCCTCATTTCAGAGCAGTAGCAGTCCCACTTCCGTTCACTGCAACAACTCTTCAGCCATCCCCCAGCCAGGCTCAGCTGCCAAACCCTGGCGAAGCAAATCCCTTAGTGCTAAGCACACCGCCACTTCTTCCATGCTCTCTGTCAAACAGCCAGTGCCAGAGACACCCAGACCCCCTCCAGAAAACATCAAGCCAGCACCCAACAACCAGAAATCGATGCTAGAAAAGTTGAAGCTCTTCAATAGCAAAGGGGCAGCCAAGACAGGAGAGGGTCCAGGCTCTCGAGACACCAGCTGTGAGAGGTTGGAGATGCTTCCTAGCTTTGAGGAGAGTGAGGAGATTGAGGCTGCCAGTCGAAATGTCCCCGCTACCGGTCCAGCATCCAACAGCCCCAAAATCGCTCTCAAAGGGATTGCACAGAGGACATTCAGTAGGGCTCTGACCAATAAGAAGAGTTCCCCCAAGAGCAATGAGAAAGAAAAGGAGAAGCAACAACGGGAGAAGGAAAAGGAGAAGAGCAAGGATACTATCAAGAGAACATCTGTCACGGAGAAGCCAGAAATAAAAGAGGAGCCAAAAGAAGAACAAACAGGAACCACTACCACAGAGATGCCAAAAAAGTCATCAAAGATCGCAAGCTTTATACCCAAAGGAGGAAAGCTCAATAGTGCCAAGAAGGAGGTGCCCCCAACCTCCTCCTCGCACAGCGGAATACCAAAACCAGGGATGAAAACCACACCTGGGAAATCCCCAAGTGCCCCACTACCTTCAAAGGAAGGGGAGAGAAGCCGTAGCGGGAAGCCTAGCTCAGGGCTGTCTCATCAGAAGACTCCACTGGACAGTAGGCGCTCCAGTTCCTCCTCTAGCTTAGCCTCCTCTGAAGGAAAAGGGCTCGGAGGAATGGTGACCTTGAATAGCAGCCAGACTGTCAGTGGGCCAACCGGTACCACCCAGACCACAGGAAGCAATACTGTCAGTGTTCAGCTACCTCAGCCCCAACAGCAATACAACCATCCCAACACTGCAACAGTAGCTCCTTTCATGTACAGGTAGGAGGTCATTCCTTTCGGACTTCTTCATTGTTGAGCTGAGGGCATTGGGTAGTTCCTTAAGGAGGAACTTGTGTGTTAGCTTCTTCTACATACCATCACAGCACACCTGGAGTGATCACTCCATAACTATTGGTTGGAACAAAAACAACTTTTTTGACCTCTAAATCTTATGCCTTCTCATTCCATGTATTATAACTTTTAAATCTTCATAGTCGATTGCCACAACCAATCAGCAGGTACTCCATGAGTATCTACAGTGTGTCCAGAAATGGTTAGGAAGCTATGAAGGACACCAATAAAGAAAAAGCAGTGGGGGAGCCAGGTGGCTCACTGGACAGAGAACTAAACCCGGAGATGGGATATCCTGGGTTCAAATTTGGCCTCGAACACTTCCTAGTTGTGTGACCCTGGGCAAGTGACTTAATCCCGATTGCCTAGTACTTCCCATGCTTCTGCCTTGGAACTGATTCTTAATGTCAGTTCTAAGACAGAAGATAAGGGTTTTTTTTAAAAAGAAATTTTTAAAAAGCAGTTTTCTGCTTACAATTTAAGAATACCTCAAGTCACCAACTTATATCAATTGAATATATATGATACATATATGTACACATACATGTATGTACTTATACACACAGAAAACAATGTGTGTATACATTAACAAACGTGTATGAGTATATACTGTATAGGTAAGTGTAATATATGCATTACATATACACACAAGTATATAATTCATAAGTGTATATATGTATAGGCACACAGTATATGTGTGTACATAATGTATAGGCACACAGTATATGTGTGTACATAATGTATAGGCACACAGTATATGTGTGTACATAATGTATAGGCACACAATATATGCATGTGATGTATGTGTCTATACATACATATGAGAAACATATACATGTGTGTGCAGACACGTGCATATCTGATCCAAAAAAGCAAACATATATGGCGAGAGGAAATGTTTTATTTCAAAGTCAATCACTGTTTCCAATTATTTGACCTTAAAGTTCATTGGCGCAGATATTAGAAAGAAAATATTTATTATCAAATCAATTTCATTGTAAATTAATAGAGTTGGTCCCTCTTTTGTAGAAACAGTATTAATACCAGAAAGAGAACAATCCAGTGGGCAAGAGCAAGATAGTGTAGAAGAGTCTAAAAAAGTGTAGAAGAGTCTAAAAGTTTCTTGCTAGATTCCAAACCCTTCAAGGGCAGGAAATATGTCAGAGGCACCTTTGTCTCTCTCTGTATCAGTAGGGTTCTAGGTATGATTTAAACACTTCGAATGAATGGATTGTTAAGAGAGGTTCTGAGAAAGCTCAGTATACTCTGAGCTTACACATTGGGGGAAGGATATGAATCATACAAGAGGTCATTTGTTTCAGATCACATTGAAGAAAGCACTAGAGGTGTGTTTGCAAATGAATAGAATTTAGCTCTAGAACATTAGAGGAGTTGTAGTGAGTGCCTCTAGGTGGCACCATATTGCAGTACAAACACCCAGAGTCACAAAGGCTCATCTTCCCGAGTTCAAATGTGACCTCAGACATGGCTACATGATCCCGGGCAAGTTACTTCACCCTTTTTGCCTTAGTTTCCTCATCTGTAAAATGAGCTGGTGAAGGAAATGGCAAAAAACTCCAGTCTTTGTCAAGATGGGGTCTCAGAGTGTCAGATTCAACTGCAAGCGACTCAACAACTACAGCAAGTACCTTTGAAATTAGTACATGACTCCCCCCCATGTCCCCCATAAAGTCCAATCTAAGAAGCATTTGTTAAATATCTACTATGTATTAGCTACAGTCAGTCAGTAAACATTTACGAATTGCCTTCTATGTGTCAGACATTATACTAAATTTCAAGAAACACAAAATTTAAAAAAAAAAAAAAACTTTTTTTTTTTAAATTTCTGATCTCAGGAAACTGCCATTCTTCCCCTGAGCATACAGCATGTAACAACACACACATGCTCACGTTTAAACATTGGTCTTCAGGTTGCTATGTTACTGAACAAAGAATTCCTAGTCTTTTTTTATTTTTTTTAACTTCTTCCCTTTGAATTCCTCTAAGTTTGTAAGAGTTTCACCTGACTGGCAATGGGAAAGAATGACTGTGGCTTAGGATTCTCATAGGAAAAACAAACAAACAAGACAGCTTTGTCAATTGACTAAGGGAGGGAAATGGTTGGACCTTTTGTCATTGCTTTTTTCCTTCTTCTTCTCCTTTGCTGTCCCTCTTCTCCTTCCACAAATGACAAGACTAACCTTATTAGACAATGAGATTGTCATCTCTTTATTAATTCAAGTAATATGTTCAGCAAGCAAGACAGAAAAGAATACAAATGCTTAGATAATGACTCACTGCTGATCTACAGACAGTGTTTGAATACCAATATTCTGTGAAGCATGAAGGCAGCTGCCTTGCCACTCATAAAAATATTATAACTAATAACATATTGACAGTGTTGAAGGAATACATTTATATGTAAGTATTCAGCCTACAAACCACAAATTTCTGTTTTTCCAAGTGGCAACATTTAAAAAGAAACCATTACAAGTTAGACAGAGACCCCATTTATTTTTCTAAAACTTGTTTTAACTGTGACTCTTCTAAAAGTTCCAAAACGATGATTGTATATTTGTAAATATGTAATTAATTTCAAACTGAAAAAGAGGAAAATCATCTAAGATCTGATGAATAACAATGAAGGGAAATGAAGAAACTTCCAATCCAATCAATCAACAGATATTTATTAAGAGCCCACTACATGCCAGGCACTGTTGCAGGCACTGGGGTTACAAAGACAAAAGCAAAATCCTGTGCCCTGAAAGGGCTTGCAATTGTATCTCCCACCTTATCCTTTCTTTTTCAATTTGCCTCTCAGGTTACCTTCTTTGTTCCTTATATTGGCTTCTCGGAGGGAGACAATCACTCACTTATAGGAGCCGGTGTGCTCCGTAGCACCTAGCGTGACCTTTGTGCAATTACTGTCCTTTGAAGTTAAATCTGGAGAGAACCAAAAGTGCTCAAGAATTAATGTATGATCACATCCAGCACTCTCGGGCCAATGGTGATAGGAAAGTCAGCCAAAATTAGTCAGACATTAGCATCAGAGAATATCTTTAAAGATCCCATTTCCGTTTTCGTATTCTGAAATTTCATATCCAATTTCAGTATTGCCCACACTCGGGCTGAATCCTTTCTTCCTAAATAATGCATCCGATGGAAATAGCACAAATTGACATAGGTAAGATGCAACTTAACAAGATTTTACTTTGCATAAAATCAGCACACACACACACTCCCATGCGTGTCTTTGTGTATAGGCTGTTCCTAAATGAAGAGTGCATAGGGTGTCGTGTGAATGTACATGTGTTTATACATATAGCATGAAAAATTGTTTAGTTTCTTGAAGGGCACAGAGCTGCCCCTTATGATTCATCGCGAAGAGGAGAAAATTTTGAAAGTAGTTATTTGGAGAGAATATTGATTTCAGTCAAGTGCTGAGATAATAATCAATGGCCCCTTTTATGTCAAAAATTGGGAACCCTGATTCAGACCTGGATGGCAAACACACCTGCGCTGAAAGCCTTCTTGATTTGTTTTCAAATTACCCTTTTAGTGAGATGTCATGTGGGCTGACAAATTTAAGGTGTCTGTAAATGGAGTTGCCTCTTTCCCACGTCTATGATTGACTTCCTTGGCAAAGCTGATCCCTTCTAAGTTGGTATCTGGTGTTGAGCATCTCATGTCTGGCAGAGCTGATTACCTTGTTCAAAATTCAAAGAAGCATTTCAGTGCCTCATATGAGGGATTGCAGGCCTTCCATTTGGACTATGAATATTTAATCTTTTACAGTTCAGTGGCTGTTTCCGTTTCTAGGACATTGCTCAACATGGGACTAATGAATTATGTAAAGTCAGTCTGCTGGTCTCTCTATTCAAATGTACGCTGAAATGGTAACAGAGTCAGCTGGGCAGGTGTTGTAGGTGTGATACTAGGGGGATGCGCCTGCCTCTGTCTCTATTGATGAATGTGTCTGGTTTGATTTTTGTGTCAAAGGTCACAGACAGACAATGAAGGGAATGTCACCACAGAGCCCAGCACAGCAGGAGTGAACATGGAGCCAGTGCTGTACACCAAGAGTGGACAATCGGGTCTAGAAGAGCTCTCTGGTAAGTCTTTAGGAGTTTGGGAAATTCTGAGTATGCTGGTGATGAGCCATGAAATAAAGCTCCCAATAGTAGGAGAAAGGACAAAGGACGTGACTTTTTTTTTTTTTTTTTTGGAGTGTCATGAGGCATATCTGGACATGTACTATTTAGATATATTTTCCTTCAGTGCCCAAACCTCTTTTTTTCCATCTTTTCCCTTTTTTCCCTTCCTTTCTTCCTTCTTTTTTTCTTGCTCTTCCTCTACCTTTCCTGTCTTGTCTTTTCCTTCCCTTCTTCTGCTTCCTTTTCTTTGTTTTCTTATTTTACTTGCTTTCTTTGTTCTTGCTTTCCTGCTTTATTTTGACATTCTTCCCTTTCTTCCATACTTTCTTTTCCTTTATTTTTTCTTCCTTGCCTCCCTATTCTTACTTCTTTTCTTTCATTTCTTCCATCCCAATTCCTTTTTCCTTTTCCTTCCCTTCTTCTCATCCTTCTCTCTCAGTTTTAACCGTTTCTTTTTTCTTTCCCTCTAGTCTTCCTTTCTTTTTCTTCTTTCTTCTTTCTTTTCTCTTTCCTCCATCATTTTCTTCCTCTTCCCTTTATTTTCTTTTTTCTTCCTTTATATTCTCTCCCTCCATCTTTCCTTTTGCCTATCAGCCTCCTTTCCTTTTCTTCTTCTTTCTCATCTTTCCCTACTTTTCTCCTGTCCTCTTTCCTTCCCTCCTTTCTTTCTTCTTTTATTTCCTTCTTCCTTCACTTCTTCCATTATTCCTTCCCTCTCTCCTTTTCCTTCTCTTCCAACTTTTTAGTTGCATGCCTGCTTTCTCCCCTCTTTGCCATAATGTTTAATTATGCTTCACATTTTGTTGAAAGCTAATACCATCACATTTAATTTGCCATCTGTTGTCCTGAAACTAGCATATACATTTCCTAGTTATTGATTTTGGGGGGAAAATAATTTCAGCAAGGATTAGGAAACTTGATGTCTCTTATCATTGCATTTCCATAGGAAGACTTTAAATGAAATATTAGAGTTTAGGAGGTCTTAAATATTAGACTCTGTGGCCCCATCAATTTGAAGGGTAATTCATCTTTATATATCCATAGTTCATATTACTATAGCCTTCTTTGAATGATTAAAGAGTAGCAGAAAGATCTCCGTGTTCTCAAAGTCTTTATATTATAAGGAATTTGTTTATATTTCATTTTCTATTTCAGGGGGAAAATTTCTAAATCAGATTCACTATTAGTTAATTTCCCATCACTCCACCATTAACTTTTGCTCAAAGCACTATTCCTTTAGACATGTGTCTAAGAAACTGAAAGATGGACCACCTGTTAGGGAATGTGAGTGTAATTGTTCTCATTTCTCACCACTTCCAAAACTTAGTTCAAAATTGAGTTAATATTTATATTATATTTATTAGACCTAATTTCCATAATAGCATTATTTTTTTTTTAATTTTAAACCCTTAACTTCTGTGTATTGATTTATAGGTGGAAGATTGGTAAGGGTAGGCAATGGGGGTCAAGTGACTTGCCCAGGGTCACACAGCTGGGAAGTGTCTGAGGTCACATTTGAACCTAGGACCTCCTGTCTCTAGGCCTGGCTCTCAATCCACTGAGCTACCCAGCTGCCCCCTGTTATTTAGTTTTATTCATTTTGATTCATTTAATTCAACAAACAGTTGACAGCTGGAGAGGACACCGTTCTAAGAGCTGACAATATAAAGTCAAAACCAAAACAATTTGTACCCTCAAGGAACTTAATTCAACTGGGTTAGTGAGGAGGAGGAGTAAAATAATACATAGAGACAATTATATGCAAGATACAGCATGTCGCAAAAAAGTCTTGGTATAGTTATAAGCTTTAATAGCTTGAACTAGAATAGAAATGGGTGAAATTTAAACTTGGCTTTGACAGCTTAAAACTGTACTGAGGTTTTTGGGACACCCTGTATACTCAAAATAATTTTCAGGGAGGGAGGAGAAAATACTAATAACTGGATAGATCAGGGAAGGCCTTCCATAGAAGATGACATTTGAGGTGGAGCTAGATGAAACAGTAGATAGCAAGCCAGGCCTGGAATCAGGAGGTCTTGGGTTCAAATCTAGCCTTAGATAAGTTCCTTGCTCTGTGACTGTGGGCAAGTCACATAACCCCGTTTGCTTAGCCCTTGCCCTTCTCTCTTAAAGAAGTTAAATAAGTTACTAAGAAAAGAGGTAATTGTTTGTTTGTTTGTTTGTTTTTAATTTTAAAAGAAAGTGTCATTTGAACTAAGCCCAGAAGGGAACTAGGAATTATTAGGTTTATGAGTGTTTTATTTAGAGGATTGTGAGAAAGCTTAATATTGCTCCCTATTGTTACTGGTTTAGTATGATGATTTCATAGCTATGTTTCTTTTGGGGGTAAATAATCCATTTTCTAGTGTAATATAAACTCCATGTTTCCAAAGTCTATACATACTCTTCTTTACTTGGGTTTACACATACATACATGTAAACATGGGTATGTATATAAAAATATTTAGTGTATATATGGTATATATCTAATGTGTACATGCATATGGGAATGTATATATACATATATACATACATGTATACATAGGGTAGAGCAATTCATTTAGGTCTCCCTAACATATTCTGTCAATTTATCTTCTATGGACCCATCAATAAGATGATACCATTACTACAAAGCCAAAAAAAAAAGGAACTCTCTTGCCCATGGAGGGATGTAGAAACCATGTCAAGCATTAAAAGTCTTACCAAAATCAATCATTGAAAAGCCAAGCTAAGGGCCAAATGTACTCCAAATAAATGTTTCTTAGAAATTAATTACTACTGGGGGCAGCTGGGTAGCTCAGTGGATTGAGAGCCAGGCCTAGAGACGGCAGGTCCTGGGTTCAAATCAGGCATTAGACACTTCCCAGCTGTGTGACCCTGGGCAAGTCACTTGACCCCCATTGCCCACCCTTAACTCTCTTCTACCAAGGAGCCAATACACAGAAGTTAAGGGCTAAAAAAAAAAATAATTAATTACTACTTAATATCAATCATTTGGCAAGCAATTTACTAAGTACCTGCTATGTATGAAGTCCTATGCCATGTACTAAGAACACAAAGACTAGGGACCACTTTATACCCATATAATTATGAAGAAAATAAATGCAAAGTTATTTTGGTGGATGATAATTAATAGCTAAGAGAATAAGGAGAGAGACTTCATGTAGGAAGGTAGCAAGGAATTCTCAGACATGGAAGGCAGAAGGTATGTTCCGAGCATGAGGGACAGACAGCCTTTAGAAGACAAAAGGAAGAGAAAAAGTCCAATTTGGTCAAACAGTATAGTACACAAAAGGGAATAAATATAATAATAATAATAAGTCAAAAAATGTAGGTTGAAGCCAAATTAGAAAGAGCTTTAAAAGTCAAATACAGGACTCTGAAATTGTTCCTAGTGGTAGTAGGGAGCCACTGGAGTTTATTGGGCTGAGGAGTGACAAGATCACCCTTCTACTACTTGTCTGTACAAGAACTTCCAAACAAAATGAAATTTCAAAACAACACAAGTTCCCTCGGTTGGCTTCAGAAGGCCATCCCTATAGGAATGAAGTAATGTTGCTTACTTATCAGGAGGTCGTGAGAATGGGGACAGGAAAATCCATCCTCTTTCAAATGAAGATATAGAAATAATGAAGATAAATATCCTGTAAAATGTATTATCAAGGCACTGAATGGTACAATCAAATTGACTTCAATTTATAAATAGTATTTTTTCTTGAGAACATAAATTAATGCCATGTGTGTTCAGAGGTTGATAACTGAAAGCGTTTCATTAATTATAGTGTCGCTGTCTTTGGTTATGTAAATGCATGATTTCCTGCAGGTACTTATAATTTGTAGATCAGTCCAATGAAAATCATATTTTAGAATTATAAAAGAATAATAACACCAAAAATTATAATACTAGTAAGTGCAGTTTTTATAGCAGTTTAAGATTTAAAGAGTACTTTATAAGCATTTTCTCATTTGGACTGCACAATAGCTTTATTTGGTAACTTCAGATATCATTGGCCCCATTTTATAGACAAAGAAACTGAGGCCCAAAGACATGTCTTGCACAATTATCCAGTATCAGAGTAAACTTTAATGGTTCACGTAATATACATCATTTGGCTACTGAGTTATATTTACAAGGCTATGGGGAAACCTCTCGATTACATTCAATATTTATTACAGCAAAGTAGTGGTAGTAAGTCTTGGATATACAAAAATTAATAAAAGCTGATCACTGCCTGCCTTCAGGATGTTTCTGACTTAATGAGGGAATGAGATTTCAGCAATGGATAAGAGATACTTAATTAACAATTGTTGAATGAATGAGTGGATAATATGAAATAGCCCATTGAAAGCACTTGTTGTGTACAAAGGACCATTGGAGTCTCCAGGAGGAAGAGATCACTGGCTTGGGGCCAGCATTGCTGCCCAGAGTGACCTCTTAGGTGAAGCAAGAAAATGGGTAATTTAATCATTGGAAAGACATTGAAGCCCTGCAGCAGTGGCAACCACTAGACTTGGAAACATTGTCAAAAGAAAAGAAAAACTTAAAATGTAGCTCCTTAGCTAAGGAATTCTGTTAGATTTGGATGCTGTGATGACCAGAGAAAGGAAATAGACACTCTTTGGAGACAATTTATCAGTCAGTCAGCAACTATCCTTTGTCACAAGATTGGACACATCCTCTTCCCTTAAGGAGCTTACAATCGAACAGCTTACAAAATATCCAGCTAATAATTTTATGTACATACAAATAAAAATCATCATGTTAATGATCACAAGTTTACTTTTGTCAGCAGGAATATCCATCCTTTCATCTATTTATTCATACAAGCATTTGTGAAGTATTGCCGACGTGCCAGACACGGAGATAGGTGCAGGAGATAGAAAGACAGAAACCAGATAATCTCTGCCTCCCAGGAACTCAGAATAAATCTAATTAAGGGATTATGGTTTTTTCCTCCCTGGTTTATCATCATAACAAATGTTCAGTGCATATCTTGGAACTGCCCAGAATCATCAGGAATACTTTGGCAGCCTTGCAAAGATAAAATGTGGCTGAATTGGCAATAAAATAAATGTAATTAATGGTATGAGAAGATGAAAACTATATTCTTTTAAGGTGATTTGGTGCTTAATTTAGAACTCCATCTTTATCTTAACAGAATGCATTTTTTAAATTAATATTTCCATATTGGAATCCGTACTGCAAATCAGTTCCAAGGCAGAAGAGTAGTAAGAGCTAGGCAACCAGGATTAAGTGACTTGCCCAGGGCCACGTAGCTAGGAAGTGTTTGAGGTCAGATTTGAAGCCAGGACCTCTCATCTCCAGCCCTGACCCTAAATCCACTGAGCCACCTAGCTGCCCCCATTTATTTTAAAGTATAAGTTAGAAAATGTAACAGCCCATTTTTACTATTTGAGGAAAGTCCCTTCCAAAAATTCCTACTGTCAAGAACAAAAAACTAATAAATACTTGGGTTAATTAGTCTTTGAAATGCAATATTTATTTCAAATGTAGAATTAAAATATTATCTAGTATTTCCAGAGAGGAAACTGTCAGGTAGTGGACAGAGAGACCAAACCTTGGAACCAAGAAGGCCTGAATTCAAAATTCTCGTCTCTCAAATGTTGGTTGTATAACCCTGGACAAGTCACTTAAAACTCTGATTGCTAGGGGCAGCTGGGTAGCTCAGTGGAGTGAGAGTCAGGCCTAGAGACGGGAGGTCCTAGGTTCAAATCTGGCCTCAGACACTTCCCAGCTGTGTGACCCTGGGCAAGTCACTTGACCCCCATTGCCCACCTTTACCACTCTTCCACCTAGGAGCCAATACACAGAAGTTAAGGGTTTAAAAAAAAGAACAAAACTCTGATTGCTCTATGCCACCATCTGACTATCAATTGCACAATCCCTACCCTCTATAGGATTTCTAGTATACCTTGCCCTTAAATTTGTTTTTTATTCTTTAAAATGATATTTAATCTACTACTCTGTCTTCAGACAAGACTGAGCCTGCAGCCAAGACAAATGTTATCTTGTCCTGCCTGAGAACAAAAATTCCATAACCTTCCTAATAGTGTGTTCTAGTAGTTAAGCATGTGGTCTGTGAGAAAGTTCTTACTTTATATCCAATGTAAATTCCACTCGTTACAATGGAAACTCATTTCTTCTGGCTCACTCATGTGGAAATAGAAAACTGCATATATTCATGTAGTGATTCCTTTGTCATTTTAGTGCCAGCCTAAATAAGCCCGTACTTCTCTTATCTGTCATTAATAGGTTACTTTTTGATTCTTCGAAAGTAGTTTTTATTATTCTCTTTTTTCTTTCTATCTCTTCTTACAATGGGAGGGCCCCAAATAGGACATTGAACTCCAAATGGGACCCTCCCCCCCCCCCGGTGCTGATTTCAGAGAGCAGATGGCTTCCTTGATTCATTTTTGCTTTCTATTCCTCTGTTAAAAATATTTCTCATATGTAGAATGCTTTAAGAGTTATCCTTGTTTTTCATTTGAAGAAACTGAGGCAAATTGACTTGCCCTAAGTCATAAAGCTAGTTAAGTATTGGAGGTAGGATTTGAATGCAGATGTTTTGACTTCAAATCTTCTTTTTTTTATTTTACCACCTTACCTGAAATATATCTGATTATATTTTTTAACTTTCTACAAGTATGTTTCCTAAAGGGAAAAAAAAACAAAACTATTCAAATGAATGGGAAAATCATTCTAAATTTAAGTGAGTCTGTTTTTTATTACCTCCAGGTTTAGGGTTTTATCACATACCTTACTCAGTACTAGAACCTACTAAAATTGGGAAATACAAGCTAATCACAAGCCTGTGTCTTAAAAATGATGAAAATGATCAGTCTTAAGAAAGAAATGAAGCCTCCATCAAAGCACTTGTTTGATATTGATATAAATGGATTTTTTAGTTCATTTTTGTATTAAAAGTTTGTAAGGCATGAGCAAAAACAACTAATATCCACTGGAAGAAGTATACTTTTTAGTACTAAAAATGCATTACTTTGTTCTTTAACTTTCCCCTGACAGTAGTGGAAAGTTATACATGTGAAAAAATGGAGCATAGGTCTTTAATCATAAGTGGACTACCTGGGTAGAAAAATATATGCCACATTAATCTGTTCCATTAATATAAGTAAGCTAGGTGGTACAGGGAATATAATGCTGGGCATGAAATCAGGAAAACCAGAATTCATATTCTACCTCAGACATTTCCTTAGCTATGTGATACTAGGCAAGTCACTTACCCCCATTGACCTCAGTTTCCTCATCTGTAAAGTGAGCTGGAAAAAGAAATGGCAAACTACTCCAGGATTGTTGCTGAGAAAATTCCAAATGGGATCGTGAAGAATGAGAAAAGACTGAAACAACTGAACAACAAAAACAAAAACAAAACAAAACAAAACAAAACCCATGACTATAGTAAGGATCAAATGAGATAATATTTGTGAAGTACTTTGCAAACCTTAAAGTTCTATGTCCGTGTTGGCAAAGATGGGGCACATGTGCCCCAGCATGCCGGAGGGGACTGCTCCATTCCCCCTCTCGACAGTGCCTGAGGACTTTTTTCACATGCCCTTTGTCCAACAGCCCACTGTGAGCATTTCTTCCATCCACTGTCTGAGGTAATGAGGGGGGCTTACAGGCAGCTTGAAGGTGAAGTTTGGGTACACAATCTCCAAAAGGTTTGCCAACACCGTTCTATGTAAATGTTAGTTATCTTCATCACCCTTACCTTATCCACCATTCCATAGAGACCTTTTATAGGGTAGAGAATACTGCTTTGTGGTGACTCTACTCTTCCTAAAATCTTTTTCTAGGAGAAGATCCTGAGACCCGACGACTACGAACTGTGAAGAACATTGCTGACTTGAGACAAAACTTGGAAGAGACCATGTCCAGTTTACGAGGAACTCAGGTTACACACAGGTAACCATCAGCATGAATAATGTCTGTCAAACCAGTGTATAATTCCACATGTCTAACACTCCATGCCTGGATGTACCACCAGTCATATGATTAGTGTTGATAATGGAGGAAATGAAATTGATTTGAAAACATACTGGAATTCAAAAAGAATAACATAGAATATGAAAGAGAGAGTTTTGGAGAAAATATTTGCATGTGGACAAGATTTTTCAAAATGAGCTTTAGAAAAAAAGCTAAATAAATAAATATAAAAATTTATATGAAAAAGCACTAAATAATATAAAAGCCATATAACGTAGTAAATAAAGTAGCTGTCGAAATTTGATTCAATTTACATTTTACAAAAAAACTCTACTTGTGTACTTAGGTGAACTGTATTTAATTTACTTGGTTATGTACATGCTTTTAATTCTTACATAAATACTTGGAATATTTTCTATCATGCCCATGCCTACATATATAAAAAAGGGTAGTACTTTTTGAATCCTTGATGATATTTTAAACGTGCTTAAAATGTATGTCTGGATTCTACTTGAACACTTATCGGGTTACTTTTAAGTCTATTTAATCAATCGATTTTAAAAGTTGGGCAAGAAGTTTAAGGGGAATGTTCATTGATAGCTCTACTGAATTATTCTGACAGATTGATATTGTGTAGTTTGCCATTGTTAGCCAAGGCTAAGCCTGAGTTTCCCCTGTTGAACTCCCTGTGAGTCTATTTTGATTTTCTAGTTTCAACTAATATGATAACTCATTATGACTAATAAATATATCCATGAGGCCCCCAAACCTCCCCACTTTTTATAGTTCTAATTCAATCAAGAGAGTCCTTATGTCTTGGCCATGCTTTGAAGAATATATGGACCAGAATCTGCTAATGCAAAAAAAAAATGCTCAATATATTTCAGAAAGTTTATTTTCCTCAGATCTATAGTCCCATGATACTGCCATAAGAAAATGTGGATTGTATTTATGTCAGGATACATATCTTAGGAGCCTTTGGGAGCAAATAAAGGTCTTTCTTGAATCCCAAAATTCACTTGCTTTCTGAGCAGTTTCTGAGCTATGTAATTAAATTTCTTATTGTACTTCAACACACATATTTTTCATACCTTTTATCTCTTTGATTCTTATGAAGAATCAGTCATAGTTGGAAAACAAGGCTTTGAAAATGGACTTGATTAATTACATTATCAAATAGATTGTAGCCTACAAGAGTCATAGCTAGAAAGACTAGAGTGATGGGTAGAAACACTGCAAAGTGTATAGTCAGTCAATAAGCATTTATTAAGCACCTACTATATTTTAGGCACTATGCTAAACACTGAGGATTCAAAGGGAAGAAAGAGATAGTTTCTGCCATCTAGGAGTTTATGATCTGATGGGGGAAACAACAAGGAAACGAATATATTTGAATGGGGAATCTTACCTTGACAAAAGGAAGGCTATAAACTAGTAATCTAAAATGAAAAGGTAAATGGGAACCCCTCAAGTCCTATTTTCATCATTTCTTTCCATTTGTTTTCCTATAACATTTAACTGGTTAGCATGCTCAAGGAAGACTTGGATGGGTTGCTATCTGCAAAAGGGAAGGGATTACCTACTTTGACGAGATTATTATTCCATTGAATTGCATAAATGAACAAAACGCCTACATGCTAGTTTAGGAGGTTGCTAAAATATTACTGACATGGTTCCTTTCATCAAAAATGGAATATTTTAAGATACTGACTTCTTTAATGACATTCATTAGTTTTGATGTCTTGTAACTCATTCTAAAAATCAATTTGCCCAAGCATAGGACTTTTAAAGCAATTAGATATATATTCTTTTTCCTTTTTTTATGGTATAAGAAAAACCCAAATTAGGAATCTCCAATCTACCAATTCAGATGAGCATTTTCCTGGCAACTTTGACTCTAAGAAAGTTGCCTAGAGCACTGAGGTTAAAGACTTGCCCAATTTCTCTGGCCTTGAGCCCAGATTTTTGTGTCATCAAAGTTAAATCTCAATCCACTATGTCATGTTGCCTCATTTTTAGAAAATTCAATTCCACAAGCTTTCCTTCATTGCCTACCATCTGCCAGTCATCAGGATAGGCTCTTGAGATACCAAAGACAAAAATGAAACAGCCACTACTCTGAAATATTTTAATAACCCTAAAGCTATTACAATCATAACACGGAGAATTTTTTTTCCAGCACATTGGAAACCACATTTGACACCAATGTCACCACTGAAATAAGTGGGCGTAGCATCCTCAGTTTGACAGGAAGACCTACTCCTTTGTCTTGGAGAATTGGACAGTCTAGCCCTCGGCTTCAAGCAGGTGATGCACCCTCGATGGGCAATGGGTACCCACCAAGAGCCAATGCAAGCCGTTTCATCAACACTGAGTCAGGTCGTTACATGTACTCGGCCCCCCTGAGAAGGCAGCTAGCATCCAGGGGCAGCAATGTTTGCCACGTGGACATCTCAGATAAGGGGGGAGATGAAATAGACCTGGAAAGCATCAGCATGGACGCCACAGGCTACATGAGTGATGGTGATGTTCTAGGCAAGAATATCAGGACCGATGACATTACCAGCGGGTGAGTACACCTTCCATCCTTCAGTTATGACATACACGATAAGTGTAGGTTGATTGTCATTTTGCTTTTCTT
The DNA here is from genome assembly GCF_016433145.1 of Gracilinanus agilis. Lineage (NCBI taxonomy): Eukaryota > Metazoa > Chordata > Mammalia > Didelphimorphia > Didelphidae > Gracilinanus > Gracilinanus agilis. The sequence continues at coordinate 244,286,170 of NC_058135.1, forward strand.
TTTGCAGTCATGTTATCTCAGTTTAGTGACCAGTTACTAGAGTTACAGTTACAAACTTCTAAAGAAGATTTCTAATATTATGCTTTTTAGAACTGAAAACTACCTTTCTAGAATTGAAAACTAGTACATGTGTTTTGAGATTTAGCTATCATCTCTGATAATCTGAAAAGGACCGCTTAGTTGATAAGGAAATAATGGGACACAGGAGACAATCTTGACTGTTGACTCATGGCTGCTTCTCCGAAGTGCCACTGAGTCACAAGTTTATTATATAAGAAATTCAAACTCCCTTTCACCCAAAAGCACAAGGATAGTTTCCCATAGCTACACAGAGCTATATTTTTAACATAGACAATATAACAGGCTTAGAAGCTTCAAGGTGAAGATAAGAACCAGGCTGGACTTTCAGCTATATTTGTTATCACCAAGCCAAGTCTGAGAATACTTTTCTGAGGGGTAAATGCCCCAGCTAACTAAGGTTTCGGCCTTGACTGCATATCTGACCAAAGGGGAAGAATGTTAACCTCTTAAATACTGATTTGCAAGGAACTTAAAGCTTTTCAATAAGGCCACAATACTTTTCAACAAGAAGTCACAAGGATTACAAAAGGGGTCAAAAGAGGAGTCTCAGATTTTTATCTATTCTCTTATTGGCTTCCCACATATTTCCCCCTTTTCTTTAAATTAAAATGATTTTATTACACAGGAAAACTTTTAATAATGAAAAGAGCCATCAATTAGTTATAATCATCAGCTATAGCTGGATATGATAGGATTTACAGATTAAACTGTTTATTTATGGCTCTCTGCACAGGTCAGCATAAAAGACAAATTAAGGAAGAAGTTAAAACACACCCTCAAAAATAGAGTAAGAAAGTGCAGTAAAGGGGAAGGATCATTCTTTTGAGAATCAGAAGACCTTGGTTCTAGATATAATTTTTTTGTGACATCAAATGGGTCACTTATTTGGGTACCAGTGGTCCCATCTAAAAAAATAAAAGGAATGGATCAGATTAAATAATCTTACTTGATTCCTCATCCTCCCAACTTCAGTGATCACCTCCCTCATCTTCGCTCTCACTTTCATTCATATACTAATCATCTCTGATATCTTAAAGTTCAAAATTCCTATCTTGCACATTCATATCTTTCCTCCTTTCTAACTTACCCACCTATGCAATACATGTTCAATGTGATATCTACTTCCTTGTTCCTTTCCCATTCTCCCAATCTGTCTTTTCCCCTCTGACTTCACTTGCTCACAGATCTATTGTTGACCTCATGGTCAACTACTTTTTGGTCAGAACCTTTCTAATTTCCTCACTCTTGCTACTTATGGATTGTTAATGGATTTCATCCACTATAAAAGTGTATATACATACAAAGAGCAGTGTTCTCACTCCTTCTGTACAGTCCTTCTGGTTTTATACTACTAATTATTTTATTATTGCTAATTATACTTTTAGAATTATTAATCTCCTATCTCATTCCCCATATTAGCTCTCCCAAGTCTTTTTCTCTTCCTCTTCCAGGAGGGGTGAAGTAGTTTCCCCAGGGTCATAGAGCTGGTTTGTATCAGAACTGGAACTGGAACACAGGAAGCCTCATTTCTACTCCTGTGTCCATTCCACTGTTCCATGGTTCTTCCTTGATATACTACCCTCCTTTTAAAATTAATAAAAATAGCTAACATTTATAAAATGCTTTAAGATTTGCAAAGCCCTTTACAAATATTATCTCATTTGATCCTAACAACGCTCTGAGGCAGATGTTATTATTGTCCGCATTTTGCAGATGATAAAATAAAGCAGACAAAATTTGTTATTTGCCTAGAATCACTCAGCTAGCAAGTGTATTAATCAGGCTTTGAACTCAAGTCTTCTTGATTTCAGGTCTTGTTCTTTATCCAGTGTACTACCAGCCATCTCATTTGAAGTGATCTCAATAGTTTATTTTATTTTTTTATTTTTTAAATTTTTTTTAAACCCTTAACTTCTGTACATTGGCTCCGAGGTGGAAGAGTGGTAAGGGTGGGCAATGGGGGTCTAGTGACTTGCCCAGGGTCACACAGCTGGGGAAGTGTCTGAGGCTGGACTTGACCCTAGGACCTCCCATCTCTAGGCCTGACTCTCAATCCACTGAGCTACCCAGCTGCCCCTGATCTCAATCATTTAGAAGACAGTTCAAAAAGCTAGTGTCTCAGAATTGAAAATATTTGGTAATGACATAATGAGCAAAGTACTATTAAAAAGCACTATTTATTATGATTTGTCTGGTCTGTTTGCCTTCTGGATAAACTAAAGTTTATTGCATTTCTATTGAGAACTTAGAGCAACTCACTTTGATGTAATGTTAACTATTTCCACAAGGTGGGGATATCAGAATATTCTTATGCTGAATCTTGATTAACATCTAGGAGAAGCTGTGGATTTCTTTACATTATCAGATAAAACCTTGTGTATTTTACATTTCAACCAGGTCTTGGCAAGCTTAAATTTTAGCCAGTAGCCCTTTAATATCAGACCAAGTAGCAGAAATGTAAAAGACATAAAGAACGGCGCTCAGCTATTGAAACTATATATGTCTAGAGCTTTGAGTTGTTAAGTTGCTCATCCTCACACCAACGGAGAAATGTGCATGCCTACATCCTATAAGAAAGTCGTGAATATCTTTTAATAATTGAATTTCCCCTTTTCACCCAAGGAAACTGTCCTTTGCCAAGACGGATAACAGTCCTTTCATGACTTTTTCTCCTATTCAATTCTTATTTGTGTCTTTCTACAAGTACTGCTGCTTCTTTTACTATTCCAAGGCTATTGAACTGTCTACACCCTCTCCTTTATTCTCACTATAAGACTGGCTCATTTCCTTTTCCAGCTACGTATAGCCATAATAATATCTTCTCCGCCCTTCCTTACCTACAAATAGTAGTTGGCATCACACTACAGTCTACCAGATAGCTTTCTTTTGCCAATTAGATGACTCAGATTTTGATTCTTCCATTATCATGGTGTTTCACATCTTATATAGAATCACTGGGAGGGTGTTAACATTAGAGAAATGGACTCTTTGCGCCAAGTAGCAACTGGGGGAATATTGAAACTATTAAACATTTTCCCAAATTCAATCTTGTTTTCTTCCTCCTACTCAGTTCTGCCCATCTTCTCAATATGTGCACCCAGCTGTGCATAGATCACGTATGGATATATGTATGGAAATCTCAACATAGACAAAATGCATGAAACACATTCACATGTTTACGTGAACAGAATTGGTGCATACATTGACTAGATGCACAGAATTTAATAAAATATATAATATAGATATAGAATATATATACACACACATATATATTTATGTCTATATGTCTATTTATAGATAGAAATAGATGGAGACTACTATCAATAATATGGAATTAGGTCTTGATCAATGATATATGTAAAACCCAGTGGAATTGTGCATCGGCTAAGGGGGGTTCGGGGGGTTTGGAGGAGAGGGAAAGAACAGGAAACATGGAACTAGGGGAAAATATTCAAAATAAAAATTTAAAAAAAAATAGATGGAGACTAATGATGGTCTACCCCTCCAGCTATATATTCTATTCCGGTAGTATCTACTTTTTTCCATTTTACTCACTTCTTTGTTTTCCCATTATATATTTCTAGATCAGTGTCTTTTGCATTTCTCTTGATTTCAGTGATTAGGGTAATGACATCACCTAACAAGAGTTTTTTTTTTAAACATTTATTAATATTTATTTTTTAGAAAAGTTTACATGGTTACATAATTCATGCTCTTACTTTCCCCTTCACCCCCCCGTGTCCCCCCCCCCCCCATGGCCGATGCACATTTCCACTGGTTTTAACATGTGTCATTGATCAAGACCTATTTCCAAATCTAACAAGAGATTTTGAAGAACTTACTTATCAGTAGACAACCTTTTTTATTTTTTTCTCCCATTGTTTGGACCTTTCACAATATATCTAATTGCTGGTAAACCAGTTAGGTGAACATATGTTTCACCATCTTACACCTTGCTTTATGGCAGTAATCAGCAGCCCACTGAACAAAATTAATACTGTCATTCCATCTGTCAACGAGTCTTGTACAATTTTAAAATATGCATGGGAAACGTTGTTTGATGAGTTCCATTAATCAATCAACAGCAAGCATATATTAAGCATTCATTACATGCCAGGCATTGCGCTAAGCTCTAGGGATATAGAGAAAAACCCCAAGTAGCCCCTGTCCTCAAGAAGCTTTCATTCCAATAAGGAAGACAACACATACCCAAATTGGCACAAATATATACAGAGCAGATGAAGAGATAATTTAGAGGGGAAAGTCTTATTGGCTAAGGGTTTGAATAAATCTTTATGTAGAAGAACATTGCATGCATTTGAGCTGAATCATGAAGGTAGCCAAGTATTACAAAATAAAGAGGTGAAGAGGACATTCCAAGGATGGGGGACAGCCTGACAACCTTTGCAAAAGCAGGGAGATGGGATATGAAGTGTCATATGTATAGAACAAATAAGTAGATCACTATATCTAGATGAGATCTCGCACAGAGGGAATAACACGCAAGACTGGAAAGGTAGTAAGACATCACATTACAAATACCTTTGTGCTATATTTTACACAGAGGTGTTTATATTTGATCCTAGAAGTCACAGGAGGCAAAGGAGTTTACTGAGGGAATTGGCATGGTCAGACTGACATTTCAAGAAAATCAACTGGGCGACTATTTAGTTGTTTCAGTTGCGTTTGACTCTTGGTGACTCTGTTTGAAGTTTTCTTGGCAGAGATTCTGGAATGGTTTGCCATTTCCCTCTCCAGCTCATTTTACAGATGAGGAACCTGGCAAACAAGGTTAAGTGACTTGCCTAAAAGTAAGTGTCTGAGGTCAGATTGAACTCAGGGAGACGAGTCTTCCTGACTTGAGGCCATGCACTCAATCCATTGTGCCAACTAGCTGCTCCTTTTTGCAGTCCTCATGAAGGGAGAAAATTATTAGCAACTCTATAAAGGATCATTTGTAGTAGCGATTTGATATAACAAAAGCAAAAAGCAGTTTATTTTAGGATATCCAATTCATTTCACTAAGTGCAGTCCATGGAAGAAGTGCCGGGTTAGCAAGATCTCATTCAGAGCTCTTTGCCCTCATATTTTTGCTGGTTTGGGAGGTAATATTGCTCCATAGTCTTAAGACCTACTCATCTATAATAGCTTACAAATGACCATATGCTATAAACTGGTGAGGTCTTGGCTACCATATCTCTCACTTTGGCAAAGATTTTGTTTCCTGGTGGAGACAGTATATGGACTCATTTAGCCTTTCCATTGTGTCTGTTTAGCATTGATTAAACCTCTATTCCAGGGGAAGTGAGTCAGAATTTAAGCTTGTCTCTGTTTGACTTACTTTTCAATTTCCTATTTTCCCCAGCCTAAATCTTGATGAAATGGGTCTATTGGAGGTGTTCTAAACATGTACAATAATTCTTCTCCTCTTTATCCTTTTGCTAAAAGTGACTGTTCAGTTATGGTGTTAAACAAAAGAGATAAATGCTTATTGTTCCTCTAATGGATACCTGGAAATGAACATACTCAATAAAAAGAATCCCAGGAGAATCTCAAAAGTAGATTCCTATAAAAAATATGTAGGGGACCCAACTATATCACAGATGAACCCAGATAAATTCTGAGCTCTCTTTTCCAACTTGCTCTTACAGGGCGAGTTTGAGGTTCCCATAATGTAGCCAACTACGACTCTTAAGGTTCTGATATGAGTTTAGTTGGATCTCATGAGGAAGTATTCACATCATCTAAATGTGTTTGCATATGTTTGGGGGTGGATTCACATCTGGAGAGGTTGCCTGGTAATTAAATATATATATATATATATATACACACACATATACACATATATAATTATATTATAAATATATATTATAAATATATATTATATATATATATATATATATATTTTCAAGATTCCCACTTGGTAGGCAGGCTTAATGGAGATTACCATATATAAAGAAGAAAAGAGTAAGATAGGTATATCCCCAGTATAGCATTTTACCAGATTATAGGTATCCAGGTATCAGACTTAATAGAAGAAAGCATACCTACGACCACTGGTAAAGAACCCAATAGGAAATTGTGTTTTAGATATCCAAATGTGGCCAAAAGGTTAAGTCACGCGTGGTTCACTGGAGATCCTTTTTTCCCTTTGAGGAATCTTCATGAAATTCCCCTTAGGAGTCCTCTGTTGGGCTTCCAGAATTCCAGGTACTTTTTGGTAAAGCATTGCATGAATTTCTCTATGCCAGGAGTGTGTGTTCTCTGAAGCTGCCCCTGTCCTTGGATGATTGCCTCTCTGCATCTATCCATAGATACTTTGGTGGCCATTTCTACTACTGCCATTGACCACTATAGGATTTCTGGAACTCAAAAGGGTTGCTGAGACACCTCCATCTTGGAATATTCACTTAATATCAGGAAAGAATAAATATAAAGAAATAGAAGAATCCATGTGGTCATAGCTACTATGTCCTGAAAGAAGAGATTTCCCTGAGAGAAAGCAGTTCAACCTTGCCCACTCAACTTTTGGGAAGTCAGTACAAAGAAGAGCTGGCATTTCAGAGGGAATAGACAGAGAACATGCTTGTTTTATATAACTTAGTTCTAGCTCAGCATCCCCATCCCAACCAACTCCTCAGTCATAAGTTCATCTACCTTTGCAAGCAAATATAGCAATTTTCATCACTGGATAGTGTAAGCCCTTGGTCATGCAGGGCCAGAAACCTGCTTGCCGAAAATTCTACGTGGAAATGAAATCAGGCAAAAAATACCAGCACATACTCTGTATCATCCAACAGGAAGGGAAATCCTAAATATGTTCTCTGTTATAAAGCCACGTATAAAACTTCATTTATAGTTATCTCTATTAAATTTCTTCTTATTTATATTTCTTTGGTCTTTAGACAGAGGTGACATATTAAGAACAGGAGATAATTGAATGTTTGTAAACTGGAACCATGAGATTCTTAGCATTTTCTGACCCCTCATCCATCACTCTGTTACTGTCTCTACACGAGCACTAGGAGTTACACACTTGTGCTTTTAAAACTTTGAGTTCTAGGCAATTTACTCCTCTTTCTGTACTTTATCTAGATCAGTGGTTCCCAAACTTTTTTGGCCTACCGCCCCCCTTTCCAGAAAAAATATTACTTAGTGCCCTCTGTCACATACTATCACTGCCCCCTTACAATTATTCACCTCCCCCAAATGCACCTGTGGCCATCACCCAGCACCCTGGATCGCTGCAGCATCCACCAGGGGGTGGTGGCGCCCACTTTGGGAATCACTGATCTAGATTATCTATAAAACCTAATTTGGACTAAATCATCTCTAAATCCTTTCTTGCTCAAGTTAACCAATGAGTCATTTATTTAGCACTTACTATATGCCAGGCACTAGAGATACAGGAACAAGGAACAAAACAATCCCTACTCACAATGGGTTATTATATATTATATGATTTACAGATCAAAAGTTCCATCCATAGATTGGTTTCAGGCGATGAAAAATTCACCAACAGCTACTCCAGAAGACAGTCTAAGTAATAAAAAGTTTGTAGTCTTTACAACCCATATTAACAAAATAACATTCTTAAAATTGTTTTTTATTCCCTTTTATTTATTTTGTAGTTTTCCATAATTAAATCCATTAATGAAAATTGAAGTACACACTATTGCATGTTGGAATAAAAAGGAAATGAGGTGTTCAAGAGAGATACATCCAAACAAGGTCCAAGGTCCATTCAAGACTGATTTACTATCTCACTCATTATCTATTTATTTTTTAAAAATTTAAACCCTTACCTTTCATCTTAGAATTAATACTGTGTGTTGGTTCTAAGGCAGAAGAGTGGTAAGGGGTAAGCAATGGGGGTCAAGTGACTTGCCCAGGATCACACAACTAGGAAGTGTCTAAGGTCAAATTTGAACCCAGGACCTCCCGTCTCTGAGCCTGGCTCTCAATCCACTGAGCCACCTAGCTGCCCCCTCACTTGTTATTTTTATTTTATTTTTTTTATTTTAAGCCCTTAACTTCTGTGTATTGACTTATAGGTGGAAGAGTGGTAAGGGTAGGCAATGGGGGTCAAGTGACTTGCCCAGGGTCACACAGCTGGGGAAGTGTCTGAGGCCGGATTTGAACCTAGGACCTCCCATCTCTAGGCCTGGCTCTCAATCCACTGAGCTACCCAGCTGCCCTGCTTGTTATTTTTTAAAAACCCTTATTTTCTGTCTTAGTATTGTTGCTGAGTATCTATCTCATTCATTCTTTAAAAGACTGGCATCTAACACAGTTAGTATATTTTACTCTGAAATTTAATTCATGAGCAAAAGATTGGAATATTTGCCAAAATCCAATAAATTAATGATAAAATAAAACTCTTTCATTCAACCTGGAAGTAGTGCAGTTAATGTGACCATTCTCTTCTTTGAAAATATTTCCCATGGATTTTCCTTTTTTTAGGTTATATCTATACAATTCTCAACATCTGGACAAAAGACTGAAAAATATCAGTGAATCCCCCAGATGTTTTCACTATGTAACAATAAACCTCCAGATTTTTTGAAATAATCCATTTAAAGTTTTCTATTTTCATCCGCATGCTTGGCTTCATGGAGAAATAGTCTATATGTATCTTTAACATATAAATTAGTACAGAGTAACTGCGTGAGAGTATTTAGAAAACCCATCATTGCAATAACTTTCCTGAAAATAAAGGAGACATTTGCTTTGAATTTATATAGTAATTTTTATTTCCTACAGATTTCTTCACTTATATATGTAATTCATTCATTCATTTGATAAATCCCTAACTGCTGTATTCTTGATATTGTTCTGGAAACTAGGATAGGAGGGTTCCCCCCCAAAAAAAACACATAAACTATATTATGTGTCTCCCTGCCTTCGAAGAGACTGGATTGGAAAACATCATGTATCTATAAAATTAAGACATAAAATAATTTCCAGGAAGGAGGATAGTAGCAACTGGGGGAATGAATATATAGGCTTCCTCTAAGAGGTGACAACTGTCTTAGGTCTTGAAGAAAGTCAAGGATTCTGTGTGGTACAGCTAATAAGGGAGTGAATTCTTGGTGTGGAAGACAGCCTGTGCAAAAGACACAGAGCCAGAAAATGGAATAATGTGTAGGAAAAATTGCAAAGTCTTACTAAAATGCAGTATGTGAAGGAGCAATCTGCAATGAACATACATGTGTACAAATGCACATACAAACACACATGCATGTATACATGTATGTAACCTCCATTAATTCTGCTTCTGTTGTGTTTGAAATTATATCAGGGAAGAAAATTCAGTTTATTATCATGAGGTCCAAGAGACCTACTCACAACAAGCACCATTTGTCTAAATTTCATGGTGAACTGATCTACCACTTCCTCTAGTATAATTGCAAAGAGAGACGTTTGCTGTAGCAGCAAGGATATGAAAATAGCAGATGACTTACAAGTATGGATCTGGGAAAGCTACCTATTCATGGTCTAAAAATGGAGAGTGCCATATGGCTTCGAAATGAAATTAAGGGCAGACATTGGGTCCATATGTTAAAAGAATTTTTTATCTATTCAAATGAGTTGTTGCTTTGTTGAAAAACTTTCCATAATATAGTACTAAGAATATAAAATGTGATTTAGAATCTCGAGTCATGGTATGAGAGATGTACAAAAGACCTCAGACCTCCTATAATTATAGGATAAGAGATAATCCTATAAGGTAGTCCTGTAAGTATAGGATAAAAATGGAAAGGTGGAAGGGGCCTCAGAGGTCAAAACCTTTTCATTGTGCAAATAAACCAAAGGAGGTCCAGGGAGATTTTTGACTTGCCCAAGATTGCACAGGTGTTAAGTGTCAGAGATGGGATTTGAACCAGGTGTTCTGACTTGCAAAGCCAACGCTCTTACTATTGTCCCACCCTAAATGTCCCCTTTTTACAAAGCTTATTGGGAAACTGTTTAATTCTTCAGGTCCCTAGATTCCCTGATTGAGGCAAGGAATGCTTCTTCCAGAAGAGGTCTGGGAAACCTAGGCTAATCTCTTTGTGGTAGCATTGCATGGCTCCATCTAATGGCTTAGCCAAGAATTGGTCTGGCATTTTAAATAGGATTTTGCAGCAAATATCATTCAATTTGACCATTGGTTTCAAACTCAAATAAAAATGAGAGTCTCTGATCTCTCCAAAAAGATCCATCCAGGCTCCATATTGATTTGTTTTTTTTGTTTTTAATTTTATTTTTTATATATTTTTTATTTTTTAAATTTTCCCATACTTACATATTTCATGTTCTTTCCCTCTCCTCAAATCCCCCTAACCCTCCTTAGCCGACGCACTTGATTTGTTTTTTAAAATGTAATATTATCCCTGTTTTATTATATTTCGATTTATTTTGTTGAATATTTCCCAGCTACATTTTAATCTGGTTCTAGCCAAATGAGGGAATGTTGTGGGCTTGGTATTTGGCACCTCTGACTCTGCAATAACTGGTTTGAGGCAAACACTTTTGGAATTTTAACTTTACTAGAAAGTATCAGGGGGAACAGGAATCCAAAAGGCAAGAATTCCCAGAGGAGAATCCTTGTTCTTTCTTTATCTAATTTTTAATCACTGTTAGCAAGCACAAGTATGTGTATGTTTTAAAATGTAGATGTTTAGATATAGAGAATACGGAACAGTTAAAATCCATTAAAGACTTTCAATTGACTCTGACATTTAGATCTTCCAAATAAATTGCATTCTGCTGCCAGATTCTTCTGATCCTTCCTCCCTTTACGTAGCCATACCCATACTCATGTACCACATCCATAGCCTTCTCTCCATTTACAGCACCACCACCTTCACGTAGGTTCCCACCACTTCTTGCCTGGGCTCTTTTTTTTGCTTCTAAACTGATCCCTCTGCTTCCAGACTGTCTCTTCTCTTAATCCAACCTTGATTCATCTGAACCTGGAAGCAATCTCATTGCCCTGATGGAAAATTTTCAGTGGCTCCTTGTTACCAACAGGATAGAATGTAGACTCCTGGGTCTGACATTTAGGACCTTCCATAAAATGATTCCAGTAGTATATTCTATTATTCACCATCACATGCTATATTCTCCATCTAAACTGGACAAGTAACTCTTTCTATATCTTGGTCTACGATCCCACATGCTTGGAATATGCTTCCTTCCCATATACTCTTGTCTTAATTCCTTATCTTTCTTCAAGGAGCCACTCTCCCATTTGGCCTCATTTTATTCTCTCTAATAATAATAAAAGTATTTATATCACCCTTTAAAGTTTGCAAAGCACTCTCCTGTTCAGTTGTTTTAAATTGTGTCTTCATTGACACTATTTGGGATTTTCATGGCAATGATACTGGAGTGGTTTGCCGTTTCCTTCTTCAACTTATTTTACAGATGAGGAAACTGAGGCAAACTGGGTTAAGTGATTCAGGGTCATAGTAAGTGTCTGAGGCCAGATTTGAATGCAGGAAGATGAGTCTTCCTTACTGCTATTAATTATTCCCCTTTTACATACACATACACAGTATTGACTTCAAGACGGAAGGTAAGGGTTTTAAAAAATAATAATAATAATAATAATAATTACAAAGGAATGATTGGCATTATAGGTGAGTGGCATAATTTTACTTTTTTTGGTGAAATGAGGGAGATTTCCATTATTACCTTTCAAATGATTCCATGCATATCTACACAAGACTAGTTTTAGTTGCTGCTCCCCTTCCCCACTTCTTCTTAGCATTTGTAGCATGGAAGACGTATATAGAGCATTGAGCTACAATTAGAGATTTGGGCTGAAATTCTAGCTCTTCTGCTGAAAGAACTATGTGATCTTAGATAAGTTACTTCTCTTCCCTTGACATGGATTTTTCCCTCCCTGAAATGAAGGAGTTGAACAAGATGATTCCCTAGGCAGCTTGCAGTTCCAATAGTCGATGAGTATCTCAGATTTGCTAGACAAGCCTTTTTTGATTTTGAGTAACATTTATATCAAAGTCAAAAAAAGAAGCTGAGAAAGTAAATGCTAAATGGAATTAAAACTGACTTAAAATAAGGGAGAATCTTTGGCTTTGGTTGTTTATATTCTACGGTGGGGTAGCTCCAGGATTGACTCTGTTAAATATGTCCTGTTTAATGTGTGAAATGTTTCATTTGTTCAGTTTCAGAATGCAAAGAGAAAGCACTAAAAAGGATGGGGGCAGCATTAAGGGTATGAATGCCCCCCTTCTCATCAGCCATATCTCTTGCTAAGCTTTTTTATACCAGCCTTAGGGCTGGAAGGACCTTGATTTTTTTGTTATTGTTGCTTCTGGCAAACTAGTGGGAATGGAAGCCAAAAGAGTTGCTAAAGCCAAAATATATCCAGTTGCCAAGACAAATTATTTTAGGCCTCAAATTCTAACAGCACTGGGTCATGGGAAGTTCCATTTTGTTCTTGCTTCCTCGCTTGCACCAACAGGGACTGGCGGGCCTTTGCAATGATTTGAAAAGGTTAAAATATCATTTCTTACGGGTCAATCAAACAGAAATTGATCCCTGGCCCTCGGAGGTCTTTGAAGCCAGGCAGCAAAGTGTTCTCATCCCATGGGAGTTAGGTCTACCATGGAGGCCAAGAGAAGGAGGGCAGAGCAAGGCAAGTAGGGTGCTGACCTGCCTATTTTACCACTTAGCATGCCCAGGGGCACTCACTGAATTCATGAAGCACCATGTTAATGTTCATCTATCACTAGCCCCCCAATTCCACTCTTCTCTAATGATGTGCTATGACACTTCTTGGAGGAAGGATAGACGAGCAGAACCATTGCATCCACATGTAGAAAGGGAGAAGAGAGAGCAAGATAAATGTGCTAAAGATCTGGTGTATCCTGGTGGAAATGCAGTCTAGGCGTGCTTAACAGGATTAGAGAGTAGGGAACAAGTGAGACCCAATACAGAATTGACCAAGAGGTTGGATTTCTGAGCCAGAGGGTTTCCAAATCTTCATGAGAGACAGATTGATGGGTGACAAGATTGTGGGTTCTGGGCAAGTCATTGAGAATAACACATTTCTGACACGATGCTGGGCAACTTCTGTTCATTCTTCCCCCTCTTTTTCTGTTAGAATAAGGAACTATAATTTAGGATTCATGAGTCTAGGAGAAGAGCAAAAATTCATGGAGACTCCAAGTTATAATGGATAAAATGCTGAACCTAGGTTCAAATCCTACCTCACACTCTTACTAGCTGTATGACTAGTAGAAAAAAAAAATCACTTAACATCACTAAGTCTCAGTTTCTACATTCATAAAACAGAAATAATACTACCTGTAGTGGTTACATCACTGAGCTTTTGTGATCCTCAGCTGATATGGTATTTATAAAGACTTTTTAAAGCTGTAGAACTTTATATAAATGTCAGCTGCTATTATTCCAGCAAGACTGAAGGGAAGATCAAAAGTATGTACGTGGAAAACAAGTTCATCATTTGCCTTTTAGTATATTATCTGAAAGTATTAAAATTTGTTTAGATATTTTTCAGTTGTGTCTGACTCTTCATGACCCTATCTGGAGTTTTCTTGGCAAATATACTGGAGTCGTCAGCCATTTCCTTCTCTAGCTCATATTACAGCTGAGGACACTGAGGCAAATAGGGTTAAGTGACTTGCCCAGGGTCATCCAGCCAGTAAACGTCTGAGGCCAATTTTGAACTCGGGAAGATGAATTTTCCTGACTCCATGCCCTACACCCAACTAATTGCCCCTACAATTTCAAGACTATTCAGAAAATTGTTGACAATGCATCCCACTTTCAATTATTTGTGTAGAAGAGACCTTCAATGTTTTGTTGATTGATTCACAGAGATATCAAATAGTATAGCAGGTGAAGAAGTACTAGACTAAGAGTCATGAGATCCAACTTCAAAATCCTAGCTCTGCTAACATTGGATAAATCATTTAGCTTGTTGGGGTCCTCGATTTCTCATTTGTAAACACACACCATTACTGACCTTCATCTCAGGGATCTGGGGAAGATCAAAAGGGTGTCTGTAAAATATATATATTGCAGAGTATTTTTCTAAAACTATGTAAATGTCAGCTATCAAATATCTTTCTACCACCCGGCATTCTCCTGGCAGCTTTCCTTCACTGCCCAGCTGGTGTGTTTTCAATGCCAACTAATTGTTTATGCCCTAGCTGGTACAAAGCATTAGGAACACGAATCTATTGCTGCAAAGGAGTAGGAGGGGGGAATCATTCAGAGCATTGCAAAGCCAAATAGATATGGCTTTTGAATTATACATAATGTCTTTTTTCTCCTACACATTATAGAACACTAGAACTCCAAAGTCGAAAGGGACCTTAGGAATCATTTGATCCAACTCCCTCATTTTATGGGGAAGAAATTAAGGTGTAAAAAAAAAAAAAAAGGTTTAAACAAAAATCTCTATTATTTCTCAATCATGTCTGGCTCTTCCTGACTCCATTTGGGCTTTCTTGGCAAAGATATTAGAGTGGTGTGCCGTTTCCTCCTTCAGCTCATTTTACAGTTGGGGAAACTGAGGCAAACAGGGTGAAGCGACTTGCCGAGAGTCACATAGCAAGTAAGTGTCTGAGACCAGATTTGATCTCAGGAAGTTGAGTCAGAAAGATGAGTCTTCTTAACTTCAGGGCTGGCACTCTATCCATTGCACCACCTCGCTGCCAATTTGTGGCAGGTTCCAAAGCAAGGCATTTGGAGCCAAGGCTACAATCCACAGCACTTGCTTCCCAGAACAGTAAGCCTTCTCTGACTCTCACTCTCAGGGCTTCTGCTCTTTGGTTTTCTGGTGGTAGAGTTACAGCATAAGTAAGTCCTTTCCCAATCTTGACATTTTCCTTGACACCACCATGCAATGAGTACATATCTCGGGTGAACACAATGACCTCTGTTCTCATAAGCATTTCTCACATGAAGGAGGCATGAACAAAGCAGTGTGTGTTTGGTGAAGGATGGGGAGAGATTCATTTGCCCAAGTGTGGCATAACCTATGACAGTTTTCCCAACATAGCTATGATTTTCTCTGGCTGGGGTGAGGGCTGCGGACCTCAGGTTTGGTTGAATTACAGTCATGCCCACAATTAGTCTTCCATGAACGCCAAGAAGACAGGCACTCTGCATTCCACTCTGTCCCACACGGGACCCAAGACTGATTTACTGAATGCGTGCCGTCTGCCAGCCTTGCTTAGAAGTAAGGTACGTATTTTTCTCAGAAGAAAAAGAAAGACTGAGCTGAAAACTGTCTGAGAATGACGCTCTATTTTGCTCTCCCGGCTTTCTCAGGCATAACTGGTGATGATAGATATAGTGGCTTTGGGCTTGGATTATCAGGAGATTGAAAAACAATTCTATTAAGAAAGCAGCATGGTGCAATTTTAACATATGGAAGCTACGTCTCTCCTCTGGTTGGATAATTTATGTTGGTTTGGTCATTCAGGGAAGGGGAACAGGAGTAAAAAAAAGGATTTCCTCCTCTCATCAGGAAACTGTATGTGGTGACCAGGCATCATTTAGTGCTAGAAGGGACTGTGGAGGGTACCTAGTCTAGTCCCCTCAAAAGCTCAGTCAGTAGATACTAAATTGGTAGAGTGAACCTGATAGCATTTAGGAAATATAGTATACTTTTGACCCAGCAATACCCCTATTAGGCTTATTTCCTAAGGTGATATCAAGCAAAAGAAAAAGAACCTACGTGTTCTAAAATATTGATAGCAGCTCTCTTTGTGGTGGCAAACAACTCTTAAGTTGAAGGGATGCCCATCCATTGGAGAATGGCTAAACAAGCTGTGGCATATGACTGTGATGAAATACCATCAAGATGTAAGAAATGATGAGCAGGTTAATTTGTTTTAAACATGGAAAGATCTACATAAAATTAGGAAGAGTGAAACTAGCAGACCCAAGAGAACATTATATATAGCAACAGAAATGTTCATTTGAAGAATGACTTGTATGTGTCCACCTCTAGAGAAAGAACTGACAGATAGAAATAAGCAAGACCTAGTTTTATATATACATATATATTTTTATTAAATGATGCCTTCTCTAGTATGGAAAGGGGAGGGAGGGAGATACCTGGGAATTCTAATGTAACAAATAAAATCCTTTTTTAAAAAGGAAATAACATAAAACAGCTAGGTGGTACAATGGATAGTGACTGACCTAGGATCAGGAAGACTCATCTTCCTGAGTTCAAATCTGATCTCAGACAATTACTAGCCATGTGATCCTGAGCCAGTCACTTTACCCTGTTTGCCTCAGTTTCTTCATCTGTAAAATGAGCTGGAGAAGGAAATGGCAAACCACTCCAGGATCTCTGCCAAGAAAACTCTAAAAGGGGTCATGAAGTCAGACATGGCTGAAATGAGTGAATGACAGATAGGGCTAGAAGAAGCCTCAGAAGCCTTCCAGTTCATCTACCTTATTTTACAGATGAAGAAACTGAGTCCCAGAGGGCTTAAGAGACAGGCCCCAGGTTACACAAGGAGTACAGGTCTTCTGACTCCCAAACCCCTATCCTTTCCATTATATCATACTTCCTTCTCTTAGTAGAATTTTCCTTCTGCCCTTAAGGAGACTTTTCCACTCTGGGAAGGCAATCAAAGAGAAGAATGAATGGAGACAAAGCATGAGGTAGAAGAGTGGGAATGAACTAGCCTGAAGGTATTTGGCTGGAGAGGAAACTTACAGCTCAGGCCCTGGGATTGGTCTCTAAAGAGGATACCTTATACTTTTCCCTCTTCCCCTGCCCCTTCCTTTACAGTGATTTAGAGAGCAGGGACATTCCTGGCTGCCTCCTCTTGCTAGAACATGAAAGCTCTTCTCTTTCAGAATAAGGTTTTAGGCTAAATTAATGAAATAACTGTAAGTAAGGGGAAATTGTCTCCAGAGCTCCCAGGGCTCACTTATCCCCTTCATCAACTACTCACTTGCATTCACTATGTGCCTCTATTCCATTTTTGGCCAGGGCTATTTATCAGGAAGTAAGAACTTCCTAATGGGCCTTATTAAGCTGCAAATTTTCAGATGGTGGCCTAGTAAAAGCTTCCTAGTGGTTAGAGCTATTTAAAAGTGGAATTTTTTAGGATAATCCACTAGGTTGGGTGACCACATACTTGGTCACATCAGTGTGACCTTGTTTAAATCACTGAATCAAAGCTGACTAGACATTCATTGGCTCATAGTCTCATTTATAAAATAGAGGCTTCAAATCAGATGATCTCTGAAGTTCCTTCTAGCTCTAACTCTAATGCTGGAGCCATAAGGAAATAGGGGATTCCTCCTTTTACTAAATTTGGCATTCAGTCTTTTTTCAGTCATGTCTGACTCTTCATGTCCCCATATGGGGTTTTCTTGGCAAAGATACTGGAGTACTTTGCCATTTCCTTCTCTAGTTTAATTTACAGATGAGGAAACTGAGGCCAAGGGGATTAAATGGCTTGCTTGAGGTCATACAACTTGTAAGTGTAGAGGGAATCCTTTACCAAATACAGGATGAACTGACCCAATTCCAAGCCTGAGATTTGGTGATTCTGTGAGATTTCACAAACTATTTCCTCAGGGCCTGCCCTCTTAATGCCTTCACTTTAAGGCTGTCTTTGGGGTTCCAGAGAAAACACATTTATCCCCAAAGGTTAGCAGGGGCAGAGTGGCTAACTTGTGCCCGCTAGTGGTAGCAGTCAATTATTACATTCTCATTGTAAGCATTTATACTTTAGAAATTAATAAATGCTACAAATCATGACATATTGTATTATTTTGTTGATTGTCTATACCTGAGAAAGTGTGGTGGGAAAAACTGTTAGTAGTACAGATTAAACCTGAAAGGCAGTTTGTTAAACATTTTACAAGCACACCTCTAGTGAACACTTGAAGTTGTTTTCAACCATATCTACCTCAGCAAGAAGTTTCTGAAACTTTGTCTTAATAGGATAAAGGAGGGGGAGAGGGGGATCCTTATTCATTTTTGAAAAAGAAGTAGATAAATCAGGAAAACTCATGAGTTCAAATATGTAGTGTGACCTCAAGCAAGTCACTGTTGAATTTTGTTTGCCTCAGTTTCCTCATCTATAAAACAAACTGGAGAAAGAAATGACAAGCCACTCCAGTATCTTTGTCATGAAAACCCCAAATGAGGTCAAGTAAGACACTTCTGAAACAACTGAATATAGAAAATAGAAGTTAAAGTGCCCTGGACAAATGATCTCATGTATAATTTTGCCCTGAACTGGGCTCTGCTCCAAAAGTCAGTGCTAGAACTGAAAATCAGAGGACCTGGCTTCCAATCTCAACTTGGCTAGTCTGCTCTGGAAATCAGTTTCCTCATCTTGAGAACTAGGAGGTTGACTGAAGCCTCTTCTGATTCTAAATCTAGGGTCCTGTGAAGCCTGAGATTTCTTCTACCCTCTAGTTCTTTTCCTTTCTCTGAGGTCCCTGTGTCTTTCTCCCCCTAGGCTATGCTTTTTGATGAATTCTAATTAATTCAATCTACAGTGTTAAAGGATGGCTTAATTGCTATTATCTCCACAAAATCATATTAGCATTTTATCAATGTAATGAGGCAAAGGATTTACATTTTAGGTGGAAAGTTGGGCTCTTAGAAGAGAGATTTGATAGCAGAACTTATCTTAGAATTTCTCAAGGCAAGTGACTGCCCACAACATTTGCATGTAAGACTAGCTATCTCCTTCTTCTCTACCACCCCGCCCCCCATCCAATTTCATGGTTCTTAATTATTTTTCTGTTAACCTAACACTTAAGATAGGAAGTCTATAAATACTGAATAGAGATAAGGCCACCAAACTGGGATTGGAGATCTAGATTCAAGACTCAACTCAAAATATGACCTTAGATTTGGAGGGGGGGAGATGGCATGGAACTTTGTACCCCCAAATTATAGAAGTATTTCTGGCAAACTGTAAGCAGGAAAATTCCTTTGCTCCCTTCCATCCTCCTGACCACTAACCCAAAACATCTGATAACTCCAATAAGACCCTGAGAGGAATATTCTCCTTGAATTGTCCTTTAGATTTGAGATGGACACAGAGATACACCTTCAGGCAATGCCTTGATACCATCAGGTTGTATCCAAGACATCTTTCTGCCCCCTAAACTATGAGGGTCATCCCCTATGTCTTCAGGCCAACCTTCAAGGACCACCCCACGCCTGTGCCTTATTGCATACCCCCCCAAAGCCACGTATTAACTGTTGTAAAGAGTATGAAGACCCCAGACTTAATGCCCTCTAACAAGCAACTTTCCATCTATGCTGTCTTACTGGCTGGATTCAACATTACCTCCTAAATGAATAAATTTCTCTAAGTTTCAGAGTCTTGCATTCTTTTTTTTTTTTTTTTTTTTTAATTTATTTATTTTTTTAAGAACCCTCACCTTCCGTCTTGGAATCAATACTGTGTATTGGCTCCGAGGCAGAAGAGTGGTAAGGGTAGGCAATGGGGGTCAAGTGACTTGCCCAGGGTCACACAGCTGGGAAGTGTCTGAGGTCAGATTTGAACCTAGGACCTCCTGTCTCTAGGCCTGGTTCTCAGTCCACTGAGCTACCCAGCTGCCCCCCAGAGTCTTGCATTCTTGCAAAGGGTACCTTCCCAAATCCAGGGGTTCATCTCAAGTCCCCCATAACATTTAGTATGCTCTGCCAAGTCACATACCTTTTCAGTGCCTCAGTTAACTCTCTTAAGAGTGTAAATTCCAGATTAGTTACCTATATGCCTTGGTAGAGAGATGATCCTTCTGGAAAATCATCTCTTCCAAGGCAATCACAGATCTAAGGGAGTGGAGGGACCCTGAAAACTATTTGGAGAAAGGCATTAGAAAATTTTTAATTTAAAAGATCATTCTGGATAAAAAATTTTCCCTGACATAAAATGGTAACTAATCCTTCCCAAGATTATGTGTTAGGTCATGATCTGAATTTAATTGGGATGAAGAATTTCCTCCATTGTTACATCTGCAACTCATCTATAGTTTCCAAGATCCTAGAACATAGAATTCTGGATCTGAAGGTAGAAGGGAGCTTATATATGAGGAAACTGGGGTCCAGAGAGGTTGCGAGTTGTCCACAAAGAGGCAAGGCTGGGTTTTGAACTCTGGTCTCATGACTTCTAGCTCGATGTTCTTCCATCTGTTCCAGACTGCCTCCCCTGCTTCCCAACTTAGTACCAAAGATCCTAGGAGATTAAATGACAACCCCGGGATCACAAAGCCAGTATCTCTTAAAAGAATTTTTTGAACCCAGGTCTTCCTGACTCTAAGCAATCCTCATTTAGCTGTTCCCTCCTGATTTTTTGTATTCTAGATCAGATTTCCCTAGAACAATTACACTAACAGGCAGCTGTTATCTTAAGATGTCTTTCTTCTGAGTTTCTGCTCCCAGAGTTCTTTCTCTGGATATTAATAGCACAGTTAATAAGAGTGCTGAGCTTCAGGAAGACTTGAGTTCAAGTCCAGCCTTAGACACTTATTGTGTGAGCCTAGGGAAATCACAACTGTTGCCTTAATTTTCTCAGCTGTAAAATGAGGGTCATAATAGCATTTGTCTTGCAGGTTTGTTTTGAGGCTAAAATAAAAAGAAAAAACCGCTTAAAATAGTATCTGGCACATGGTATGTGCTATATAAATTATTATTCCCTTCTCTTCATTCCCTAGGTTTTGAATTTTGTTGTTGTTCAGTCATTCTCAGTAATGTCTAACTCTGAGACCCCATTTCAAATTTTCCTGGCAGAGATACCAGTGTGGTTTGCCATTCCTTCTCCAGCTCATTTTACAAATGAGAAAACTGAGGCAAACAGGATTAAGTGACTTGCCCAGGATCACATAGTCAGTAAGTGTCTGAGACCATATTTGAACTCAGGAAGATGAATCTTCCTGACTTCAAACCGGATACTCCATCCACTGTGTCATCTAGCTGAATTTACCCCTGTTTATTTAAATATCTTACCAAAGCACAGAACAGTATCCCCTGATATCAGCTACTGAATGTTTTTGCAAGAAAACTATATTGTAACCTCTTAAATCCAGCCAGTTGAAAGGCTAGATCAAGATAGTTTCTACTCTCTTATTCTGTTCTCCCTTTGGTTTTCTGTAATTCATATCCTATGTAGTTCACTTTTTTGTTTTTTTGGTTATTTTTTTATATATTTCTATATAATATATATGTATTCTACATATGTATTTTCCATATGCTGATCCCTCTTTTTCATAGTTCTAGATACTTAGTACTATCCCTGTGTCATTGTTCTTTCATATAATCTAAGGAATTAGGACTGAAAAGGATTATTTAGACCAGTGATTCCCAAAGTGGGCGCCACCGCCCCCTGGTGGTTGCTGCAGTGATCCAGGTGGGGCAGTGATGGCCACAGGTGCATTTGGGGGTGATGAATAACTGTAAGGGGGTGGTGATATAGTATGTGACAGGGGGCGCTAAGTAATATTTTTTCTGGAAAGGGGGCGGTAGGAACCACTGATTTAGACATATAACAAAGGATCATTGATTTAGAGTTAAGAAGTTCTTAAAGGTATTATAATCCAAGCTGCTTATTCTATGGATACAAAAACTTTAGCCCAAAGACGTTGAACAATTTTCCCAAAGTCATACAAATAATAAATTTCAGAGCCTTGAATCAAATCCAGCATAACTACCTCCAAATCCAGTGCTCTCTGTCAACTAGAAAGAAGACAGAAAGGAATGAAGTGTCCCAAATTTTTCTTCAGGTTTTCCTATTTCTACTTTTAGCCTCCCAAGTATCTTTCATCTTTGACAGCCAATGAATATTTATTTTCATCCATGGAATAGTCTGCGGATTTTTTTTTCAGGTTGAAAATACCCTTTCCAACTATTCTTTATTCTTCAAAGTCTAGCTGCTCTGGACCACATGATTAAAGTTATGATGACAAGGTTGGAGAACACCAAGTTCAAGTTGAGGTGAATATTGGAAAAAAAAATACAAACAACATTTGAATGACATTCAGAATATTTTGGACATGTGATAGCAGTCTTGTGTTGAAAGAGTTAGGAGGTAAATCACACATTTGTCTTCAGAGCTCAAAATAGAAAAATCAGAAAACTTACCTCAGGTTAGATGGCATTCACTTTTTAAACTTTCTATTAAATTAGAATATTTTTCCATGGTTACATGATTCATGTTTTTTTTCCCTCCCCTCCTCCCTGCCCCCTCCTAGAGCCAACGAGCAATTCTATTGAGTTTTACTTGTATCATTGTTCAAAAACTATTTCCGTGTTATTAATATTTCCATTAGAGTGATCATTTAAAGTCTATATCCCCAATCATATGCCCATGAAACCATGTGATCAAGGAGATCTTTCTTCTGGGTTTGTACTCAGTTCTTTCTCTGGATGTGGATAGTGTTCCTTCAGGTTAGTTGGGACAGGCTTGGAGATTGTCCTTAGCTATGTAATAAAGTGCTATTTTTCCATAGAATGAGTTTGCTGGAAGGAGAACAGTTCAGAAAGTCATGCAAAATAGCATGAATTTCACATTGACCTCCAGACTCCATTGGCAAGATTCTATGACTCTCTTACAGTTATGCTTCAATGATTTTGTATCATTCACACCAAAGATGGCAACATGATAAAGTGCTGACATTTCAAATACGTGATCATTGGACCACACGTAGCCCACCATACTCACAGAGAGTCTGAATCAGATTAAAATGTAATTGGGAGTTAGCCTGGTAGCACAATGGATAGAGCACCAGACCTGCAGTCAAGGGGACCCACATTCAAATCTGGCCTCAGATACTTTCTAGCTGTGTGACCCTGAGCAAGTCACTTAACCCCATTTGCCTAGACTTTGCCCTTCTGTCTTAGAGTTCTTAATGAAACAGAAAATAAGGGTTTAAATATGTATAAATGCATGTAAAATTGGGGGAAAATTAACCAAATAAAATTAAAAACCAATAAAAAGTTATTATATGGTTTTCTAAGCCAATATAAACTCACAGAGATCCTTAGTTGCCCCTTTTTCTATTTGACTCTGATGCCATCGATGCTGTGGATGGAGAGCTGAAGGCCTGAGTTTGAATCCTACCTCAGATCATTTATTACCTATATCACCCTGAACAAGTTATTTCCCTAACTTCTAAGATTTCTCCTGTGTCCAATGGGAGGTAAAGGGGGCGTTGGATTTCATGACCCCAAAGGGCCTTTCTAGCCCTAAATCTGTGAGTCTGTAACTTGATGTCACACTATTTCTTGGTCTTGAGTACACTGACCCAATGGGCTTCATGTCTGATTCAGTTTGGGTATGCTGGCAGGACATTTTGGGCTCAGCAGGCATTGGACATGGTTTGGATCTGTGGAAAGACTGCTAAACTTGGAGCACCGAATTCAAAGCCATGGGACTTGAGTTTGAATTCTGATTAATGATCTTTGTGAAGTTGAGCAAGTGGCTTAACTTGTTTGTTTCTCAAGGCTCCTCATCTGTAAAATCTGTGGGATGGACTAAATAATTTCCTAGGTTCTTACCTTAATCCAACATTCTGAACCGATTCTCTAAAACCAGAGACAGGTCTGTGAGTGTACTGTATAATATGATGCAACAAACATTTATTAAGCACCTACTGTGTGCAGGGGACTATACTAAGACCAAGAGACACAAAAAAAGCCAAAAGACTGTCCCTATCCTCAAGAAACTTACAATCTAATGAGGAGCTTGGAACAGAAATTAAGTGCCTTGCACCAATTTCTCACTAGTAGGAGATGGAGCAAGAATTTGAACCTAGATCCTCTGTCTTTAAATTCAGTCCTCTTTCTACTTTATCACATGGCCACTACGGCACTAGATGGTCTCTCTAAGACTTTATTATCCTGTTACTCTGCACCATCATTTCAATGGAATGGCTGGAGTCACTCCAGTCACCTGCACTGATCTTTGTCTTTCCTCTTCTTTTTAAGGGAGAAACTGAGAGGGAAATGATTAGTCTACTTGTCCATCTCCATCATGTGGTCCTTGTTTAAAATTCAAAGAAGAGATTTATTTGGGTTTGCCCCCTAGAGCCAAGATCCAATAAGGATATTAAGTGGATCCTTTTTAAGGGACTTAACTTCTATTTGCAGTGTAGGAAGGAGGATTCAGCTCCCCCACTTTAAGCCCATTTTCCTTTTGCTTTACTGGTGCCTTGTCAGTAGGGGCAGGTTCTCTTCACCTCGGGCTTCTCTTCTTTAGCCTACCTGGCTCTGCTTCCTTATTTCTGATACTAGCCTCCTATGATTTTTTGGTTTTTAAATTTTACATTAAAAAAAATTCAATTCCTATAGAAACTCCAAGTTTATCCTTTCAGTTAAATTTAAGACAGCTAACAAGTGAAAAATCACTAACTAATCTAGACCCTTTTGGGAGGACTTTTTCACTAGTGACCCAGTAATGAAATAAATATAATTCCATCTAAGAAGAGACCCAATTTGGGAGCATTTTCCAAATGTCACAGCAATAAATCAAACAGGCTTCAAGGTCTCAATCTTGGGAGAAATGGGGGAAGGGATCTATGAGTATCTTAGCCCCATCCCTAGACTCCCCATCCCCATTAGCATCGTTTTGTGAATCTAATCTCCTGTTCATCTCTTTTGAAACTGGAAGGTTCACATACTTGAGCAATGAAATTTAAAGGGTAAAGCCAACTGTAGTTGTCAGAAGCACGTAACAGAATAAATGTGGTGTTGTCTCCATGTGGCCGTAGTTGTACAAGGAGAAAGGGCATGCAGAAGTCAGTGGGCTGGGACTGCTCCCAAGAAGTTTTTTGCTGACCTTCAGCATAACTTGATACAGCATTCTGTGTATGGGGAGGTGGGGGCAGGGAGTCAAGAGTGGGGAGAACCATCCCAGGAACAGACAACTTGTAAGCCTCTGATGCCCTGTGTGACATTTCAGAGGGCACAGAGAAAACTAGAAGGGAGAGAAAAGGGCAAAAAAGGGCTAAGCTGCCAGGAGAGCTAAAAGCCACTAGAGTGCCAGGGAGATAATTTGCTGAAGGAAGGGAGTAAACATACTTTTCTTTGCCTAGAAAGTATTATGAAGTGTTGAATTTCAGTTCAGTGTCATGAGCCCTTACCATAGTATTAGAAACACTTGTGTCAACAAAGTCTAGATTCGAAAGGCTCTCACTCATCTCCTAGCAGGCTCCTTCACTGCCCCTGTCAACTTTCAGAGCTCCACCTTCTGGATGGACCTGAGGTCGGAAACCCCTGGGAGAACAAGAGAAAGAATTTGCCTCTCTCTTGAGAAGTGGTCAGGAAAGGCCTGACTCCTCGAAACATTTAATTCTGAGGTATCACACAATACCCAGAGTAAGTGATGACCTGGGAAAGAGTACGTGGGTTGGAGTTAGAAGATCTAAGTTTTGATCCCAGCTCATTAACTCTATGGTTTTGGGGAAATCCCTGGAGACCTTTCTTTCCTCATCTGTAAAATAAAGGTGTTGGACCTGATGACTTCTAAGATACTTTCTAGTTCTAGTTCCCTAGGAACATCAGGGTAGGGGCTGAGCTACAAAATGAGTAAGAAAAAAGAGAAAGTAACACAATGAACATGCAGGTCAGGTCCAATGGCATAATATTGACAAAGAACAAAAAAACTGACCAACTCGATTCTCCATCAAGGAGAACTATCTTCAATCTGCAAAATGTAGACCACATAGCATACAAGAGAATCAAAGATCGACACAAATTGAGGATGTGATTTATTTTTTAATTAAGCAAATGACATGATAAAGAGAGTAGACTAGGAGTCAAGAATGCAACCTCAAACTCTTTGCGTGTGTGATATTGGCTATGCCATTTAAGCTCAATAAGTCTCCATTTCCTCATTCATAAAATGAAGAAATTGGACTCAATGATCAATAATATCCCTTTTAGTTCTGGACTTATGATCCTATATAATATAGACCACTATATTATATAATCACTATGTTCTTTAAGTTCAACTTTCCACCCCAAACAAAAATATCTCAGAATACTTAAAGAAACCCATTTTAAGTAAAATTTGAGAATCCAAGGGGCCAGAAGCTATAGAAAAATGGACTTTTATCTTAGTTCCCCAAAGGTATACTGGTTATTAGAGTCCTTTAAATTCAGAGGAACTGGCCAGTAGGATAAAGACAATTGGGCAAGGCAGAAATTCCCATATTTCTACTATGAATTACACTGTAACTAGGTGTCACAGCAGCTGCCCCTAGAGAATGACCTTTGCCAGCTACTGCTGCCCCTGACTTTTGCTCTGTGGATTTCTCACTGGCTGCCTGCTGAGGGTTTCTTGCTTGCTAACTCCAGCTACAAAGTATGCCCTATGTAAAGAGGGAGAGGTAGGGTGCCCTGCAGAGCTTCTTTTTTAATAAGATTTAAATCAATTCAATAAACATTTATTAAGCACCTTCTATGGACCAGGCACTGTGCTTATGATAAGGATACAATTAAGGAAAAAGACAGTCCCTGCCCTCATGGAGCTTAGAATCTAATTGAGCAAGAGACCACCCATAAAAAGGCAGAAAAAGGTACCCAGTGTGAGGGAGAAGGCATAAATGAAGTAGGACAACAGTTGAAGAGTGGAGGGAGCTGAAAGTTCAAATTTCTGCCCTCTATAAAAGAAGGGTTTTGGAGGAGTTTGGTACTCTTATTCTCCAGACCTCCAATTAACCTACTCTGGCACATTCATCAGCAATACCTTCCCCTCCATGTAACCATGGAAAAATATTCTAAAAAAATAAAAAATAAAATAAAATAAAAGATAAAAAAAAACCAATACCTTCCCCTCAGTGTCTGTACCACTCAAGCAATTCTCTGAGTCCATTATGTTGCCAACATAAAGAAAAAAGCCAATGGATACTTTCCAAGGAATTTCTCTTCTGCCTTAAACTTATAGAACATGATTTGGCTCCCCAGACTCAGACCCATATGGGCAGTTTCTGAAAGAGACATAGCACCAAATCTTGCAAATAAATAAGCTCACTAAAATGAATCTTATTTCCTAATAAGGTAGGGTGAACAACTTAGTAAATTTTCATGGTTATCTTGTGGCAATTGGAAAAAAAAAAGTATAATGGGTAATGCTTAGATAGTAGTGGAATCGCCATATCCAAATCAAGTTCTTTAATTCCTCACCATCACCACGCTATTCAAACTGCAGCTCATCCTTCTTGGAGAAAACATGTCAATCATTAACAAAGGCTATGCTTGTTATTAATGATCCCAAAGGTAGATAGATTGACTTCTCTGGAAGCCACCTCTAACCTAAAATACAGGATCCCATGCCTAGGATCTCAGGCTTTCATTAACAAGCATTCACTTATCTTGCCTGGATCTTAAATCTACTCATCATATTATTTTCTAGCTATCTCCATGTATGCATACGTTCCTCACCTCACTTTCCAATGCTAGTTCTGAGAACAGTAATTGCATCAATACTTTCATTCCTAAAAAAAAGGACCAGTTGGTTGTTCTATCATTCTTTCTTACTTCCTTGTCCAAAATATTACCTCCTTTGCCACTGCTTCAAATGTGTGTCTTTCCTATTACAAGTTATCTTAACCTTGAACCTATAAGCTATTTTAAAAAAACTTTGATAATTGTATTTCAATATAATGATATTTTATTATAATATATTATACATTATATTTATATTATATATCTTATATTTATTATATGTCATATTATATAATATATCATAACATATATATATTTTACAGATTTCCCCTGTAACCCTATGTATTTTATTTTATGTATTCAAAAACTACTCTGTAGGTTTAACAAGACTCCACTGGGTTAGAAGCATAGAACAGAATAAATACCATGTGGTCATCCTATAACTGTTGTTGGGTAAGGAGAAAGAGTCTGTAAAAAATCACTGAGCTGCACTAGTTCACAAGAAGCTTAAAATGAATGAACGTAGGGGCTTGAGTATATATATCTTAGTTTGATTATTGATTAGACACTGCAAATATTTGACCCAAAGTGGGTAGCAGGAGAGTTAAGTTCTGGGAGCTGTTGGATTCAGTCAGGCACTTACCAGACCTGGGAGAAAGTTTTGTTGCTTAGGGAAGAGTTGAGGTCAAAGGAAAAACAAAAGGGAGAGACTGGAATCATTACTTTAATATAGAATTCTGGGTGGGGAGGGGAGTGGAAGCTAAAAAAACCCAACAACGTACCTAACAGTTGCATAGTACTTATTGTGTTCCAGGCACTGTGGTAAGTACTTTATAATTATTATCTCATTTGATCATTACAGCAGCCCTGAGAAGTGGGTGCTTTTACTATCCCCATTTTACGGATGAGAAAACAGAGATAGAGGTTAAATGACTTGCCCAGGGTTGTTGTCATAAGTGACTAAGGCTAGATTTGAACTCAAGTCCTGACTCCAGATCTATCTACTGTGCCACCTACCTGCCTCAAGATCCAGTATGTCAGAACCTACACCCCTATCCTAAGCCCTTCTTTGTCAGTATTTTTTTTTTTATTTCAACCATAAGATCACAGATTTAAGAGCTGGAAGGGACCTGAGTGGTCACCTAGCTCAGCCCCTTCATTTCTGTAGAGGAGAAAACTAAGCACAGAAGCATCCTTTATCTTATAGACCAGTGATTCCCAAAGTGGGCGCCACCGCCCCCTGGTGAGTGCTGCAGCAATCCAGGAAGGCAGTAATGGCCACAGGTGCATTTATCTTTCCTATTAACTGCTCTTAAAATTTTTTTAAATTAATTTCCAGGGGCACTAATTAATATTTTTTCTGGAAAGGGGGCGGTAGGCCAAAAAGTTTGGGAACCACTGTATAGATGATGAATTAGAATGAGAATTTATGTCTTCTGGTTCCAAATGCATTGATCTTTTGACTGTAGTGCAATCTAATGGAGGGGTTTTTTTTATTGGTTTTTGAATGGAAATATGCTCCCCATCAAAAAATAAAAATAAAAAACTAAATCAATGGTGAAAAGCAGCTAGGGAACTGGGCTTAGAATCAGGAATTATTCATCTTTATGAGCTCAAATCCAACCTCTTACACTTATTAGCTATGAGACTCTGGACAAGTCTCTTGATCCCATTTCTCAGTTTTCTCATCTGTAAAATGAACTGGAGAAGGAAATGGCCAGCCATTCCCTGTAATTTTACCAAGAAAACTCCAAATGGGGTCACAAAGAGTTGGATATGACTTGAAATGACTGAACAAAAAATGTTAAGATTTGCTTTAGAGGAATTTATATCATAAATGACTATATTGAAAAAAGATAAATCTATGATCATTATAACAAACATGTGCACTGGATTGGGG